>NC_064670.1:3708750-4010000 GCF_943734685.1 Anopheles coluzzii | reverse complement strand
AAAGTATAATGAAAGATCCGCTACAAGGATGAGTTGTACGAGTGATCTCTCTCGTACAGCGTTTCCCAAGACGTCCTCGGACCGTAACATCCTTTTAGGCTGTCCTCAAGAACGGAGAGAGTAAAGTTTCGGTGGCAAGTTGGCATGAAGGAGTTTGCCATTAAAGTCAATATAACGAATTAGAAGACGAAGTAAGAAAGTAAGCAAGTAATGTAACATACAAACCTAAATAAGCCTATCTCGACAAAAGTCTCTTTGGGGTAGTCGTAAATGAATATAATGCGACACCGATTTTTCAAAGCATACTTTGATTCTTTACAGCAGTACACTCTGGTACACAGTGTGACGGAGTACTAGCACACTGGTGAGTGCAATTTTGCACCACACTGTACCACCATCTCAGCGCAGCGCAACACCACGTGTCCCGCAACACACGCAAGTGCTGAGGAATGAAGCTGCTGGCCGCGCGAGGTGTGAAATTGGAACGGACCGGAGTGTAGATAACAATGGTGGAGACTTTCGGTCAGGGCAAAGCGTCGGGTCAGGTCAAGGACAGTGGTAGGGGTGGGGGGGTCGTACTGAAGTTGGGTGCACTTTGCAAATCGCACCACCCGAGCTGCAGTGACGCGCAGGAGAGAGAGAGAGAGAACTGCCGCGGTGCAGTGTGTGCAATATGGCACAAACCCGTTATGAAATTAAATGATATGCACGATCAATAAAACCAGTTTGCGAAATCGCCCGATACGGTGGTAGTCTCTTTCGGTTGCACGGTTTGACAAAATTGCCACCAAGGGTCGGGTTTGCAATATCCGATGGTGCCAAAACAGTGGCCACCACTTTGGATGGAACGGACGTTCCATATTCATGCTGCAGGCACCAAGTTACGGCTGCACCAAGTTGCCCTTTTCGCGCGGGTCGCCATACAAATTAAACCATTCCACAAATCGATGGCCCTTCTCCCCCCCCCCCCCCCTCCCACCAGCTCGATAGCATATCTCCCCCAACCTCAAAATCAACCACCCACCCCCTACCATTACCGCAAACGGAGACACGGGGTGGTGAAATGGGAAGTATTTGGCCGAAAAGCGTTATTAAAAGCAAACACTTTCATTGGTTTCTGATGCACGGGGCCCTAGCGATAACACCGCGTGACATTCCAGGTCCGCCGGCAAAACCCTTCTCCCAGCCACTCTTCTCACCCAAAAAGGGGAAAAGATATCACACGGACGGAAATAAACTATCTTTGTGTCCTGGTCGTGGTTTCGAGGGGTGAGCGCGCGCGCGCCGGCCAAGGGAGGACGAATGGATAGAGGAAGATCGTGGGCAATGGAGCTGGCCTTTTTTGCATATCATATTCCAACTACCACATTTCACGCCCCCGGCATGTGTTTGCCCTCGGGAGCGTTTTAGGTAATTTGTCAAATTGATGATACGGCTGGTAAACATTGCCATATGTGCCAAGCGGTCGTTACTTCGGTTGAACGCTCTTGGCGCGAAATGTTTCGAAAAATGATATCACTTGTAGAGTGTATGAATGGATAAATTCTGACAAATTCTTCTTGGAATACATCGTTTGAGTGTGTGTGTGGCTTTGAGTTTCTCGTGTTTGGCAATTCTAAGAAATCTGAAAAGGTCATCACGTTTCGCAGTAACAACGACTTATTGTGGGACTTATTGTTGCTAAACCGGACGACTTCTCGATTTAGGATTGATCCCTCGGCATGGGGTGTAGTATTGGAGAAGATTATCCTGGGTAGAAGCATTCGTAGCATCATTCCTACAGATTCTAATTCCTCAACGACCTAATAGTAGTGGGAATCTCAAACTTTTGATGAACAAAATGTGAACAAAACTTTTGATGAACGATGTTCGCAGAACAAAACGATAGTAAGACTCCATCAATAACTCCATTCGCTCAACTACTGCTCCCCTTATGTTACCAGCAAACGACTCTTAAATGAACAGATTCAGCCCTTTCACCTTCCCCAGATGACAACTTGCCAGCCCCTTACATCGACAACTCCACCTGCCAGTGCCAGAACCAATAACGAACTTCGGTCGACGGTGTTCGTAGGAAATCACAACCAACTACCCGTAACCAGCAAGGAAATTCCTGTCCAACACAGGGCCCATTGCGAAGCATCGCCTTCCAGTTAGTGACACCGCAGGTCATCGCAGGCAATTCAATTACTGCCGCTCGGTGGCCTATCTTATGCTAAGCAGGGCATCATCAGGGTTGACCAACTTTGCCCGCCTGCATCTGGATTGCGTTCCAGCTCCGCAATTAGATTGCAATCAGCCGGGGCCGGGGGTACGGGGCTGAAAGTAATTTTTATCTTCACGCTGTTGTTGACCTGACTCACCCGCGAACCGATGACTCAGGACGCGGGGCGATGGAGTTGCCGACTTTCTTGCCGTACAGAGGGGAGGGGACGGGGAGGGAAAATTTAACTTCGACATACTTGATATGGCTTTTTATTTTGCTAAATTGCATGCCCACGGGTTTTCACTTTGCCTGCAATTGCTCCAAGTGCCATTCCCTAAGTGATTCCCTTAGTCACTCAATTTATGCTCCGGCTTGGCTTCAAACTTTTGTTCTCGCAATTTCTTCGCCTCCGCCCCGAAGGGGCACCGGGAAAACATCCAAGCAGGCGAATGGTGTTTATCCAAGTGGAGGGAAGGAAATGTCATCGGTTTTCCGTCTCTTTTTTGTGTGTTGTTTTCTCCGTCCTTGTTCGAAATGTTGGCCCCATTTGCATTCGGGTTTTGCGTTTGCTGCTACCTCGTCTCCTCCTCTCCGTGTTTGGGAGTCGCAAGTGCGTCAAAATCTCTACCATGGTCTCCAAGTGCGTCGTTTGTGCCTGTGTGAGTGTGTAGAGGGGGGAAACAACCGCAACGGGCATCCTTCGTAGGCTTTTTACGCGGTACTTCACTCAGCTTGCTGGCTTTTTCATTCCTTCCATTTGGGGACATCGAACCCCGTGCCCCCATCCTCTCTCTCACACACACACACACTGGGGAGATTCCCTAAATCGTTTCGATCGGAAAGCTTCTCGGTATGGAACGGTAATGAAGGGAAAATTAAATTTTCACTCCAATCCACCAGGGAATGAGGGCAGGTGGCCGGGGTGATGGCAATACAGTGTGCTGAGTGCCGTGACAAGCTCCATCCGTTCCTTGCTGCCACTGCTTCTTGCTGTGTGTGTGTGTGTGTATATATATTTTTTGCACCTTTCCAACGCTTTCTGGCCTTGTTGGGGAGGGAAGATGTAGGAGAAGGCGGGCCTGCAAATGGAACAAAAATGAATGAAGCAAATGTGTACAGCGCTCCGGCCGATGGGTGGTGGGAGTCCTGCCAGTGCTGGTCCTTGCATTGGTTCTCCCTTTTTGTCCCCCCCCGCCCCCGCTCTCCGTGGCCCGATGGAGGATAACGACCTCCAACCACTCTATCGGTGGACATTAAAGTGGGCAAACGAACATAACCCCTTTAAGGGAGTGATTGTTTGTTTGTTTGTTTGGTTGTTTGTTTGTGTACGGAGGCGGTCATGAAGTTAAGCAGCCGGGTCACTCCTTCCACTGCTGCAAATCCTGCGGCTTCCGTCAAGTGTTTCCTCAGAAGCAACAGTAGATTGGGGAAGTCTTGGCCCCGTACTGGAGGCTCTGCCACACGCAAAAAACGGCACGTGCGTGCTAAAATGTGTGACGGATGGAAACGGAGGACGAAGGAAGAAAAAAAAAAGGTCCTCGATGGTATTTTAGGTTCGAATCGGTTTTGCAACACTCGCAAAGGATAAATAATGCAGCTTTCGATTTTGCCTGACATTTCAGTTAATTTTTTTTGTTGATTCCACCGCAACCCTGCATCTTGCGCGTTTGAAAAGGACGAACACTGCTTGGTGTGTCCTTTTCGCACACCCGTTCGCCCGTACGTCACAGCATCCTTCGACGGTCCGATGCTGCACTTTGGCGGTTGGCGCTTTTTGATCTCCCCCAAATTGCGCTCTCTCTCTCTCATTCTTTCCTACTCTCCCGTACACTTCCTTCCATCGCTCGCTTTCTTTCTCTATCCTGCTCTCTCACTCTCCCTATCTCTTGCTTTTCCTGTACAATCCAACTGTGGTGCGCTTTCCCTTTCCTTCATCCCTTTGCGTAGAGTACACGATCGGAAAGGGACCGCTTTCGTCTGCGCAAACTCTTAATTTGGTCGTGATAAAAGCCTTATCTCGGTGTGTAGATTGGCTACCGCACTTCCAACCCTCTTTCCTCCGTTGCGTTTTCAACACCATCATTGCCCCACTCACTCTGGTCGTGCTGGTGGACCCTTCGAGGCAAGTTTCGTCACCCTCTCTATTCAGGCGCACACACACACACACGTGTACACACACACAGCCACACAAACGGACGTACGCACGCACATACATGCGAGGGGGAGATCGCCCCGGAAAAGGACTACCTGTAGAGTTGTGTAGATTTTATGCGCAACTTCGTGCCGCGCGCTCTCTCTCCCCCATCGTACTCCGGCTGCTTTTCCCTCCCCCTTCTCATCCCCATCCGTGGCCACGGTACGGGAGGACTGTCCGGACCACTATAAATATAGGGGACCACATGTACACCTAGCACGATTTGCTGGTGTCCAAAGAGTGCTGCAACCACGTGGGTTGGAACAGGACTCGAACGATTTTTCCTGCACAAGGATCTCGCCGTTTGGGGTGTTTGGCGCTTTGAAAAATCTCGGAACCTGCTGCCGTGGTCGTGGTGGTGTAGAGCGCAAGGGTGGCGTGCAATTTTTGTTTGTTGTTATTCTACCCGTTTTTCCGTTCTTTCCGTGTGTGTGTGTGTGTGTGTGTGTGTGTGTGTGTGTGTGTGTTTGTGCCTAGTTCTGAACTGAAAACAGTGGAGAAGGGTTACGTTCTAAGGGTGTAAGGGAGGGGACCGAGCATAAACGGCCTAGCATCCTTTTGAACGATACAACGTGCTGCTGGTGTTGGGGTGGGGAAGCCGCCGACCTGTTGCAGGGTGCAAAGCGGTGTTCGCAGTGGGTCTTTGTGCTTTGCCGTCTCCTATCAGTGAAGGGAAAGGGAGCTGGCTTGGTGGGGAGTGCTAGTAACGAACTTAATTGGCGCTTTCGAGTGGACAGAGAACTTCAATTCAGCCCAAAGCTTGTGTGTCGACAGTTTTTTTTGTTCTTAGTTTGGTGCATGTGAGCCTGGGAGTGCAATACGGACAGGAACTGTGGATGCAAATAGCCCTCCCCATACCCAATTTGGGTTGGTGGTGGAAAGAACATTCAGAAGCGAACAGTTTAATGGGGGAGTAGAGAGAGGGGGAGGGGGAGGGGGGGTGGCTATTTGCATACGTCGAGTGGTTTCGAGTTAGTGGATTGCAATTTGATTTCTGTTCATGTTCTTGTTGCAGGTGCCGCCTTCTGTCCTGGTGCAACGAACGAGCAGCCCTCAACAGCAACATAATGCAGTGTAATTATAGTATTGCTTCTTATATTTATATTAATTGTTATTAGGTTAGACATTTTTGGTTCTTTTTTCGGCATTTTTATAGAAATTCTTATAATATTTGTGGTGTTTTTCTGAATTTTTTTAAAATTGTGTAGAGTTCTTCAATTTGTATTTCCTACTGTATTGAGTGTTTTCTATTATAAAATGATATATCAAACATGCTAATTTGTTCTGATATTCGTTCCAACATACATCTCTGAACATACCGTTGCACAATATATGCAATATAATAATCTCACAACATAATCAAACAATAAAGTTGTTATCCTTTAGGCTCATCCGCTGTAAATAATATAATATTTTTGTATTATAATTAACAAATTTTTAGATTAAAAAGCTTTAATTCCTTGGTAAAAATGGAACTTCAAACATGTGCTCCCCTCCCTCCCCCCTCAACCATACCGTAACCGAGTGGGCTCATCATCACGCCCCGTGTTACCGTACTACCCTTCCGCCAGCTTCATGTTTCGTGTGCTATTTTCACACCATTATTCTCCACGGTAACTATCCCGGAGACAATATTTCACGGGTTGTCGGGTTTAATGAAAGAAAAACATCCCGCAGAGCATTGTGCTGAAAAATGAATAATAAAAGCATGTCCCACGTCCCCACCTCTGTGTGTGTGTGTGTGTGTCTATGGGGGATGATGTTGCCTCTCCTTGTTACTAATGGTTTCAAAACAAAAGCCCCAACTGTTCTGTTCGGTCCGGTAAAGAGGACAGCACAAAGTAAAAAAATGGGTGGCCGCATTTTCATCCCTTTGCTTTAAGTTTGTTCCCGGTTTTTCTCCATTTCGCCCTCTCCCACTTTTCCCTTACCTTCCGTGTGTTGTGTATCAATACTCGTAGTAGTAAAAACGGAAAACTTCCGCCTTGGCTTGCGGAGCGCATCGGACACCGTGGCTGGGGATGGAGAGGAAAAGTGGAAAAGAAGGGTAGTTGTGATAAGGGTTTCGTGCAACCATTCCTGCTGTGCAGAAATGTGATTGATCTTGGGGTGAGATGACTTTGTTGTTGCCTCCAATTCCCCCCTTTTGGAAAAGGGCAGCTTACACAACGGTAACACGACCGTAGCAGCGGAGAAAATATTTCAAACATTTTCGTCGTGAAACATTTTCTTCCCTCATGCCCGCGGGGGCTTACGGTAACGGTATGCGGGATTTTCGGTTGGTTGCTGTCCCTTTTTCCACCCACAAAGGTTCCACAAAAACTCTAAAGTTCATCGCGTATTGCGTTAGTTTAGTGCCTGCGTAACATTAAACTTTTGCCATATGGGGAATAAGCGATTATCGAGTTCAAAAGTTAATTTACACACGGTGGGAACCGCGTTGTTCGTGTAGCTGGGTTTCGATAACATCCTTACGAAAGTTGCCGCATCCGAGAGAGTGGCAATCTGCTGCTTTACAGTCATACAGCGAGTGGAGGGTTGCTTTTGTTTCATCTCCATATCTCCATTCTACAAAAATCGAACTCCAACTGTAGAGTTGTAGAGAGTTCTGGCAACTCGAATGGAAAGCGCCACCCCTCGCTTGAAGACAGAACGGGAAGGTACGCAGCACGGGCATTGGACTGATAAAAATAGTAATTCGGATCTTCTGCACTCTTGCTCTCGGTCGCTTTGGCCGGGCTATTTTTAGGGCCGCACTGGGTAGCAGAGGAAGCAGTAGAGAGTTGCGACATAGAAGCCACCTTTTTGGGACTGTAAAATCATCGAACTGTATTTTATTCCAATGCTATCAATGGGGAATGCAATGGCAATCAGCTTGACGCTCTTTTTTTGCCAAACATTCACCGACAGACCTATGTATATAAGTCTGTCGAAAAAGTATAATTAATCGTTGTTAAACTACCTATGAGACAACCTAAACATATTTCCCACATTTGTGGGTGATACATCAATTTGTTGTTGTAATGGATCCAACCATCAATTATCAAGATACGAAGCACACCACTACGGTGTGGTCCGAATACAAAATCTTACTATCTGTTTTGATTGATTTTTATAAAAGAAAATTTTAATTCTAAAAAGTTTATCAGCCATAGTTTTTAGAAACTACGATAGTTTTAAACCAGTTGAACTTCTACTATGGAATAACTAACTTCATGGCGTTGCCAGCATATACATACAAGCTGTTAAAAAAAACAACAACATACAAGATTTGCAAGGTCCTGATGGGGTTCGATGCCTTCCGATCTTGTAGGGTCAGGCACCTCCATCTAATACATCACTGGACGGCCAAATTAATGTGATGTAAACACGAAACCCGAGACGAACCATAATTAAAGATTCCGTTATAGTAACTTAACAACGTTCTCATAAAAAAACATAAATTTCGAATAACAGTAGAAATATTTGTTTTTATATTTTCAATCAAGAAACCCTACATAAACAACACACATAAGAGAGCAAGATGTATATATGAAATCCAATGTTTTATGTATACATCTTGGACGGTTATCTCCGCCGTGCGTTGTAGAACGTTAATCAAAAACCGTTATGGGAGCTATCTCGATATACGAGCTGTGCTTTGGGTTGCCATATTATTATTCTAAAATATTTACATTTTGTGCAAATTTGTAGATTTTCTAACCACTGCGCTCACCTGCAGTTGTTGTACGAATCCAAATTTTGTTTGAATTTGACATTTGGTTTGAATGCAGGCCTACCTGCGCTGTAGCAGCCTTGACCAGTGCGCACATGGTGTTTAGCAGAGGAACGGCCACACCCGTGCGACTGTGCGAAGGATCGTCTCGTACTGTGCGCGACAGAGGTCATCTGAAGAGTAATTATGTCAACGGAGCGAAGGTAAAAAAAAACCCTCACATCTCAGCGAACGGAAAATGTGCGATTGCGAAAAAGTGTGGGAAAAGTAGTGTGTTTTAGCGGAACGAACTGCTGGAAAACGCGGAAAAATCACACGCGACCGAGAGGAGGAGCACGCCCGGAACGACACCGGCAACAGAGTGGAGCAAAGGCCGATCATAACGCAAGCGAAGTGGTGTTGGTGTGACCGTCGAGGAGGAGTAGTGCGTTTTTCGAAATTCAAATCTCGAATCACGCCTGCCGTCACAGGGCCCGTGGATCGATTTCTGCCATTCTTGCACGAGGCAAAGCAGCAGCCGCAGGCAGTTCCCCGTACGGGCAGTATTCGGTGTGCGCACGAGTGTGTGAACGAGGCAATGGTGTATCGCAGGTGAAGAGCAGAGTGAGACAGAGCCAAACGAGCGCAGTTGGTATTGAACAGCCGACCCCGACCGCACCGTCGAACGACTACAGACGAAGGTGGAGCCCCCTTTAGCCCGCTCCTCACACGTACGGCCATCAGTGCAGTCCAGCACCTGCCTTCCTCGCTTGCTGCCGGTTCCCCGCAACACGCGGTTGAATAGTGGGCACCCCCGTCCCCCCACACGCACACCAATACAGCGCACGCACATCTTTCCTGCTGAAAAGCAAAAGCGAGCGCGTGAGCGCGTGTGCGAGCAATCAAATCGGCGGGCACGCGGTTTTCTTCCCCGCGAGAGTGTACTGCGTGTGTGCGAGAGCGCGTGTGTAGTGGTGTGGCAGCAGTAGCAGCACGCGCCCGTGCGTCAGTGTTGGTGTGAGCTCTAGTGGCAGTTCTTTTTCCGCTTCCGAGACGGCGTTTTTTCGCTTTCGTCTTCTGAGTGGTAGCACGCGACGAGATGGAGAACACGTCCTACGGAATAAATGTGGCGAACCGCTACGATCTGTTCTGCATCGACGACGATGAGGGCGATCCGATCGAGGCCATCCTGAAGAGTAAACAGAAGCAGCAGAAAAAGCAGCAGGCGCAGCAGCAGCCATCGCAGCAGCAGGGTGGTGCTGCCGCACCGGCCGCCCAGCCGCAGCAGGGCGGCAAGGCGACCGCGAAGGGCGGTGAGAAGGAGAACAAGGCGGCCGGTGGCGGTGCTGGTGGTGGTGGCCGCGGGGCCGAAAATCGGCACCCGGACAAATCGGACAACGCGAAGCACGCACAGACGAACGGAACCGGCAATCATTTACATAATCAGCGCGGTGGCGGCGGTGGTGCCGAGCGCCGAGGCATCAAGGAAACGCAGAAAGATAACATCCGCAATCAGGAGAACCAGCGCGGCGGCACTAATCCGGGAGCTAAGTTCCCGCGTGGACCGAACAAGAGTGGTGGCCCGGTGGGCGGCGGCAACGAGTATCCGCGCAAGCCGCGCGAGTTCGACGGTGGCGATGGGCAGCGAAAATCGTACGCGCAGAACGGTGGCGGCGCTGGTGGCGCTGGTGCCGGCGGTGTGAAGCGGTTCGATGGGCGCGGCAAGCGCGAGCTGGACCGCCAGTCGGGCTCGAACAAAACGGGAATCAAGGCGGTGGACAAGCGGGACGGTGCCGGTTCGCACAACTGGGGCAGCTCGAAGCAGGACGCCAAGGAGTACTCGAACAACCCGGACCAGGACTTTCAGCCACAGGACGCGGACACGAGCGCGGAAGCGAACGCGGAGCGCACGAACGTGAGCAACGGCGGCGAGGAGGCGGGCGCTGACGGGGCCGCCGCGGGCCGATCGGACGACGAGGCGAAGGAGATGACGCTGGACGAATGGAAGGCACAAAAGGCGGCCGCGCGGCTGAAGCCACAGTACAACTTGCGCAAGGCGGGCGAGGGCGAAGACTCGAGCCAGTGGGACAAGATGGTGGCCCTGGACCGGAAAACGAACCCGAAGGCGGAGAAGGGCGGCAACGCTGGCGCCGACGGTGGCGAGGAGGACGATGGCAACGATACTCACAACAGCGGCAAGCCGGCCGCGTCCGGCGGCGGTGGCGGCGGCAAGAAGCAGTTTTTGGAAATTGAGTACCACTTCAACGACAGCCGTCGGGGTGGATTGGGCCGCTCGAGAGGAGGTCGCGGCGGTGGCGGCCGGGGCGCCGGCGGTGGCCGTGGAATGGGCCGCGAGGGAGCACCGGGCGGCGGACGGCGCGAGTACGGCGGCGGCGAGAACAACTATCGAGGCGGCGAGGGCGGCGGCGAAGGTACCGGAGGCGGCCGATACAACAACTACGAGGATCGCGGCGGCGAGGGTGGCGAGCGGCCACAGCGGGACTACAACCGGCGCAACAACCGGCCGCCGATGGGTGGTGGTCCGGACCGGAACTACGAGGGCGGCATGAACAACACCAAGTACAGCAGACCGAACCCGCGATCGGCCAAGCAGCATGCTCCGGCTGCGCCGAAGGTGGACGACGAGCATGACTTCCCGTCGCTCGGTTAAAGTGAGGGTGCGCCCTAACTACGAAGAAGAGGATGAAGTGGCGGTGTTGGGCGTTCGAGCGGGAAGCGGTGGATCCAGCTCATGCGGGCTCCTCTCGGCGCCGCACCACCTTCTTGGAGAATGTTAGGTTACGAACCGTATATACACATACACATACGCATATGTCGCGCACGCACGCACGTTCAATACAAGCGCAAGAGGAGGGAGCTCGGAGGGACGGAACGGGAGAGTGAATGTCGATGAATACTAGATTTATTTTTTGAATCGTAATCCCCTCCCCCTCCCGCCCCATTTTACCGACACACTTACACGTGTTGCTTGAGGGAAATAAGTTAGTTTAACCTGAGTTTTGTGTGTGTGTGTGTGTGCGTTTGATGTGTGAGAGTGAGGAATTCTGAAGTGAAGGAAACACAGATATGCTGCCAGTGCTTTAATCAGTCGTGTGTCGTGCGTGAATTCTCTAGCTTCCTCCCCCCGCCCCTCCCTCCCTGCCCTCTCTTCATCATATACAACAGCAGTAATATGAGAAAACATTTGAAGCACACATTTAAAAAAGAACAGAGAGGGTTGTTCCTATATTGAAAGGCAGCATTAATTGCGCTTTAGTTTAGCTACTGAAAGTCGTTCTACTATTACTACATGAACGGAAAACATCAACTATAGAGACACGTGTTTGTGTGTGAGCAAGGAATGTTAAAATAATGGCAGGCCATCATCTACAAAGAGAAACGAAGCAAATATCAATTCACCTCGAACCACAACACCACCACCCCCAGTTGAATGTTTTGTTTATTATTTTGTTTTTGCAACAATCGATCTGTTCGCTCTCCCATGTATTTGTCCTTAATAGTCATCTGCTTCTTCTTGTTATCGTTAGTCGGTAATGAGTGAACGTTTGAGGATGATGGGGGACCGATCCCGTTCTGAACGATCGCGGCAGAGCTGCGCTGTGCGTGTTGCGCGTGCTGTGTATGTGTATGTAGGAAGAGTTGGAGGGAAGTTTGATCATCTTGGGGTCCCCGTTTTCGGAGAGGGGCCTCTCCCCATTAATAGTCTGCCGTACTTTAGCGTGTTGTTTCGTGAATTTTGAATTTTTGAAGCCAACGTGCAGAACTATTATCCGAAGTGCGCGCGCGCCCCAGGTTTCATCGTCGTGCGTGTGTCGTTCGTCCCTGGCAAATCGGTATTTTACTACTTCCCGAATTTGCTCATTTGAACTTTTAATTTTGTTTTGCAATAATACTATCGTTTGAATTTAATCTTTTCCCTACTTTTCGCCGTTGTTTGCAAACACACGCGGGAAAGTATTCGCTTGTAATAAGCTGTCGAGAGGGAGGGAGACGAGTGGGAGGGGAGGGGGGGAGGAGGTGTCTTTTTACATATTAATCTTACGATTGTTCCGGTGTTTATGAATTCGTTTTACTACTTGAAACACAACAAATAACTAGCAATGAATACACGCACTCTCTCGCGATGGCGCGTGGAATGGAAGGCAGGGGTGTGTACGATCGAATTGCTGGCTGGACGCTGGTGAATGATTTGCAAACACAGGAAACTAAAACAACCTTAATATACATACACAAGAGTATAAATACACAAACAAAACCAGCGAGCAAAGTTGTGCTACCTACTTCCTTGATTGATGATGATAGTAAGCCACGAGAACGCGAGTCTAGCGCAAGAGGTAATGAACATGATAAGCGGTGCGACTAAAGGCGCGTAAACATGAACCAGTGTGCGTGTGTGTGTTTGTAGTCTCGAACGGTGGGGCCTCACTCTGCCTATCGCGAAACGGAGGTTAACAACGTGCAGAAGAGCTAATGAATATAGGAAGAGGATTAGAAGGAGGAGAACACAACGAAACGAGAGCACGTTGCGTTGCGTCGATGCTTGTGGTGTGCGTTGATTGGCGATCGCGCGAATGAAGAAGCGCTTGCGCGCTTTCTTATTTGACAATTTTCTTACATTAATTTTAATCATTATCTCTAACGCGCTTGAGAGCAGGCATCATCGTAGACGGTGGTGTGTTGAAGTGAGGGCCGTCGGCATGTATTTTTTTCTCTTCAAATTAACTAGGTTTGTTTTTCCTTTTTCTGCAAGAATTGCTTTTGTTAAGAACCGATGGCGGCGCGGGTACGGCGGTAGCAAATGGCGGACGCGGACGTAGCTCCCTGTCCCCGGCACTGTAACCTACATGCACAGGAGAGCAATAATATCATCTCAAAGTGTGTGTGTCCTGTGCCCTCAAAAACCGGAGGGGTGTTCCGCGATCGCTCGAGACACCACCACCGCGCGCTGTGTGTAACGTCTGAGTAGTGGAAAGGAATTTGGAAAAGCGGGAAAAGGACGAACTAAGAATAATCAAACTTGCGAGAACACATTTTTTGTACTGCATTATGCCCTTAAGTAATAAAACAACCTTGTTTAAGTGTAGTTCAAGCTGCGTTGGCTGGGTTTGTAGAGGGGGGAGCGAGCGATAGTGAAGTGTGGTGATTTCCATGAATTTTTACACGAACGAAAAGCGCCCGATCGGAATGATACTCGAATGGGGTCGGGGCAAAAGGAGGGTGTGTGATGCACGGTGGTGCGATGCGGTACGGTGCAGCAGAGCTCGTCCGATCGTCGAGGGGACCGTCGTGGGTGGGTTGGGACCGGTCGGTTACAAAAATAGCAACATAAACGACAAAAAAGGCCCACAAATGAGATGTGTGCTGCACACACACACACGCTGGGGCCCACAGTGAGAAGATTGAAGATGGCTGTACGACACATAAAGAAAAGCCGGTAAGATGTGCGTGTGGGGGTATAAAAGAGCGGGGAATGTGGGGGGATGATCGTCAGCCAACAGCAATACACAGTACAGCATTTACAGTACAGAGAAAAAGGTGCAATTGTATTGTGAGATCGCGCCGAAGATATGTTTGCTCACGCGGGCAGGGATGGAGGAATGAACCAAACCAAACTGATTATATATCGAGGACGAAGAAGAAAACGAAACACTGACACAGAAAAGCCCTTTACCAATATAGTAGTTGCGGAAGGAAAAACCAAACAATAATGAAAGAAACATGCAATAGAGAGTCCGGTGCGCGTATTCTCCTCCTCGTGAGCCGGCGCCGGGTGATACAGACACTCACTTCACCGTTTCAAAACTTAATATTCCCTTCGTCAACGGGGAAGGAAAGAAGTCGCGTCGGTGCGTGGAAACAAAAAAAAAGAGAAGAAAGATAATATTAGTCGTTAAAAAGGCAATGATGGCAACACATAACTTGCTACTACTAGCGTTTCTTTCCATGCATTTCACACACACACGGCAGCAGAGAGCACAGTACCTTCGGTGGGTCTCCTGGCTGCCGGGTGGGTGAAACAAATTAATCCACTAATAAAGGAATCCCGCCTGGTTGTGCGGGGAAAAGAAAAGCAAACAAAAAACTACACAGAAAGGTTTGAAAACTATTTTAATCGTTAGGCATCACATTGTGACAATTAGTACATGTATATGCAATCCATTACTAATAAAGAAAGGAGCAAACAATCCAACACAAAATAAAGCCAAACTCTTCCATCGACTATAAAAAAAAAAACAAAAAAATCGGTGCGAAAGCATATTTTCCCCCTTTTTCCCCCCATTGGGTGTGCTAGCTGCAAAGCTCTAAAAGGCATCATTCCTGCTCGGTGGCCTCTAAAAAAGGTTTTCGAGATTTAGATACACACTCGTCGCACGAGCTCTCACTCACGTGGTTTTGGGATTGCGCAAACACACATTCCGGTACCATCTTGCCACGGAGTGTTACGCGTAGGACATCTTGCCCACATTAAATGTGTTGCATTTGAGTTGCATGTTTGGTTTGCCATTAATTGGGAAACTATCATTAATTAGAGCCAAAGTATGGCGTGGAAAAGAAAAGAATCATATTTACTACACGCCAAGGGGGCGCAATGCAGCAATACAGGATTTGTTATTCCAACGGCAAAGCAGATAAATTGCAAATAAATTCCAATTAAATAACAGCACACATAACCCATCCAAACGTTATTTGAAACTGTTTTTTTTCCTTTCAAAACTTATAGTTTCTTACAAATTTATTTACTGTATAATATTACGATTTTGTGACGATTTTCATGGTGAAGTACCACTGTGGGCGACTGTAGATGGCGTTGCTGTAATTATAGCATCATCTCGAGTAACGGTCGCAACTGCCCGTTTGCGTAGATTTGAATACGCAAGCATGCTTGCAACTTTTATAATGCCAGTTTATGTGTTTTAGCATGTTTTAATCATGTTTATATGATACAACAAAGCATCTGAGCTTAATTTCGAATCATTTTCTCCCAAAGTACGCAGAGTTACCGAAGCGTCGTGGGCGTCGGCCATCGCGTTGACGATCCTGCTGCTGGTTTTCGCCTCTACAATCGACACAACATCCGCCCTCAGGTAGTAGTGAGCACGATATGGTAGGCATAATAAACATGATACTAACGATGCATCAACACTTTCTACTGCTCCACAGTTACCGAGGCTACAAACAGGAGATGAAGGAACAGCCCGACGATGTACTGATTGATCTCATTGCACGATACGGTCACACGATGCTAAGAGCCAAAGATGAGCTAGAGAAGTATGTTAAATCTTCAACTCCTTTTTTCAACATCCCCTATAATAAATCATTTCCTCCCATTTTTTTTTTGCCAAACAGCTCCAAACGAACGGTAGACTTCGGACTGTCACGCGGCTATTCAGGTGAGAATTTGCACCACAAAACCCCCATCACGCAAATGGGGAAGTAACCCGCTTGCTCTTGCTCTTTACAGGCGCCCAGGAAGCGAAACACCGAATGGCCATGGCGGTCGCCAACTTTGCCGGCGGCCCTGGGCGGAAACGAAGGTTCGAAGGAATCATGCTGTAAATTACTGACCACCGATGCGAGCCGAACCACCATTCCTGTCATGTTATCATGAATTCACGTGCAATACACGACCACAGTGTGTAACGGGATGCAAAATCGACGAAAATGAGCCTCACAACACAATCAATTCGAGCAATACAACCGCTTTTTGTCTTCTGTCTATTGTTGAACGTAGAGTTTAAAATAAATTAAAGCCAGTTTTGATAGAAATGTATCAATGATGATGTACGGGAGTGGTTGGATTGTTTTTTCTTCTTATAAATGTCGTGAGAAAGACGCATTAGCTTATCGTTTTAGGCTCTAAAATGCATTTTTAATAGGTCTTTGCGTATCCAACAAGTAAGTAAAGAGCATTGTTGTGTCGGGCCGGGGAATTATTTCTTCTTAGGCTTCGCTAGTGATGAATGAATGATGCGAACGGAAACTTGCTGGCAATGGCTGATAACCCACTGCGGCTTATGGAGGGCGATAAGACGAGCTGGCACGCCAAGATCAGTTGCTTCTTTAGTTTCATCGTACGAAAGAACTACCCCGGCTGGTGGCTGGAAGACGCTCCGAAATTGTAAAAATTCAGTCTAATCATAAGAAGTTTGAATGACAACGCAGCAAAGAGTTGGAGTTTTTTTGGTACCGATTTGATTGTACAAAGGTTATCAAGTCATGGTGACGTATGCGGATGATGAAGTAATCGTACAAACAATGACACTATTATTAGGTCAGGCAAAATCCTGCTACCCAAAGACTTGTGCGTGAATTTGTTGGTTTTGTCAGCTTATTTTACTATGTATGCTCTTTAATGAATCTACTATACTTAGAGCAATAATACTGAAATACTGAAAATTAGAACCAAAAATTACTAGCACCCTGCTAGACTTCACCTGCCACTCGGTACAGGGAGGAAATTGTCTGGCGAAAAAAAAGTAGAACGATTTAAACACACCCGGTCTTAGTCGCTATAAGGGGTTATCGGTTAGAGGGCAATGTTGACTTATGCTGCGGACGCCAACTCCACTAGCCAACTCCTCTCCGTCTCAGCAGCGGCTACAAAGTACGCTCCGCGGCAGGCCAGTACGCAACGAGGCTGATAAGCTGCGATGGCCCAAGAAGAAGGAAGCAGGAAACTTTCTATACGTTCTATTCACTTTCCGCCGGCTGTCGAGCGTGTGATAAGAAAATTCTGCATGCTGGTGTGGGTTTCTAGATTTCGTAAAGGCGTGAAATTGCTGAACGAGGCACAATGGACGAATTAAACAGGTCGGACAAGATTTGAGTTTTTCTTTTTCATGTAGATAGTTTGATATCATTTGAAGTATTTTTTCACATATTAATTTAAAATATGTAATCCAAAAGGCTTTTAACATTCAAACCACCACAAAGAAAAGGAACTTTCAAACAGTAATAAAAAATTAAAAAAAAAAATATTTGTAAACTTACCTGTATCCAACAACACACCGTTGCTGCATAGGAGCTACGGTAAGCTGTTTTGCAGCTTTGCACTCTTCCTTTATCCTTTACGCAGCTCCAACCCTGTGTGCTGCGCTCTTCCAGTGTGTCTGCTTGTGCGCCATGGCAACCGTCACGCACACCACCACAGCGTGTCGATCGGCGAGCAGATCTTCTACCCATAGCAGCAGCAATGAGAGTGAGAGAGAGAGAGAGAGAGAGAGAGAGAGAGCACGCTGCTCGACCCACTCTCGCAGGCACGTCTTGCAAGGCGGATCGCGAGGCTTGGGTGGACTTTATGCTCTGCTCACGCATCATAGCTGAAACGTCTCGCGTAGATCGTGCACGTCGGACAGTTGGAGACGCGCTGGTGCGTTCCGTGGACGGTGGTTCCTTCGCTTTGGTAGGTGTGTGGAGGCAACCCTTCTTCTGCCCGTGGTCCTGTGGTTGCCGTTCTGACATCATGGAAACTGCAGTTGTGAAAAATCGGATGTGAATTCTCCATTTCGCGGTGTCAAGTGTTGAAGAGCTGGCGAAGATAGAAGAGAGGTGTTTGCGATCGAACAAATCTAGCGGTGTGCTGTGTCTTGGGTGCTTTAGAAGAGTGTCAGATAAAGCGTTTGGTGGTGCGTGGAGTCTTTCTGTGATTCTGTGATGTGCCCGTAACAGCGATGCGATTTTGCTTCTTTTCCCAAAAGTCTGGCAACACAAACAGCTCGACGGTGGCAGTACTGCAATAGGAAAGAGAGAAAAAACAACGTGAAAAAAAACACACACACACACACTTTCTGCATACACACGGGATCGCAGCAGGCTGGGCAGCGGAGGAGGCGAGTGCGTGCGAGTGAGACACCGCACGAACGAGTGAGATTTTCAAGTGAGATGAAGTGGATGAGCCTACCAAGCGCACTGCGTTGGTTAGAGGGAGACGGGGCGAAGCGACCAAAATCACGGCTGCATTTCCCGAATCCATCTTTCATCGTCCGCGCGCATTCCTTCTCGCTCTCGCGCACACGCGCATGGGGAAAAGTTATGCTGTCGCGGTGCAGTGTTTTATGTTTTGTATTCCACTCGAGCAAGAACGACTTTATGCCCCAGCGACGACGACGGCGACGAATTCGGTGTTGATCTTCCGCTGCAACCAGCCACTAATACAAATGTGTTGTGTGGCGGTGGCGGCGCATTGGTGGCATCAGCGGATTCCACAAGCGCGCCGTGCCGTGCCACACACACGCACCAGATGGTCCCCAGCCAGTCGCGGGCGCTCCATTCCGAAAACACTGGGAAAGTTACAAGATAGGGATTCGTTCGCCGTCCCTATAAGGGGGCCAGTGTGTGTGTGTGTTTGTGTGTGTGTGGATGCATTTTTGGATACGTGTGTGCAGTGAAGACACAAACCGCGATCGACGCAAACCTCACGATCATCTTCTAAAGGCAGTGCTTTTTATGTTTATTTTTATGCTTGCCAGCAAGCCTGTGCGACCGCGAGACCTGCGGTCAATTCGCTGACCTCACACGTGTGTCGGCAAATTGTGCAGCGTTTAGCTAAAAGTCTGTGTGCAGCAGTCATTTGCAGCTTGCAGCAGTGTGAGCAGAGTGCACTGTGGTGCTTTAAAAAAAGAGCGAATTTTTGTGATCGTTAAAGTGTTCATATTTAATCATTTTAACATCGTGTGTTAATCTTTTTGCAGCAACCGCAACAACATTGTGTCAAGTGAAGTGTAGTGTCGAAAATCCGGGCTTGAAAGGGCTTCAACAACCTGCTTGTGGGGGATTGTGGAAAATTACCTGTGCCTTGTGACGAAATTTTGCACCATCCTGTGCAGTGTGAAGATCGGCGGACCTGCTCCAACTACCTATGAGTAGCTGGTACACCATTGCATGCTGAACGGTAAGCAAACGCCTCATTCTGGCCCGCGATCGTCGTCGCATTGATCGTAGGTGGTAGTATATAGTAATTCTTTCCACTGCAACAGCGCTACCTACCGAGCAACCGAACGAAACCCTTTTATGGGGAAACGTGGTCGTTCTGCAGAACAAACTTGTTTGTTTTGCCCTTTTTGGGACCTTTGTGCGAAGCATAAAACGGGACCGATGCTTGGAAGAATGCTTGCTTCCCCCCGTAAGGTTTTGCTTCAAAAGAGAAGAAAGATCAGTTCCTGATGTCAAACACGTGTACGGTTCGGACCGATCCGTTGCCACATGTTGGCAAAATGTCGACGTTCGCTCAAAAGAACCGTTTCCGAACCTAACTGATGACGTGATCGCAGCAAGAGTGATAACACCTTCTTATCCCGTCGGTCCCTTGCCGACCTTGCTGGTTGGTAGCACCGTTTCTCATTCCCTTAAGCAACCAATGAGCTCCTCGTGTACTTTAATTGATATCTTGCTTAATGCCTTGCCGTGTCGGTGTGGTAAAGTGGCGATAGGAATCTGCCGGAAGCTCCTCACTGATTGGTGTTGTACATTTGTGCCCAACTGTAACCGACCCAGGAATGGATTGAGGGAGGAGGAGGCGGGTGGTGCGTCCAGGGAAGCTCATTAAAAATGCATACGATGCAAAAGTGTTGCGCTGCAACGTTGTCGCTTCATTCAACACATTTGCGCCATTTCACTGGATTCCATTGCGAATGAAAGCGAGATCTTCACTTTATTGCTGCTGTTGGGGTTTGCCGCTGTTACCCTTGTGATAACTATTGTAGATAATGAATGAAGGGCTGTTTATTGGCAGGGGAAACATTAGCCCAGTTTTAGTATGTTGCAAACTGTGCAGGAATGCTCTCCCGTTGGAGTTGAAGTCGTGCAAGTTCGTGCACTGCTAATTGAAAGACCCCGTTCGAAGCAAATATGGCAAATTTTCGTCTTCAACCTGTCTTGTACGTGATTAGCACATTTCAGAAAAGGCGTAAATACTTTGTGTGGTTGGATCAGTGTGCATTCTTCAGCACATCTGCACTTTAGATCCCTTTTTTTCGTGGAATAACTTTTTGGTATTTTATACAAATTCTAAGACATTACTTGGGGTTTGTTCTGTGTAATTCATACGCGATTCTACTTCCTCTCAAACACCACTTCACTCTGGGTAGTGGTGGGGATGTTCCCCCCTTCGATAAAGAAACATTCAGCAAACAGCAGCTATTTATCTCGGACCAGCGAGTGCCTTGCAGCGTGTGTAGTTTCAGCAGGAAGGTTCAACGGACTAACGCGGGCGCATATCGGAGGAGGGTAGTAGAACGAACAAATATCTCACACTCTTCTGCCACAACCAACCACCAACAACAAGTCGGGGCAGTAGTATCGCCGACCGATCGCCATGTGCTCCGACTTCCCCCGGGGCCGGAATTAGTGCCTCACGAACCACCACTCTGTACTGTGTGCGCGTTGCCGCGTGAAGGAAGTGTGTTGGTCGTTTTCGTCTTGCTGGTGCTGTACTGCCATTATCTGTGGTGGGTCGGGAACTGTGCGAGATCTGACGTCGACTCCGGCTGGCGCGGCCGGCCAATGGAAACAGGGAACTGTTCTTTCACATGCGCGACGGGCAGCATCAGAACAACAGGGCTTTTCTTATCAGGGCCGGATACGAACGCGAGAAGGCTCACTATCGCTTTACAGGAGGGTGGTGCATGGGTGCGAGTAGTCGTCTCTCAACTAATGGGGCTTTTTCATAAAGGAAGAACATGAATCGTGGTTTACAATTAGAAAAATGGGATTATCGGAGCAAGATTCAGGAAAAGTAATACTGTGTGTGTGTTTTTGCCACTCTTTTTCCATTTCAGATTAGGAACGTTATATTAACGTTCCTACCCATGTATAGCTGGCCGCGGCAGCGATGGCCAAAATAGGATCGTCATGTCTAGCATACGTAGTTATTAATTTATTTATTTTCCATAGTAAGTATGCCGTCGGGTGTGAGAATCCCTTTCCGAAATTGAAGCTAATGAACGTTGTTTTTTCGCACTTCCCCAGGTCTAATCTTAAGTAGCAATGCACAGCGCCGACCAGCATATGGTAGAGATCGATGTAAGTATTAACAACATGGATAGGATTAATGTACTGAGTTCGGAGTCCTTTCGACTACAACTACTCACTCAGAGCGTCATTTGTGTGTTGTGTCTAACCACTGAAGCATGAGTTCTTTCCGGTTGAAGCCCATTCACAATCATTGGAATGCACCCTTAAATAGCTCTTAAGATAATAATGCACGTAACTCTCATCTCACTCATCATTACTCATATTGCACGACGACGGAATACTGTCCCGCTGTGTTTAAGCAGTTCCTTCCGTGGTAGCTGTAGCATCAGACAGCATCTCTGTCCCCACCCATCCGACCCATCCGGAGCCGGTGCTGCGTGGCGATCAGCAACCGATCGATGATGGGGATTCGATGGAGTTCACCGACGAGGATGAACCGACAGCGGGCGATTCGTTCCCAAACCTCCAGTACACGGGCATGATTAACAATCACATCAATTACAACAAGTACAACTCGATCTTCTATCCGCCGGGCAGTTTTGTTCCGGCAGGGTTGGACGATGCCGAGCTGGACGAGAAGTTCTCGTCCCGTGCGAATCGTCAACATCATCGTCGTCGGATGCATGAATCGGAACAGTATCGTAGCATGCAGCATCATCGATTCAGTGGCCCCTCGCAGCAGCAGCAGCAGCAACAACGTGCAGGAGGTTATCTAATTACCGCTTCAAATATCCAACCGGCTCCTCCAATTCTAAACATCTCCAGAAATATGACCTGGAATATCGCACTGTCAAACCTCCGTTGAACTGTGTGTGTGTGTGTGACGGGTCCGGTGTCCTCGTTATCTCCTGATCCTGAGCAATAGATTCTCTCCCCGTTGGTTGGCTGCTTCTGAAACCTTCTAATGATGGCCTTCAAGCGCACCTGCTTACGTCATAGGTTGTGAGTCCTCCTCAAAAAGCGGAGTGATCACAGCTCTATCTGCCCCGACCCGACGACGGCTGAAGTTCCATAGCATCTTCCGTAACACGTAAACTCCACTAATCTGCTGCGTGTGCTTACCAACCGGTCGTTAGCAGCTCCCAAAATTACACTCATCAAATCAGAGCCAATGCACAATTGGGGGCAGCACAGTTGGGGATATCATTAGACTCTGTAGAGCACGCTTTGGTCGTTCGTAATCCGCAAAGATCGTTCGTTCGACTACGGCTTCGAATCTAACCTTGGTGACTTGGTGGTATGGTGGTGTACCAGTGCTTATATTATCCAATTCCTGCCTTAGTCGCATCTGCCCATTCCAAACCGCTTGCGTTCTGCATCTTCCGAATGTTTCTGCCTTCTGCAAGCAAAGATAAACTCCTCCCGGAGCCGCCTCGTAGCGGAGGAGCGTTTGTTTACAGAACGTGCTTCCAGAGTTCCGTACTTTTCCCGTTGCGTTGGTGTATGTTGTTCCTCGTTCATGCCTACTCTTCCTATACATGTCTGCAACATGTGCGTTCCCTATCTCCGTCCCAGCGCTTGGGTTGGGTGAATGGTTTCCTTTGGGATCTGGTTGATCTATATTTAACTGTGCTTCGTTTTTCATTCAAAATCATCGCTATAACATCCCCTCTCTCTCTCTCGCTATCGTTTTTGCCACTTTCTCTCCCCGATCTCCCTCTTGTTCTGATAACTGATGTCGTCAACTCCTAACAGTAGCCAGCAGACCACCGATCCATCGTGTCCATCCGTGTGAGCAGAGCTCGTGCTATCCGGCTACGGGCAACCTGCTGATAGGGCGTGAGAACCGGCTGGAAGCGTCGTCCACCTGCGGCACGGTACGACCGGAACGTTACTGCATCGTGTCCCATCTGGAGGAGAAGAAATGCTTCCTTTGCGACACGCGCCGCGAGACGGAGAACGATCCGATGCGCAACCATCGGATCGGTCAGATCATCTACAAAATGCAACCGGGGTAGGTATGAAGCCGCGATGAACTCCTCCTCATGACATCATCCCGCTTGTGGACATTTACTCTGATGGGAAGTGTATGTTTTAAGAGGTTTTGTTTTTTTTTGCTGGACCTTTTGCGCGAAACATTACGCGATTGCAGCATGTGCAGCAGCGCAACCAAGATAAGATAGAATGTATCGGAGAGTTTGTTTTTGGTTTCACGCAGCCCCGGCTTCGGCTGGGGATAAACAAACACTGCCCACGAACGGCAAACATGGTGTGCAAATAAATGTTAAGCATACAAACAGACGGCCAGCATCCGTCCTCGTCCGGGCCGTACGAGCAACCGGAGCCGGAGCAGTTGTCAAAATTTAACGATGACTAAAAACCATCCGCCGATCCGCACATCTGTTGTCGGTCTGGTGCGCGTACGTACGCGATCGATTGATTTTGTTGGTAGTTTGTATGGATCATGCACAAATAATAATACGTACCGAGTTATGTTACGTCATCCGTTCATGGACGACCAAGCGAAGGAGGATGATGTCAGGAAATGGATGCATTTAGAAATAGTTTCCTTCAAAGCTAAGCTGTTCGTCTTGTGACAATATTTTCAATAGTAACTTCAATGTGCTTCCCCCCTCCTCAGCACGGTCGAGCAAACCTGGTGGCAGTCGGAGAATGGGCGTGAAAACGTTACCATTCAGCTGGACCTCGAGGCAGAGTTTCACTTTACCCATCTGATCATCGTGTTCGCGACGTTCCGTCCGGCGGCGATGCTGATCGAGCGATCGTACGATTTCGGCAAAACCTGGCACGTGTACAAATACTTCGCCCATAGCTGCCGCGAGTCGTTCCCGCACGCTCCGCTGGTCGCGCGGAACATTACCGACGTGATCTGCGACCATCGGTACTCGGGCGTCGAGCCGTCGAAGAACGGTGAGGTGATCTACCGGGTGCTGCCGCCGAACATGAACATCGAGAACCCGTACGCCGAGCACGTGCAGAACATGCTGAAGATGACGAATCTGCGCGTCAACTTCACGAAGCTGCACTCGCTCGGCGACAACCTGCTGGACGATCGGGACGAGATACAGGAGAAGTACTACTACGCCATCTCGAACATGATCGTGCGTGGTTCGTGCTCGTGCTACGGCCATGCATCGCGCTGCCTGCCGCTCGAGGGCGTCCGGAATACGGTGGACATGGTGCACGGTCGGTGCGAGTGCACGCACAACACGAAGGGCTTGAACTGCGAGGAGTGTGAGGACTTCTTCAATGATCTGCCCTGGAAGCCGGCCCTTGGCAAGCAGACGAACGCTTGTAAAAGTATGATCGCTGTTAGAGCTTTCTTTTTGAATGACTTTTAATCGATTTGTTCCTACCTTTCAGAGTGTAACTGTAACAACCATGCGACGAGCTGCCACTTTGACCAGGCCGTTTATGAGCACTCGGGACGGGTAAGTGGCGGCGTGTGCGACAACTGTCAGCACAACACGCAAGGCTACCACTGCGAGGAGTGTGCGCCGTTCTTCTATCGCGATCCGAACGAAGACATCCAGAGCCCGTACGTGTGCAAACCGTGCGACTGTGATCCACGTGGCTCGCTGGACGATGGCATCTGTGACTCGATCGCGGACGAGGAGAACGGCATCGTGGCCGGTGCGTGTCACTGCAAGCGCAATGTGAACGGCCGTCGGTGCGACCACTGTCGCGAAGGGTTCTGGAACTTTGACGAGCACAATCCGGACGGTTGCCAGCCGTGCACGTGCAACACGCTCGGTACGGTGAACAACTCGGGCTGCAACGTGTACACTGGGGAGTGTATCTGTAAGCGGTTGGTGACCGGGCGCGACTGCAACCAGTGTATGCCGGAGACGTACGGACTGTCGGACAGTTTGGAGGGCTGTACGCCGTGCAGCTGTCATCCGGGAGGTTCGCTGGACAATAGCTGCGACGTGATTACGGGACAGTGTCGATGCCGGCCGCACATGCAGGGACGCGATTGTAGTGAGCCGAAGCAGCACTATTTCATCCCCACGTTGCACCGTATCCTGGAGGCGGAGGTTCCATCAACTGTAAGTGAAAGTGAAGTTGAATATCTAAGGTATCAGCATCTAATGATTGTTCTTTTTGTTCCTGTTTCTTCTTGTTTTAGTTCTGTGAATCCGGTGGAGGGGTAAGTTCTGGACAGCAGTAACATCCCCATATGTTTCTTTAACCATTTACACCCTCATGTACCTTCCATCCACAGCAAAACTGTTCGGTTGTTGTGCGTGAACGGGCAAACGATCGTGATGCGGACTTCACCGGGCCCGGATTCATTCGTGCGTCCGAAGGTACCGTGCTGAAGTTCACCGTAGACGACATACCGAAGACGATGAACTACGACGTGATGGTGCGCTACCAGCCGCAGATGAAGGGCGACTGGGAGAACGTGCGCATGACGGTGATCCGGCCGGAAGTGTACGACCCGGAGGGTCCGTGCGCCAACTCACACCCGAGCTACGAGCGCGACATCACCACAACACTGTCCGAGTACGAAACGAGCGCCATCGCCCTGCACGACATCTGTCTGGAGAGTGGCAAGACGTACAAGTTCATCGTGTCCTTCCAGCGGCACGAACCGTACGACGATAATCCGACGGCCCAGATACTGATCGACTCCATCGTGCTGATACCGCGCATCGAAATCACACCGATCATGCAGGGTTCGCACCAGGCCGAGGTGCGGCACCGCGAGTACGTCAACCTGGGCTGCAACCACACGTACTACGACGTGAACTACATCCTGAACGCGCCGGAAGAGTGCAAGGATCTGCTGAAAACGATCAGTGTGTACATCAACAACGGTGCCATGCGTAAGTATGAAACGATGTTTAGCCGCTAGTTTGGTGCATGCAAGGGATGTTGCTATCAATCAGCTGTGTGCGTAATCAGCGATGCGTTCCACGAAGGCCGTGGTATCTTATCAGAGCGGTTCACTAGTAGTGGACGGCATTGGCTGATTAATGTTTCGACAGCGAGCTAGAATTAGACTGACTGACCGTTTGTTGACACTGCTTTGAGCCGCACCTTTGCATAGGTGTGCAGGGAGAGATGGTTCACTTCAAGCCGTTAGCTATTGTGTTTCTCCTGCACTCAGGAGTATTGCTAGGGCTTTTCCAGAGCTGTCTCAGTCAAGATATAAATCCAGGAGAAGTGGAGCTGGAACCTTGTTAGAATTGAAGCGTTGGTCGAGTCTGTGATCGTTGTGCTAATGGTTGTTCGTTTCCATTCCAGCTTGCGAGTGTAATCCGACCGGTTCGAAAAGCAAGAAGTGTGCCGAATCTGGAGGTTTCTGTACGTGCAAGACGAACGTTGTGGGACGGCAGTGCGACCGGTGTGCTCCGGGTACGTACGGCTTCGGACCGGAGGGCTGCAAGGCCTGTGACTGTAACAGCATCGGGTCGAAGGACAACGACTGCGACCTGATTACGGGTCAGTGTAACTGCCATCCGAACACGTACGGCCGGGAGTGTGACCAGTGCCAGCCGGGCTTCTGGAACTTCCCCAACTGTCAGATTTGCGAGTGCAACGGCCACACACCGACGTGTAACTCGAAGACGGGCGAGTGTCTCCACTGTCAGGACTTTACGCAGGGCTGGAAGTGTGATCGCTGCGTCGACGGGTACTACGGCAATCCGCTGCTCGGCTCGTCGATTGGATGCCGACCGTGCCGCTGCCCGGACACGGTTGCGTCGGGCCATTCGTACGCGAACGAGTGCTATCTGCATCCTTCGACGAACGATGTGATCTGCTCGTGCGAGGAAGGCTATTCCGGCGCGCGGTGTGACGTGTGCGCGGACAATTACTACGGCAATCCGGAGAAACCGGGCGGCCAGTGCCAGTCGTGCGACTGTAGCAACAATGTCGATCCGAAGCGCCCGGGTAACTGCGATTCGAAGTCGGGCAAATGTCTGCAGTGTCTGTACAACACGGAGGGCGACCATTGCGAGTACTGTCGCGATGGTTTCTATGGTGATGCGCTGCGGCAGGACTGTCGGGCTTGCGATTGTAACCTGCTCGGAACGAACCAAACGATACAGCACTGCGACCGGTACACGGGCCAGTGTCCGTGCCTGCGCAACGTGAAGGGACAGTACTGTGACGAGTGTATCGAAAACCACTGGAAGATTGCTAGCGGCGAAGGTTGCGAGGCGTGCGATTGTGATCCGGTCGGGGCGCTCAGTGAGCAGTGTAATCCGGTAGGTTGTCGTTAGAGTAGGAGGAGGAGGAGATTGGAAGGAGATGGAGATACTAATTGCGATAATTTCCTTTCACAGTACGATGGTCAGTGCTCGTGCAAACCTGGCTTTGGTGGACGGCAGTGTAATCAGTGTGAGGCTTACTTCTGGGGCGATCCGAACGTGGAATGCAAACGTATGTATATGCTCAGAGTAAATTGTATAGAAGGTTGTCTTACATCACGTGTTGGGGTTTTTGTTACAGCCTGTGAATGTAATGCATACGGCTCTGCAACTCAACAGTGCGACCGCACGACCGGCAAGTGTGCCTGTAAGTCTGGCATTGGCGGTTACAAGTGCGATCAGTGCGATCGAGGCTATCTCGGCCAAGCTCCGTACTGCGAACCATGCGGCGAGTGCTTCGACAACTGGGACATGATTCTGGACGGGCTGCGGAACGAAACGGATCGTACGATTGAGGAGGCGAAAACGATCAAGAAGCTTGGTGCCACCGGTGCATACAAGAAGGAGTTCGATTCCATGTCGAAGAAGATCGCACAAATCGAGGGCCTGCTGAATAACACCATCTCGGATCGGGAGATCGAAGCGATTGGCGGCGAGATTGACCGTATTCGCAACCATCTGCAGGAATCGCTGCACAACCTGGAGGAATCGGAACGGAAGCTGCAAGAGACGGACTCGAACATTAAGCTCGCCAACATCGAGATCGTTAATCTGGGCCGTCGGGCGGACGACGTGAAGCAGATGACCAACTACCTGAAGGACAATGCGACGAAGCTGCAGGAGGGCAACATCGAAGGTGCGTTGAATCTGACCCGCGACGCCTGGTACCGCGTGAGCATGCTGGGTGAAACGAACATGAACATCACGGCGATCAACAGCCGGGCGGAGAACTACTGCCGGCGGGCGGAGCATCTGATCAACAAAAATCAGGCCGACGTAGTGCGCAACCACGAGAACAACGAGGCCGCCTTCCTGAAGTACCAGGAGGAGCTGAACGATCTGAACGGCAACATGCCGGATCTGAACCAGCGCATCTGCGATCGGCATGGCGATCCGTGCGATGAGTTCTGCGGCGGTGCGGGCTGTAAGAATGGATGTGGCGGGCTGCGGTGCGAGAATGGTGCGTTGACGCTGTCCGAGAAGGCACTAGACTTTGCGAAGAAGACCGAGCAAAACATTAAGGAGAAGGAGGAGCTGGCGGATGATATTCTACGTTCGGTAAGTATGAGTGATGCAGCTGCGCGGGATAAAATTCTTACCTTTCCACTCTGGTTTGTTAGATGTCGCAAGCGAAAGCCAATGCTTCGGAGTCGTACAAGAAAGCGAAGCGAACGCACGACGAAACTCAAGCTCATCTCGAGGACACGAAGGATCTGATCGATCGTGCGAACATACTGGTTGTCAAGCTGACGGACATGATCGAAAACACAACGGCGTCGCCGGGTGAAATGCGCGAACTTATCGAGCAGGTGATGAGCTACACACTGCAGCTCGATCCCGAACAGATCGATGATCTTGCACAGAAGATTCAGGATGCGGTATCTCACCTGGTCAATGTGGAATCGATCATCCGCAACACGGAGAACGATCTGCGACGCGTGGAGATGCTCAAGTCTGATGCGCTGGATAAAAAGTAAGCGTTTGTGTTACAACTCGAACATAGTTTTGACTGTTAAACGGTTATGATTTTTGCTCTTTTTATCAGGGAACGCGCAGAAAAGGTGTTAGCGGGCGTGTTGAACATTACACGCGCTCTGGACGATGCGGACGATGCCCAGAAAAAGGCACGCCAATCGATCAAGCAAGCAAATGCGGACATTGCTTCGGCCAAGATCGATCTGGAGGAGGTTTGTAGACTGTCGATGTGTGTGTGCATGTGTGAACCGAACTGTTATACTAATATTTGTCATTTGATTTCAGATTGATAAGGAAACGGAAGAAGCACAGAAGCGTGCCAACTCGACGGCTAATGCGGTGCTAGCGCTGCAGTCGCGCCTTGAACAGCTCCAGAAGGACAACATTCGCAATGAGCTGGACGCCAAGGACATCAACAAACAGGCCGAAGACGTAAAGGACTCCGCTAACAATGCGCACGAACGTGCAACACAGGTACTCAAGCGACTCAAGCAGTTTAGCACACTGAATTGTATTCTAATGTGGTGATATTTTTGTTTGGTTCTGCCTATTTAGCTTAAAAACGATTTCAAGACCGCAAACGAGTCACTCACGGCACAGGCTCGGCGTTCCGAGAGTGCCCGGGAGCGTGCACAAAACTTGCTGAACCGTGCCTCCAAAATTACCGTCGACACGACCACTCAGCTGTCAGCTCTGCAGAGTAAGTAATGGAGTAGGGAGCGATCTGAAGAGCATGCTCAACCAATTTGTACTTTTCTCTCACACTGTAAAGGTATGGACGATATCTACAAATCGAACGAAAAGGAAATCCAGAATCTGGAAGCTGAGCTGAACGATCTTACCGGAAAGATCACGTTCTACCTGCAGACGATTCAGACCAATGCGGAGCGCTATCGTCAGTGCACATAATGTGTCGAAGATTCCAGCCTGCTTTCCGCAATAATTAAGCAATTACTATGTGTTCACAGTCGAAAATTGTAGCAAGAGAGGGGTTTTTTTACGAACAATTATTCTAGAAATACACCTAGAGCAAAGAAGTACTACGCTTTACGATACTTCTTTCGTAGTATCGGAAAAGTATAAAAGAGTCTTGCGAGAAGACAGAAAACTAGATAATCTTCGTGCCAAAAACAAAGAGAAAGGAAACAAAAAACAATACGAATATGCGAAAAATAGAAGTGTGCGTTTAAGTTTGAACCGGTGCCGATAAAGAGAGAGAGAGAGAGAGAGTTTTCCCTTGGTGTTCGTTTATCCTGTAGATGCTAATAACTTTTGATTTCCAGCCCCGTATTAGATTCTTGTTAGGGCTCGTCACTAACAACCACGAGGTGTGTAATTTAAGATTTGTAAGGAATGTTCTAGCCGTAAGAGAAGCCGAGGGGTTTGTCAGTACCCTCGAGCCCCATTGAGACACATCCAGTGCATTTAAAACGTTTTTCCTACAGCTTCCATGTTTTCATTTTTAAAAAGAATAGTGTATTAGTCAATGGTGCACCTTTGATGGTCACACTCACACCGAAACCATACAAAGCTGGTGTCGCAATTCTCGAAAAGGAAATAGTCTCGAAAATAGCAATAGACGATAGGAAGTATCAAAACGGAACTAGATTGAATGTTCCTTCAATATTTCAACAACTTGACAGCAAATAGGTATGGTCACTCGTACCTATCGCAAATCGCCATACAATTGTAGTGTTTTAAAATGCTCGTTTTTAACCCTGATTTTAAGTGGAACCAATAACACCTAAATTGTACGCAAGTCTGTTCGTCGTAAATAATAAATATCTTCAATGTTTTAACTGATGTGTATGCGGGTAAGAATCCATCATGTAAGAAAAAAGGCGAGTATTCCGCCATTTACAATCTTACATACGGAAAGAAATATGAAATTCGCTTTAACGTAGACCACGTGTTGAATTTTGAACAGAAAAGCAATTACCACAGTTGCGTTGTGTTTAATCATCTGTGGTATTCATGTGAAAGCGGTGTTTTCTTCAATATTTCGCTTTGTTCAAACACATGCCTCATGTTTGTATTTTCTAAACATATATAAATGCATGACAAGTCCTCAAACCGGAAAGAAAAAGGGTTTGAACCATGTATTGAACCAAAAAAGGAAAAGGAAGTGGTAAAACTTGCGTAACGAAACTCGTAACGTCTTTTCAAAATGACGTTCGGCAAAGCACATGTTTGTGTAAACCTTGGCTAACCTTCATCCCACCGCGAGCTGTCAAAATTGTTGTAAACATTAAAAATATTGCTCGCTCTCCGGCATCGCGAAACACAAAACTGCGTGTCGGTTCCAAATTTGTTAATATTTCGCTTGAAATCGTTATTATTGTGTGCTAACTATTGTTCCACAGCTACAAGACAGCATATACATCAACAGCTATCATGGCTTTGCGTGCAGAGTTTGAGAATAATGACGATATCGGTGTGTTCAGCAAACTTACCAACTCATACTGCCTTGTTGCGATCGGAGGTTCAGAGGCATTTTACAGGTAAACTATTCGTGCTGCGAATGAATTATGATGATGAGCTGTTCACTAAAAGGGGCACAATTTGTTTATGTGCAATCGAGATGCCAATATAAAGCACTGGCGCTATGTACGGCCTAATAGAATTTAGTTGCGTATCACTTTTGGAGGTTATGTACGATGGCACGTGTTGACATAAACAAGCTGCTCTGGTCGGGAGTGTTTCGCTTTCGTTCTAATCATGTTCTCCGCTTCGCGGTCCCTTTCAGCGTGTTTGAGTCGGAGTTGGCAGACGTGATTCCAGTGGTTCATACCAGCATAGCCGGATGTAGAATCATCGGTCGACTGTCGGTGGGCAACAAGAATGGACTGGTAGTGCCGAACAGTACGACAGATGTGGAACTGCAGCACTTGCGAAATTCGTTGCCGGATTCGGTGAAAATCCATCGCGTCGAGGAGCGACTGTCGGCCCTGGGCAACGTGATCGCTTGCAATGACTATGTTGCCCTGGTCCATCCGGACATTGATCGCGAGACGGAGGAGATTATTGTGGATACGCTGGGCGTGGAAGTGTTCCGTCAGACCGTGGCTAACAATGTGCTCGTCGGTGCGTACTCCGTGCTAAGCAATCAGGGTGGGCTCGTGCATCCCAAGACGCCCAGCCAGGAGCTGGACGAGTTGGCATCGCTTCTACAAATTCCACTTGTGGCCGGTACGGTGAACCGGGGCTGTGAGGTGCTTGCCGCCGGTATGGTAGTGAACGATTGGTGTGCATTCTGTGGTACAAGCACTACCTCGACCGAGCTGTCCGTGGTGGAGAGCGTATTCAAGCTTAATGAAGCGCAACCTTCCAATGTCACCAGCAACCTCCGAGCATCCCTGATTGAAGCGTAAGCATCTGGAGCAAACTTCCTGTTTCATGTCGGAACAGTCTATTAAAACGAATTACCTTCTTTCCTTTCCAGAATGTCGTAAGCCAGTCTGTAGCTGGACGTTTCAAGGATTCGTAAATACTGTGAGCGTGTTTGGAAGGGTAAAGATCTTGACGCAGTCATTTGTGTCGATCGTTTTCCATGTCCGGGGGATGAGCAGTGTATGGAGTCGTTGGTATGGTATGGTAATATTCTAACAAAGACAGCAAAGTGCTACAAAAAGATTGTACAAACCTCTAACCGGTGGTATGGCTCCATGATACATAACAATATAACCGTATTGTTCCGTCGCAACAATTTCCCCAACAATCGAACTTTGAATTTTACTTCCCCCTTATCACCTCCACAAATGTACAATGGCGATGGCGAAATTGAACGGACTCTTGTGTTTTTGAAAAACAATATATATACGTTTTATTTTGAAAATCATCATTATATCGAACAATTAGTTATATGAAAATACATCTGATACGTGACCCAACTTCAAAAGTGAGCGTAAATAGTAGCGCATTATCTGGTTCCCGCGATTAATGATTTTTAATTCTTAGAATAGTGTAACTAGCTTCCCCCTCCCCTTCCCTCCCCCCTGTCTTCGCTGTAGATTCAATTTTAAATATGTTATGTACGTTTTACGTAAGCTTTTGTTTGCATATTATCATTGGCAAAATTTGTTCCGCGCATCATCTTTTTAAAACCGTAGATGGGCGTGCTGTGCTTCTTATTGTGCCGTCCAAAACGAATATTTCAATCGTGCGTTCCACCATTGCGCACGTTCAATGGCGGTGCCGTTAGTGGCACACGCAGCGTGGAGCAGTGCTCCCGGCCAGTGTAGTGCAGCAGCGTTTGGTGTTGCTTGCCGTTGCTGAACGAGCGCACCCGCCGTAGGTACAGGTCCTTCTCCTCGAGGCGGCCCACCGTGGTCGGCAGGTCCCAATCGTCCTCGTCGGTCGTGCAGCAGCTGTGGAACAGCTTCTTGAAGCCGGCCCGGAACTTACGGTTCATGAATGCGTACAGTATCGGGTTGATGCACGAGTTGGATGCACCGAGCCACTGGGCGACGGGGAGAATGTTCAAGATGAAAGATTGAACTGTGTTGGAAAGCGAAAAAAAGGGAGGAAAGTAAAAAAGCATCTTAATAAGCTCGCCCCTCATATTGCCCCGGTCGTGCCTTACCCGTTTCATCGTACACCAAATCGCCGGCAAATTTGACGAAGCAAAAGATGGCATACAGCGGCAACCACGAGATGGCAAAGGTGATGATCACAACGAACACCATCTTTATGACCTGCAGGAGCGAAGAGATGAGAAAACCGGGCAAACTGTTTAGTTGGCACAGTTGGCAACCGAGACGCGGAATAGCTGATGGGGTTGTTTACCTTCACCTTGCTGCGATTGAAGACATCGTTTTTGCGGTTTATAATCATCTCGCGCGGCAGATTCCGGTAAGCTACATTCTTCCAGATGATGACATAGCAGATGGATATCACAATTAGCGGACCAAGGTAGCAGAAGAACAGGTTGGCGAACAGAAAGTACCAACTCTCCGATGCCGGTGTCGGCCACAGCTCGGTACAAATCTGTGAGAATATGGGTTAATAAAGGGTTTGAGCTTAATATATTTTTTTGCCAGCGTCAAAGTTGCTAAACGCTTGTAAGATTAACAAGTACATGTGGGTTTAACGTCTATTTTAAGTTAATTATCAAATTTTGGAGAGTTTATCCTCTCGCTATAAGTGAGCTTAATTTTAATTAAATTTTAGTATCCAATTCCGCAGCATGTTGGTGGGCTTCTTAGCGAGACACAACCAATAGGGGTATTTATTGTACCAGCGTGCGGTTTTTGGCTGTTCATACAAAAAAGTAAGTTGCTCGTATGTATGTCTCGTGGGTGTTGAAGCTAAGAATGTATGTACAAGTTGTACCCATACCCACGCCGTATGAAGCCTAGAGCTTATGATGTTCGCTTCGTTCGCTTGGTTAAATCGCTACAAAAGCATCGTTGCTCGCCGTCTTCTCGAGTCTTAGTGACAGGATTTTACGACGACCAGTTGATTAATCTGTTAAAGCTCAGTAAGAACGACCGGACGGCTAACTTTTCATCAAATTAAGCTCTTCGTAGTCAGCGCTTTTGTCAGCGTTTGTTGTAAAAGTTGGGTACGTATCGGAATCGTTGATAGCAAGCCTTTGAAGGGCCAGTGTAACTGAGATACTGTCTGCCTTGGTGCGCTTTTTTATGGACCACTAAGTGTACAAGTGGCAATGAAAGTGTCGCGATATTAAAGCGCGCGTACGTAACCTTGAACGTTGAAACGCTTCCCCCCCCCCCATACTCACATACACCCCCTCCTCCGAATATGAACACTCTCACCTGCGCTATGCTTCCGGGAATGCCGATGGGACGCAGCGTGAAGACGAACAGCCAGGGCAGGTTAATGCTCAGCGCTATAAACCAGATGATGGTCACAATCAACCGATACTGTCTAGAGGAGAGATAGAGAGATAGAGTAGCGCAGCAGGCCGTAGAAGAATCAGAACGCGCCATAAGAAAAACTGAGCAAGCGCTGCCAAAGTGGAAGGGAAGCGCGCTGTGTGTATCGCGCCTTACCTGGTCGTAATGGTGCCCGAAATGGGAAACGATATCGCGAAGCAACGTTCGATGGAGATCGCCATCAGCGTGTTGACGGAAGCGGAAACGGAAACGCCTTGCAGATAGGAAACACCCTTGCAGAAAAACACCCCCAAAATCCAAGCTTGGTGGTGGTGGTGGTGGCGATGGCGGTGTACGGAAGATCGTGAGCGTGTGAGACAGAAAGGAGTAGAACAGACAAGAGATGGATGATAACGGGACTGAAGCAAAAAAAAAAAGAAAGATAAAGAAAAAAGAGGACAAAAATGTCTCCTCTCCTCTTGACGAAAATTACATTACCGAACGGGTGTAATGTATGATGTTACGCTTGGGGACAAAGAAGAGGCACCAAATTTGTTAGGATCGTTTTTGTGGTGGGTTGTGATGTGTGTGTGTGTGTGTACGTTGGTTGTTATACGTGTTGCTGAAATGCTGCTGCTGCTGCCTTTCGATGTCTTATCCTCGAGGGGGGAAAGAGTAAGTTTTGCCTTCGCGTGCCAACATTGGGCGTGCGAGACGATGAAACCATCCGTCGGCAGCAGCAGCAGCAGCAGAATGCCCGGTGGTATTGAACAAAGGAAAATGTTTTCCTTTTCCCTTTCAAGATGTGTTGTGGGTGTGTGTGTGTGTGCGGTTAAATGCGGGAAAGTTTGGCCGAACTGATAGCAAGCGCACGCTGCAAGGAGAAGAAAAGTAGGAAAAAATAACGGTAAAACGGTATAAGAAGCGCTTGAAAACTACGAGGCGCCTCCATATTACTGTGTGGCTGTGAAGGAAGGACGAAAAAAAAGAGACGAAGCTCACAACATCAAAGTAACACTTGAAGTGGCGCTGTGTGTTTTGCCTGCGTTCGGGGACGAGTGATATTGAAACACGGGTTTTCGGTAGGACGGCTGCTTCAACGTGCGGTCTTGGCCAGAGATGTCACACCATGAAGGGTTGGTGTGGAGAGACCGTCCTTTCATCGAGCGTAGTAGTACCATCCGGCGCGTGTGAGTATTCTGTCCTATCTGTGTCATAATACATTGGGAGAAACTATGCTCGAGCAGCTCATCGGTTTGACAGCACTGTAGGAAAGCGTAGGAAACGGTACAATACATAACGTGCTAACTGTATCACCATCGATAAACGGTATCCTTTACGGCAATGCCCATGTCTACAATTTGTCACAATCGATGCTGCCTTCATATGGTGGCTTCATAAAAGAAAAGTTTTTACTTTACTCGATGGAATGGTTGATGGGCCCCATAATATGGTTCCTGGTTATTGGTTTTTTGTTTTGTTTTTTGTTTTGCCTCCGTGCTCGTACAGTATGTGCACATGGTGGTACAACGGCTTTTGGGATGGAAGAGCCTTTTTCAGCAGAATTATTCATTAGATGTAAATTATTCGGCAAAAGAAAAGGAAAAAAAAAACAACGGCCGCGTTTGGAGTGGTTTTGTATGCAGAATTGTTGCTTTAAAACCGCCTGCGCCTTTGCCCTGCGGACTTGCAAGATGGATGGCTGCAATATAATACACAACGGACGCCCGCCCTGGACGCGTTATTTATGTTTCAATGTTTCGTAATTATACTTTATTCTTTCACCGTAACACGGCGATCGATTCTATTTTCAGCAGCGGCTGCGGCGCCGGCTGGAAAATAGTGTTTAGGAACCACGTGGAAAAAAGTACGTAAATGGGACCATCCCCTCAAGGGAAATAAATCAATCTCGCTGCTTTTTTCCCTCCTCTGTATTTGCGGAAGCTGGTCTCGATTCTTTTCATGTGTGTGTATGTATGTGTGGAAGTGTGTGGAACGCGTCATCGGGGAGGAAGGTTGTCAGCAGTCAATTTAAAAGTCAATATATTGTCCAACTTAAACCAAACCCGCCGCCATTCCCGAACAGCTGGCTGGGGGATGGCAAACTTTCCCGGTTCTAAGGATGGCAACAACAACGACAAAAATCGCCGTTGCCCCCTGCATTAGCTCTTATCGATTGCCGGCTAAAGGACCATAAATTTGATCCACTTGCTCCCTGACGCCGTGACTCCTGTGTAACGATACATGTGCCCCTGTGCGTGTAGTACTCCGGGGAGCAAGACCGGGTTGACATCTTACCTGGGTACAGATTCCCGATCAGCGTAAACGGTAGGCAGAGAAAATTGACCAATAAATCAGCGTACGCGAGATTGACGATGAACCGGTTGGTGGGCGATCGCATCATGGTGCTTTTCTTCACCACGATCACGACCGAGATGTTCCCCAGCAGGCCGAGGATAAAGACGAGCGCATAGGCCACCCTGGAAGACAGAGAGAGAGAGAAAGAGAAGAAGAAGACAGTAGGACCAATAAGAAAATCTGAGGCAAGTGAGCTAATCAGCTTGGAATTACTGTCGCGCGAGGTCGGGAATTATTGTAGCGCTTTTGAGATCCGAGGCTCCGGAACCTGATCGCAAGTGGGTGAAAAAATGACATGTAATAAATATCTTCGCCGCCCGCCGCCCGTTCTTAAGGATGAAGAATTGGGCGAACGTTAATCCCGCTTTAGTGGCTCATCATCCGTCTCGTCCTGTGGCACGGGGGGAGTGAGTGAGTGAGTGTTGAGAGTAATTGGCGTGGAATCAGGTCAGGCGGTTAGGATTTAGGCGGGAGCCCATCGCTATTTTCGGTACTTATTTGTGTGCTGTGGACGCCGGGCGAAGAGGCCTATTTCTAAGATTTTGGCAGACAGTTTGACCAACTTATAATGGATCGTTGGAAAAGCCGTCTCCGTATGGTGAAGCCGCCCGGGAAGAAGCGGGCTAATGAAAATCTCGTAACTTTAATAGGTGCTTCAGACGTTTATCACTTTCGCAATCGCATTTTGCTTCTTGAGGCCGGTCGTACGACAAGAATGGGCAATTTTTGTTCTGTGGAGCTTCAGTCAAAAAGACAGTCGAAGAAATTATCAGTCGCTTTCTCTCAACAGTCTTTGAAGTAAGCATTAGTCACACTTAGTATCATTCACTTTGCCATCTCCATAATTCCCCCCCACTGAAGGTTATTATTGAAAAATATTGAAAAGTTGTCAATCTCCTCGTCCTTGCCAGGAAGGAGGGAAAGGAAGTCCTTTTATCGCCGGTTCGAGGACAGGCGTGAGGACGCACTCGATTGTGTGGCAGGGAGCATTTGATCGTTTTTAGCATTTCCGGGCGCGACGAATAAGTTATGGACGAGTGAAAGTGATTCGTGTGCGTCGCGCTCTCCTGCAGCGTCCCTCTCGTCTGGCAAGCACTTCCGGGCGACGTTTTTTGACAGCCGTCAGCCGCACTGGACCCATTCCGGTGACACTCTTCACTCTCGATGAGGCCAGCGACCAAACGAGGCGAAAACGAACAAGAGTCTAACGTTTTAAGGGCTTTACGTGAAATGTGTTATGATTTATCAAAAGTGCTCTTCTGTATATTTTTTTTCTACCTAGAGCGAGCAATGAACTCATACACGTGTGTGAAACGAAGAGAAACGTATTGGTAAATTGAATGAACGGTACGCTTTTCTCTTTTCTTACTTACCGGTCGCTGCCTCTGCTCATTCCCATTTTTCTTCCCACTTAGTGAATATTGTGCTACACACTGAGCATTCATTTTCCGAGCGACATTATTTCTGGGGGAAAAAGGCTCCCGAAGACCCATTTCAAACATCCCGTGGGACGAATCACCTTTCCACCCGCCCCGGGAGCCGTTCGGGAGCATTTAAGGTTGCCTCTTTACGTGGGCATTCATTCCACCTCCCCGTTCCCATGGCAACACGCACGTAGGCTGGCACAAAAGCGCGTCACGTAGGATGTTTCACAGTGTGTATATAAGATGTTGCACGTTAGAAGCATGGGAGTAGGACACAGTGAACAATTTAAGCAATTTTGGGGCCGAACCCCGAAGTCAAATATTTGGCTTGTGTGTGTGTGGGTGTGTTTATGTGGGAAGCTCAGTTGGTGTCTGTCGGTGTCTGCCTGTGTCTCGTTCTTCCCCCGACCCGGCGTATCAATTAATCAAGTCTGAAAGTCAATTATCAATTGGAGGCTCGCGCGTGGTAAAACTTTTTCCATGACACTTACGTCAGTAGCACCGTGCCGAGCACGCTGTAGCGTAGCTGGTAGGCCGGATCAATCTCGTACTCCCCGTCGTACGTGTCGTACTGCTGCGGTGCGCTAAGGTTAAGATAGCTCCAGGTCCAGTTGTGCCGCGGGGCCGGCGTCGTTGGGCGCCCGAAATCGGACTGCAACCGTTCGCCCGGGAGATTGGCGGTGGCGGCGGCGGCGCCGGTGTAGTTAATCGCACATCCGAGGCAGCGTTCGGCAAGCAGCGTTGCCACGGTGACGACGGTGGTCGACATGGCAGATGGTGGTTCCGTTTCCGTGCTGTCATCCGGCGGGGACATCGTGCGGTCAGCGGCGTGTGCGTTCGTCCACGTTTCGGCCCGCTCAACGTCCGGTCGGTGCCATCGGGAATTGATTTATGAAGCAATGAAACCATCCGACCGAATGAGAACCTGCAACGAGAAAACGGGCGAACGGGAGGCGGTGCATTAGAGAAGGGCAGAGCAAAAAAGGAGGTTCCTCCAGTGAAGGTTAAGGTTTTTTTTTTTGCGGTGGTTATGCTGCTGCAGATATTACTCGTCCAACTGGCGGCAAACGGATGTTTCTGCTGCTGCTGCTGCTGTAACATGTTGGATCTTTTGGGCGGAGATCAATTCCTTGGAAATGGGGTGATAACTCTACTAGCCTTGGAGATTTGGTGAAATTGAATAAGAAGAATATTTAGAGCCTAGGCGGAAATGGCTTGTCTTTAATCTTCTACCAAAAGCTGAGCCACCAAAATGGACAACTTTCTTGGTAATAACTAGATTAGTTGTTCACTAGTCACTAGTTTAACACGCTTGTTTGTATTTGCTCCGGCTCGATTTTCCCTGCCAATCATAACGAGAGTCATAAACACCAACAGTAACAGGCACCAACGGCTGGACTGTTTCAGTGAGCTTAATAGTTTGTCGATACACATTCTATAAATATCTCCCTCCCCGGTCGGCCAATCGCGGGAAAAAGCGGCCGGAAGTAATGGTGCGACTTCAGTGGCGCAAATCAACTTCTCGATAACTACTGTCGTTATCCTTAGTGGGGCTTCTAGTTTGCGCACAAAAACGCAAGTGACAATAACGGGCAAATTATGCGCCCGCCAAGCAATAGAATAAGATTTGTTCCGTCGCCAGAATGGAACATCGTCCGAAGCGGTAGCGGACGGAATAGCATTCGGTGGCATTTGTTTGTCTGCCGGCGCTCGATGGTAGTGTCTAACCCGAAGGACGCGCGTGGTCACGGTGATGGGCGGAGCACGGAGTATGGCTATTTTCGGGCCATAGCATGTTCTGAAGATTAGACGCGTTCCGGGCGACCCGAAATCTTTGATCTACCGTGTACCGTAGTGTTCAGCCCCCCGGGGAGGGGTTTTGCTCCTGCGGATGCGTAGGAAAGAATGGTTGAGTGTGAAGGAAAACATAATTTCTACTATTTTGTGGTGCGTTTTGAGCAACGAAAACCTTCCAAACAAGCAAGAGGAAAATAGGAAAGCAAAAATTCAGACTGGACTTAACAAACGCAACCCTCATTATGTCCCAGATAATAATAGTCGATGGAGAGGAATGGCCAAACATGGTGGAGAGTCCGGAGCCTCCCTTACAGCGGTCCCTCATGTGATTCATTCTTGGCTGACCTTGAAATGAGGCGTCACATGCTGAATGTAAGGGAGTGTTAGGGACTTTGATGGGAATTTCCGACCCCCGGAAATACGACTCACAGGGACACTTTGTACAATGCTGGGGAAAAGACAGGCTTAAGAAAAATCGGATTTCGTATAACCAGCTTACGGGAAGGAACAGTATTCATTGGCCGTTTGTCCGGCACGTGGGAGCATTTTTAGTCCGGCGGCGAGCCTTTCAAGTTCAATTAATCTTAGTCTGGCTACGACAACTAAAAGTGTCCGACGGGGCAAAGAAGCAAAGAAGCATCTTAACAGTGAAAGTTTATCACTTTGCCACCAGAAAGCAGGATACTGGAGTCGGTGGCTTTTGTCCGAACCACACCACCAACCTCAAAGCGCCCCCGTCGTTATGTTTGATTTTGCTTTTATTTTCCCACAGTTATGTGTTTACCCCGGAAGCCTTTGTTATGGTTAATTTGGTAGCCGCTGGTCGAAGCTACAGATGAATGACGAGCCCATTTTGGGGCCTGTAAGCAGCAGTGCTTTAGCATTGTTTCGAGCATAAACATCTCGGACGAAGAAATGCAAGCTTTTACGAGGGATAATGTGGTGGAGGGAAGGAAATTGACCGCAACCAATGAGTTGCTATATATTAGAAGACACGTTTCGTTCCAGTTGGGTTGGAGTTGATTTGAGCGTGTGAATTGTAACTAATTCACAATGACCAACCATGATTGGGCTGTTTTAACGAAATTGTTTACATCATGGTTTGTTTATTGGTTTACATAAACTCGCACAATTCAAAGCTTTTGCTTTTTACCACTGTTTTTGGAGCCGAAATCGAGAAAAGCTTTCAAGGAAATGAGGAAAAAAACAAATCTATTGCTTCCAAAAACCCCTAAAAACCAATCAAGAATCATTGGTCTCCTCGGTTGTGATTTTCCAGAATTATGAATCAGTCTGTGTCAGGTTTTCATACATCCTCAATGCCAATTTCTTCGGTCAATTCGTATTCAAACTGAAACAAAAGTCATATGAATGTAGAGCAGATGCTGGAAGGAATTTCAATAGCGAAAAAAGCTTGCCAGCGTTTGCGAAAAATGAATGTGACTGCATAATAATGTTCTGTCACATTTGGCCTTCTTTTTGTCCTGTGTCCGGGTGAAGCCGAACGAAAGAATGTGTTTTTCCCGGCATCTCTTGATGCTAATTTATCGATGTTATCATTTACCACGGTCAAGTTCAATGGCAAACGGTCCGCCACGGCAAATGGTGGCATGTCGCCTTTTCGTTGGTATGTCTGAAGCGCGGTGTGGCGGGCTAATTGAATTTCTTGCCTGCAACAATCCGTGCCTTTCTTGGCTTCGAGAGATACACTTTCCGGCGGGTGAACCTTATCGAAAATCAGGACTTCTTGGAATGTTTAGAAGTGCGGTAGTAAAGATAAAGTAAGAGAGAAAAAACCTTAAGTGGCATATTTCATGCTGAGCAATTCCCGTTGCTTTGTTCCCTTCTCGGTCGGTTGATTAATCCTCGGCACGCTCTCGTACCTACTTGGCCCAAGGGAGGGAAAGACGCGGAGGCGTACCTAACCCTGACCTTGGTTTGAATTCAATCAAATGGGTTGGTGTTTCCCATTCTGGCCGTTCGAAATGATCACCTCAATTCGACATCTTTCAGTACGGTCGGTTGGGCGGGGTTGCTGGGTATGTTGCTGGAAGGTATTTCCTTTTGATAAATGGCCACACCGGAAACATCGCTTAATGGGAACTGGGAGCAAGAAAAATCTCCATGAGTGTGGGCGGTGTTTAGGGCAGGGTTTTTGCAAAAAGCAAAAAAACGACACGCTGGTCGACGAAACACAAAAAAGGGGAAGAAAACCCTCTGATTTACGGGAATCGCCCACGTAGACTCCCTAAGGAACTCGCCATGGTTCCCCGGTGGTGGTACGGCGTGTGTGCGTCGGTGGCGGTGTTAAGCTGCTCGTAAGCTCACGTCCTGGACATTTATCTCCGACGATGATCGAAAGCGATGTTACTGTTGGATGTTGTACAGGCTGAAGTGGATGCGTGCTGTTTTGCGTGTTATGTTTGTAATGTGTCCAGTAGATTCCATTAAGAGTTTCGTTGATTCAAAATGGTTGATATAATTGAATTTCGAAAAAAAAGCTCTCTTTTCTGTTTTTCTGCGGCACTTGCAGAACAGCATCCTATCTTGTCAACATCTTGAACTAGACGCATATTAATTTTTGAGTAAAAATATTCCCCAACAACCGTCTGGTCGGCGGTGCGTATGTTTTATTCATCAACCAACAATACGGTCAGGCCAGGATAATTTGGTACCATCGGCACAATAAACTGCTGGAAGGATTGCGTCGAAACTCACCTTCACTGAAAGATGTTTTCTTGGGCCCTAATGAACATCTCAACAAACAACATTGCCAAGCGTTTGCCAGGACAGATGGTCGTTGCAATCACGATAGAGCTCAACAGTGCCACAAAAAAACCACAAATAAAGCCAAACACAAACACTCAGAGGTACTAATTTGTTCCCAGAAATGTGCCAGGTGTTTGTATGAAAATTGATTGCTCCCATTCAACAGCTCTGGTGATGGTGGGTGATGATGATGCTGGTTAGTGGCATATGTTTTAGCACCCAGGCCCGTAAAGATGAAGATATTTCCCGCGAAAGAAGTGAAGTGCTCGCCCCTTGGCGTGATAAAAGTCAAGCTGTTCAAAGCGAGTTTGGGTAATGGTATCAATTCTTTACCACCGACCCGGTATGGTGTATTTCGTTCGTTCCGTTTGTGTCAACATTCATGAGCTTGAGATTAGATGGATGTAGCAAAGTGAGGCGTTGAAGAGTAAGTTGTTTTTGTTGCCTTTATTGTCGCCGCGTTTATCACTTTCGATTTTAGAAAGAAGTGCTCCCTGCTGGGCGTTCAAAAAGCGTTAGCAACCGGCCATAAAATCGGCTGTGTAAATGCAATCGCATTTTATTGTGCAAACGAGGCAATTGGTATGCTTTCGGAAATAGAATTTTTATTTTCACTGCAGAAAGAGATTTCAAAAAAAAATTGGGTAGGTATTTTGATTGTTGTTGTAGGGGACGTTGTAGACCTTTCAGTCCGTCCCTTTTCGGGTTTCCCAGGATAGGCATTTTATTTACTTACAGTGTTTTCGTTTTGGGCTGTAATGTTTGTCTACTACTGTGACCTTCGTGTGGGTAATGCAGTAACTTTCCCTTTATCCGCTAATCCAGTCCGTCCGGATGGATGGTAAATGATTTTGACTTAAATGTTGAATACCGAGAATGAAAATGAACCGGAAAGGGACTCCTCCCGTTTAGATGGTGCAATTTTTCCAGCGTTTGAAAATGTTGATATCGTAAAGATGAGTTCTTTGAACTCCAGTTTTGTTGCCAGAAATTGCGAAACCTCCACGGCATGGCATAGCTCTAGGCGCAACAATGATGGTGGGCGAAAGATAAGAAGAATTATTAATGGTAAAAATAATTAAAGAAAAGGCAACGGAAAACGGCAGGTAGTGATGAGAATGCTTCCTACCAAACCGATGGCACTCTATCTCTCTTGTGTGTCCTGTTTTTTTTTTGCTTTGGAAAATTTGAGAAATTTATGAATGTCCCACGCGCGCGCGATTTCGATTGCATTGGACCTCTAGTCCTTGTCCTTTTTTTTCTGTTGGAGATGAACATTTTCTACTTCCTTTCTAAAAAATGAACTGGCAGGAAGCTTTATTAAATAACGCGTTCTTTCGAAGCCTTTGAAAGGTTTAATTAATTCAGACGGCGCATTCTGTACGTGACAAACATGAAAGATATTCTTTTTCGGGACAGTGTGAGCAAATAAGGCGTTGGCGCATCTTCTGGGTAACGATTCTTTTATTGTATTATTGCTGGTTTCAAAAGTCTGCGAATTGGAGTTTCCAAAATTGTTTGTGTTTAAAACGAACAAATCAATTAATTGCTAATGTTGGTAGAGGTCATTCTTCTGGATTTATCAGCATCTTCAACCATTAAAAAGAGTTTTCTTAAACAAAACCAATGAAATGGATGCAATAAAATCAAATATAAGTGACAATGATGTCCTGAATGATTTTATTACGGCTAGCTTCTTTGTTCGGGGCACAATTAAAAGAAAATGGTTCGATATCCACACAACACGTCGAATGTGACAGGCCTAGCCCATAAAGATGTACTTAATTTTCGCACGTTTCATGGACCGCACAGTATCAAATGCATGTTTTACAAGCATAGGCATTAAAGAATTCACTAAACCAAGCCCCACTTCAAGCCCGTTCCATTATACCACAACTTGCTCTCTTAACTTCGGTGTCCGTATGTGTCCTTTAGGAATCCTTTTCCGAGCGAACGATTTTCAGTCCATTCAAATCTATCTGTGGTTTTTCTCACAATCTTTTTTCTCGGTTACTCCGTTGTCTTATCGCCATCGCCATCCGTCCGAAGGAGCCCGGTCCTTTACATGTATCGGTGGCAAACCGAGCACAAACCACTTTTGAACATAAGTCATCCGAAGCTCCGGGCTTTTGTAGCGCAGTGCAGTTTTATCACCCGGGTGGTTTTTTTCTCTTCTTCTTCTTCCTGTGGCTCGGTTAACTCCGGCCGTCGGTTAAGGGTTTCCCTTTTTTACTTCCGGCGCTCTTGCTGGTTTTATTTTCATCCCTCGAACCGAATCGAAGGACACAAAAGGATTCTACAATATTTTACGCTTTTCGGCGTGCGTGCGATTCGGGCGTCAGTCAGTTGGTTGGGGAGGTATCCAACGAATCTCGGTCTTTGTCGTCGACCCGGCCGGAATCCTCCGTACCCGTTGGAATCTTACGCACCGCACCTACAGCTAACGCTGCTCGAGTGTGCCAAAGGGGGGGGGGGGGGGGGGGGGGCAATGGAAGGGGGTGGAATGTGGCTGCTTCCGTTTCCATCAGGACGATTGCCCCTGAAAATAAATGAATTACTTCGTACGGATCGCTACTCGTTTTATCTCGTCCCACGGGGACATCCTTTCTGTTGGCGGTGTTTGTTGCTCTTGAAACAACGCGCACCCTGTGTGACCTGGGCGGATGGCGAGATGGAGTGTCACATTCACTTTTTTTTTGTGGTGACTTTTCTCCGCTCAGAAGTACATTCACACCACACCGGAAGGGAAAGGTTGCGGTGTATGTGTGTGTGTGAGTGCGGTGTTTATGGGAAAGGCGATCTTAAAAACCGCAACCATTAGGAGTTGCTGCCGAGCGGATAAAATCAGTAAGGTTCGGGGGTGGTTGTTTTGAGAACCTTTCGGTAAAGCGAAGCCCGAGCGAGCCACTTAGTCGGTGGTTTGCAACGAGGACATTCCGCACTTTAGTGCTTTTGCCGTCGCAACTGTGAGTTGCTGTGCTGTCAGAGTTGGGTTGTGTTTTTGACAATCTCCGCCTCATCGAATCCTGACATTGACTTTGAAATTCGGGGAAGTTAATGCGTACAAGTTAAATGGTGGAAGATACACAGCGATCAATTGGAGTACATAGTCACAGTCACAGTGTGCAAGAGAAAGAAGTTTATTTTTTTACTGACATGATGTAATTGACGACTGGACTTAAAGGTATATTAACAATTTACCACAAGTCAATAAAAATGTAAAAAAAAACTGAGGTTTGTTAGAAATCAATCCATTTGGTATTGTAACTTCTCAAAACTGAGCCATCTGTTCTTTGATTTAAAAACAAAGTTTTGTGAAATGTATGACTACAGTGCAGAGTATACATTATTTCACTCGATTACCCAGAAAGAACATAAGAGCTTTGAAACAAAAATGAAATCTGAACGCTCCCAAGCTGTTGCCAAGACTGCTGAACCATGTTGTAGAGTTTGATGTTTACTGGAATAGACAACGATACAATGTACTAGTTTTGAAGTGTGGCGTGGTTATCGGGCTGGTTTCAAATGACTTCATTGCCTTACACTGAAAACCATTCGGTTCAAAAATAAGCATCTATAATGTAGTGGATAAAAGTGCTTTCGCTTTTTAAATAACCCTCGTGGATTGTTTATAGCCCCCAGCACGGAGATTATTGTGGCTAATGGGAATTTATATCGATACCCGCTCTGCTATTAGCGCAACCCCGGACGGCTAATTAATGTAGTACAACCAATAATAAACCGCCTGCCCTTGAACTTCAAACACTGAGCCCGGTGTTAGTTCCGAGGAAAACATGGACCGTAAAGCTGCTTAGGCACACTTCAATTTCATCATTAGTCGCGTTTCGGTAGGCGTAGTACGGAGACGGCTGCCCTCCTACGGGAAGGAAGATGTCCAGGCATTCGGATGGCTAATTATGGAATCTGTAAATCACGCCAATCCTCAATTTGCGACCGTCTCAGAGTGTTGCTATCGAATCGATTGTCCAGAATTACATCCTACAGTTGTTTTGTTTTCGGGGTGTATTTGTATCGTTTGCCGTTCTTTCGTCCTGTGTAAACATTTTAGCATCCGTTGGATGTGAGAGGAGGAGGGCATCTTGGCGGAGTGGTGTGGGCTCGGAATTGAGCGTCGGAAAAAGAGATCATTTAATTACGGGATACCATTTGTGTGCGGCACTGACAGTCTTGTGGTTCTTAGTGACATTGCTGCGTGACAGCCATTAGATGATGGTGGTGCGTAGTAAGAGGTGTGACGATAATTGAATCAAGTGAATGGTTTTGGCCGCAGGAGAGGAAGCACTTTTACGCCTCCCGCTAATTGATAGGCAATCGCAGTGAAAGCGAACTTTATTCTTGGTTTCGGGAAGTTAAATAGGTTGTGGTGGGTGAGATGTGGCTTAGAAGTGCTACGCAGTAGTGCAAAGTGGAAGCGTAAACGTGTGCGGAAAGACACGGAAGCGATAAAATAGCATTACAACTTCAAGCTCTATGAATGGAATGAAATTGAATACTTCGGTGACATTGCAAATTTCCATAACCTTTCCTAGGAATCCCGGATCTAAAAGTTAGCTTGTGAATGAATACAGTCGGTCCCCAAATTTGATTGAAAGGCTGGACAAAAATAACGCCCACTGAATGAAAATTTTCGTTGTCATGGCATTTGAGAAAACCTTTTCAATCGGAACGAAACACTTTCAAGCACCCCCTGTGACACCGTTTGGTTTGGTGCTAGTCTTTTTGACCGGTGTATTGCTTTCGTTCGTGTGCAACTGCCATATGAAAGATGATGAAGGCCTATCAATTATCGAATATCCTTCAAAGCGTGTGGCCCTGTGCAAAGTGTCACATCACAGGCTAAGCTAACAGGTCGGGGCGTTGTTTTGGAAACGGAACCAGATGGGGAGCTCACAAGCGCACAGCTAACAGGAACTGTTCCAAGCGAAAAGCGACGCTTTTTTAAGCGGCTTTGAAATGGAAGATTAGGGAAAAGTGTGTATGCGCTTGATAAGGGATGGCAAATGATTGTTTCACGAAGCGACTGTGATTTGGTACAAATTGAACATTTCAATAAACTTAAAGCCTCTCAAGTTCTTGAATTGAACGTAGCAAGCACGCAGTCAAAGAGGAGCTGTTTGTTGAATGTATCGGGAAACAGTTCGATTTTGTAATAATGCTCTGATATTGAGGCACGCATAAACTTAAGAAATAAGCACATAATATTACTGTAATTTACCAGAACTCAATAACATAGAAGAAGGTTTTGAAATAGAATTCGTTTTTGATTGTGCTCAGAATATAGTAGAATACATCTGGTCCGGATCATGCGACAAGATAAGTGAATCGTTTTGGGATCGTTTTTTGGAGTAGAAAAACAAAGAATTCCAACTGCTGGATGAAGGCCGGCCATACATGATGATGGGTTTGATGATACCGACAACTATGGCCTCACAATGATCTATCCAATCCGAAACAAAAACAGCAAAAAAAACCTCTGCCAAACAAATGGCGGGTGAAAGGATACATTCAAACAAAAAAACAAGCAAAACCTTCTCACATACATCGAATGTGTCTCCGAATTGGCTACCGACCGTTTTCAAACCAAACCAGAACCAGCAGAACCATAAGAGGATATGCTGCTGTCGCTGGGAAAACATATGGCTTCCAATGGAGTGCCTTTTGCCGCCCAAAAGGCAAAATGTGACCGTAGAATGGTGGAAATAAGTGCTTCCGTTAAGAGACAAATCCCTGCACCTCGTGTGTGTGTGTGTGGTGTTGAGGTGTATCTTATCGCATACGCTTCCATGTGCTGTTTTCCCGTTTTTTCCCTAAACAAACTTTGCTTTTTTGTGTGTGCCGGTTGTTGATCCAGCCGCCTGGAAGCTGCTTGTGCCGTAAAACATCATAAAGCTGATTTTTATGGACAGAGAAAAAAAACTAAAGCGAGGAAAAAAGGTAAAACCATTTACTACAGTCCGAAAGGAATTTTCTTACGAAAGGACAGTTGGAGCGGAGCAAGGAAACCCCCGATCCGTGGGCCAACAGACGGTGTGTGACGGAGTAGACGGAGTGAATTTAATTAGAGCGAATGAGAAGGGCACACGGTTGCAAACCCGTCGTCAGATAACTTTCCCGAAACCGAGGATGATCGACGGATGGGCACTGGTGTTTGACGATTATGTCGCAGAAGATGATGAAATGGGTATCTTTAAGCTTGAAAAGGAGGCTTTTCCGGGAACGAACGCTCGGAATTCCTTCGGGTGCAGTTAAGCTAAGTGTTGAGGCTGGTTTTTTCGCTTCTCGTGTCTGCACGAGTTGTTTTATTCGTTCCATAAGGCGGCGACATAAGAACTGGTATGGCTTTTCGGTGAAAACGAAACGAGACAGGCGAGAAAGGACGACGGAAAAAGGTTCTGAAAAAATAAAACTTCTGCCGCTATCTATTCCATTACCAAAACCAGTCAGAGGTGTGAAAAGTACGTTCGACGCATTTCGGGACGCATTTTTTTGGCGTGCTTTTCTTGAATCAATTTCCCACAAAAAAAAGGAAAAAACTTTACTTTACTGGATTGAACGATTCGGGTTAGCTTCAGGTAGAAGGTGTTGTGCAGTTGTAACGTATCTTGTGAGTAAACCGAGCGTATAAAGAAAGGTTTAGCTTTTCGCCCCCTCTGACGGTCGGCAGTTGTGCTGCTTCGTGTAATCAAATCAGTCTTAGATTTATCGTTTTTTTATGCGTTTCTTTTCATAAGATATTATAACCAATCACACACCGGCGCCGTGATCTGCCGGAGAGTCTTATCGAGTGTAACTGAATTCAAAGCGAATAATTCTTGTGAAAAATAGAAATTGTTGTATAGCGAGCATGGCAAACAGTGTACCCACTTGAAGGGACTTCCTTTTAAAGTATGGCCACAATTTCGGGCTCTAATCGCGGTAGGGAAAGCGGTCTATCAAACCAAAATGTGATTAATTAGACCCTTCCGCTATGCTTTAATAGAGTTTGTGGCTACAGGACGAAAACGGAAATCATAATGGCCATTAACAATGTTTTTCCTTCGTGCTAGCGGCATTTTTCCTGATGAAGCTAGAATAAAGTGCGAGCTTTTAATGTTTGGGTTTGGGGCAAACATTTTGTTGGATGTTTCGGTGAAAGACTTGCCAGAAACTTTCCAACTGATGATGATGATTATGAATAATGTAACTGCAATCGGTGACAACTGTTGGTTGGGATGATCAAAGTTTGCAAATGAAATAATTCACACGTGACTCTCTTTGCTGGCTCAGAGGCCTGGTGGAGTGTATTTTTAGTTGAGGATATATTCAAAATTATTCAAAATTATTATTTTATCAAAACTTTATGAAGCTTGAAGTGGAAAAGCAAGAAAATTTATTTGCTTCAAAAATGTTATGAGTAAAAAAAGGAAGGAAAATGATGTAGAAATGAATTAATGACACAGAAAACTCGACCACAGCACGAACCATATCAAATACAGGATCACAAAGCATCAGGATCAGCGTGAACGTAATTAGAAATTCTTTTCTTGCTTTTTACCGTTTACAGTACGCGTGGGGCGAGCACGTGCTGCAGAAACCTGCAAACAACTTTTGGCGATGAAAGCTCGGCTTTGCCTAATCTTTTGTGCATGGCGAAGCCCCAGTTTGGGCTATTGTTGTGCTGCGTACGGTGAGCAAAGTATGGGTTGAAAGAAAACAACATGTTTTTTTTTGGCAGAAAGCGTATGTTGAAAGCTCTTAAAAGTGGGTTGACTTTTGATAAAATTTATGGCAATAATATTAACAGTGTAACATCAATACTTTTCTTATAATGCTTACTTATGTTCTAGCTAAACAAATATTTAACCTTGCCTGTTTCTCAACTAAGAAACAAACATTATTACAAGTTTTGGCAGCATTAACCCTCAACGTCGTAGTAGGTATCGTAGGCCTAAGGCTCTTGCCACAATTTTAATGAAATAGTCAGTCAAGCGTAAACTAAACTGTTCGCCAATTTTCGAGACCGAACACACTCTATCAACAGTGGCCCCGTGACCAATGTAAACATAAATATCTCATCCTTATCGAGTGAGTGAAATTTTATTAGGACCCAACCTCGCCTCGCCGCATCCATGCGGTACATGGAGTCGTCGGCTGATACACTGTACGGAAGCGGAAAATCAATTCCATCCACCCACCCACCCAAGAACCGGCGCTCGTTCGACGGTTGCGGCGAGTTTCGTCAGCTTAATCGCAAAGCTTCTTCTGCTTCTGCTGTAAAGAGGGGAGGACTTCCATCCAAATGGTTTCAGTTAACCGTAAAGAAGGGAAGCGAAGATAGGACGCAAACAATCGGGGAGGTGGATCAAAACATCGATACGCGCGATCGGAAGCACCGCCAGCGTCGATAGCGTCTGGTCGGGAAAATGAGTACCCCACATCCGCTGGGGGTGTAATGATGGCCAACCGTCCCTACTGAGCGGTTATTTCTCGCGGCATGTCTTTTCGGCCGCGTGTAGCTGGTACGTTGTGCATGTTGTATTGTGGTTTGTGAGAAAAATGAACCATTAATATTAACCATCCAGCAACGCGCGCACGCTTCATCGCGGAAGCATAACAGAAACGACCACTCGGTTCGCTTAACGGTTTCATGGTCGATACATGGTGTAGCTGTACGTGGAATTGGTGGTTCAATGGTTCCCTGATGTTTGTCGTTATGTTCTCGAAAACATCGAGAAACATGACAACAAAAACAAGGGAAGGAGGAGTTGTACGGGTGTGTAGTAATGTTATAGAAAGAATTTATCTCTAATGGCACAACTTGTCCAATCAGGCAGCATCGGGCTGAGAGATGTTCGGAAAAGGATAATGTCTTCATTTCATGCCCAATTGAACGATGTCCGATTGAAAGGTTACACTGAGCTTGTGAGGAGCTGTATGTAACGCTAGGATTTGTTGAATGTTGGGAGAAGATTCCTTATAGCATATTTAGCAAGAATTCGTTGTAAAATAACCAATGTAACCAATGAATAAACGAAATGTATTGTTTGCTCTTAGCTTCGCTTCCGCCAAAGTTGGTACCTGTGAGCACATGCGTGTTCTGTAAGCACGTGACTTTCATCCAGCGTTTCGGCTGAAAGCCCGCTCAAATTTGATTTCGTGATTTTCTTTCCAAACACATTTGTCATGTATTGGAAAGATGGAAAGTAAAAGAATAAATCAGCTTTTGAACCTCCGCCCTTTTCAGTATCGATCGCGAACGGCTGTTGAAAGATAAGTTTTCCAACCTTAGCAAATATGGCCAGAAAAATTCGACCCATTCCATTTTCACACAAGATACTGGCGTGAAAAGGGTTCCATGTGAAATGATGCGGGTTCTCGTGATTGAACGTTTGGTATGATCAATCGATTGCCGGCGAGACTGTTGCAGTGTTTGGAGTGTATTTAACGAGTTGTGGAATAATGCCCCAAAGGGCTCTCGCGTAAGTGGAGTCATCGAGCACAAGAGGTATATAGCTATCAACGGTGGATCAAACAGAACGTGAAGTTCGGTGAAAGCAGGATTAGCTCACTCTACCATCACAACTCCTGGAACGGGGGACGTGTAATACCAAAACGGGCAGGGACTGGATGCCTCTTTTTCATTCTTTTTATGTTCGCCAGTATGTGGCAGCATGTGTGTTCTTTGGGGCAAATGTTTCGTTTCTGTTTTGTTAAAAGAAAACGAGCAAAGTTGAAAATAATACGAACAGCACTGTTTGTTGTGCGTTTGACATAACGGAAAGGAAGTTGTCATAGTGATTGGCCGAACCAGGGAGGTAGTCAGCGAAATGAAATCATTGTAATCGATTTAAATAGCATTTCAGAAATAGATATTTCGATAATTGAATGACACTTCTTCGTTCCGCAAAGGTCAAAAATAGGCTTCAAATATGAATTATTAGAAAAGCGCAGCATTAACAAAAAAAAGTTCAATCATCGAATGTGCTCCAGCTTTCTGACGACAAACGATCAAAGTGTCGTAAACAATCGAGGATTATAACTTTTTACGGCACACACGTGTGTCGGCCCGGCAAAGTGTACCTTTTGCTCTGTCGTACGTTTTTACTTGCAAAGTTTAGCTTAATCGTTCTACGGAATAACATACATTAAAATAATAGTCAAACTTTACGCCATTTTCTCACGAACGCAAATATGTGACGTCTCATCGGTGCGATATAGACATATGAGCCTGTATAAAGAAGGAATTATTTAAACGAATGTTTAAAATGTTATAAAGTCTAATATTTGCTACTAATTTTGGTTGGGTGGTTGACGTTGTTAGCGGATAGAAAAACAACCATTTCCTTCAAAAATCCCTACTGGAACACGAGTAAAAGCGAAAGCATCAGGTGATATCATGTAATCCCCTCTGTATTAGGTTTCCTTCCCAAGGGAAGGCTTTTGAACTTTTTCAACCCAAAATGAAGTGGCAGACTGTTGTTTGGCCCGGCAGGAAAAAGCTCCTATTGTTGCCATTTATCGCCGGGTGAGTATTTTCCACTTTGCGTTTGCGAGAGTGGCAGTCAAAGCAGCTTAATATTAATGTCGGTAGCTTAGGTTGACGAGGTCGAGCAGAGTAGTGGCAGATAAAATCGAGGTCAAGAATATTGTTTTCCGCAGGTCGTATACATCGTGGGCCTGTTCTGTATGTACATAATAACCTCCACCCTAGAAGCTAGCGAAAGCAGCTAGTCAATAGATGCACAGTCTTAAATTCTGTTTGCTCTGCCCGTGTCCAGGGGACTAAACAGTAGCTCCTGGAGTATCCTGTGGATGCTGAATGTTGGTTCCCCGAATTAATGGTCCCGTTTATGGCGCAGCAAAGAATGAAGAAAGATTATGACAATAACAACCTGATTGTGACATATTTAAACCGAAGGTGGCAAATGACCCGGGCAAAGCGGGCGGGCAGGAAGATAACTCCAGAACTTGGTGATGATTTATGTTACGACTTGTCGTGTAGTCAAATCGCGCAATGAATTGCTGGAAGGAATGGGAGTGTTTTTCCGTTTGGATTGTTCCATCGTTCTTTCTAGAGTGTTTGTTAATTGCGTACAAAATTACGTTCCTCTTGCTTCCCATTACAAATACCGACATTTGTGACAATTTCGTGCCCACCGAACATGTGCTGTTTAAATTAAACTTTGTCCTGTGCCTTGATGGAAATAGGGAAAGTTTCACTTCGAAGGTAAAGGTACGCCTAGAGTTTACCCTGAGGAAAAGAATCCTGGGCGTATGGGTGGAATTTTAGCCAACACAGTCGACACTCGACGACACACCAAACATTATGTTACACATGCAAGTATTCATCGTTGCGGTCCGGAATGGGCGCATCAGAGCAGTGCGCCTACGGTCGATGGAACGATGTGGAAAGGCATCTTTATCCACCGATGCTGATTTGTTTTTTTGTTTCAGAGAAAAGGTTTGTCTTTGGTATTCATTGTTATTTTGTTCTTGGAAAAGGTTGATATTATCATTAAAATTGATATGCACTTTACAAGGCGCAACCAATCGATCAAAGTCTCTATCAGCCATCAAATTATCAATTATTGGTTGCTCTTCTACCAGCTAGCTAGGCTTGCTCTGTACACTTAACATTAAAATTGATTATAAATATTTTTTTTTCTCTATCTGTACATAAAAATATAAAATTATCGGACAAATTGTTGTAAAGTGATGTAAATTGCAATAAGTATCGTATAACATAACACTGGTATCCGCCACGTAAACCACATTTTTGCACCATGCCACATTTTTGCAACAGTAAAGTAACTTTGACAAATCCCAATTAAAATGTCGCGTTTTAAATTCACTTTGTGTATGTAAAAAAAATATATGAAAAGAAGCACTGTATATGTTACCTTTGGGCACTGTTAATTCCATTATTAAGCCTTAAAATATCCTTGTTTGTGAAGATTATGTATGTTCCTATTAGAAATTATCTAATGCATAGCCACTGTACACTTTTTTGTAGTAACTGTACATATAAGTATGAAAACTGAACTAAACGGCTTTTTGTTTTTCAAATTTCACAAAACACACTAAACACTATTGTTTTATTCGAACCATTGCAAACGACACTGCAGCGGGATTGCAAAAGCTCGCAACAATATCCGGCACGGGCGATGCACTACAACTAATCCTTAAGGTGTACGGTTTAGTTTTGCTCGTTCCCGCTCAAAACGCTCAACGCCAAACGCCAACAACTGTCCGACGAAACGACGACGCACGGATGCTTTATTTTCTTTACGCTCCTCCGTCTGGACGGAGCTCCGCGAGAAGGCACGAGACGCGAGCACGCTTCCGTTCACGTTGAAATCGAACGTTGAAATGAAAGTGAAAATTCTGTCCGTACCGTAGCCCTGCATGCCCCGGATGCCATGCCCGAGAGATGGAGACGCGCCAGACGCAGGCTGGAAAAGCTCACCCGAACAGAAACGCCGACGGTTGCGAAAGCTTTTCCTCTCCGGAGCCACCGCTAAACGAACGCCGGCTCGAAGTCGGTGCAGCGGCTGTGTTCGGGTGTGTGCGAGCTGTGAAAGATGTGTTGGTGGGCGTTATTCTCCCTTATCGCGTTGCTGGCTGCTGCTCATGGCTGATGTTGATACCGGCGTTGAGCCTTCTGCAGGGGATGGTTAGATGGAGTGGCACATACCGACCAGAGTCAGTCAATTGCCAAACAGTAAGAGCATGGAAAAAATACACATTCGTCTGTTTTTTCATCGGAAAAGGCGAACATTTCACGGAAAGCGTGTTTTGTTCGCTCGCATCGAAATTGTTGGGCCGGCAGGCCAGGCAGCTAGCTCCTAGCCCGATGGAAAACGTGACGGCTTGGCTGGGGTGAATGTGATAAACATACGGGAGGATCCGGCGCTTGTGTCGCAACGGTTTTCGGGGGCTTACGCCGTATGTACTTTCATCGACTGCAACGGGCGGTTTTAAGAGCATTCTAAATTGGATAGAAGCTGGGACGGGTGTATGGGACGCCTAACAGCATCATTTTGTCAGCTACCAGCGAGAGGACAAGTAAGTTGGGCGAATAGAAGTTGCAAATAAATTGAAATCGTGTAAGGATGGGAATGAGAAATGATTTTTCCCAGTGTGTTTCATTTTTCGTAATCAGTAGAATTGGCACTTCTTCAAACAAATTTCCTTTTTTTGTCGAGGGTGGAAGGTTATTGTATGAAGAAAAACAAAAAATACATATTTTTCGATGTATCAAAGCATATGGGAAAATAGTTCCAGCTGGGTAAAAATATTATGCCAGCTCATGCCGAACGCTAGAACGTTGCATAGTGTTTGCTTAGGGCTGGGCTGAAGTTAGAATGTTATCTCTCGTAACAGATTGATAAATGGCTCAGCTGGTTTCAGCTGGACCACATATTCCTGTACCATGTATGGGTATAATGGTCTGCCACGTGCCTAGGTAGTTATCACACCAGCTTCAGCTATATCGAGCATAGGTGTGGTTAGATAATAGTTGTAAATATAATCGTGTAGTTTAAGTTACGTAGATGGTACTTGCTTGATGATTTTAAAGAGATAGTAGGCATGTCGTAAGGTTCTACTGAGAGTAACTCAATTAGGGGTATTGTTTCCTAGAAGCACAACTAAGCAAATATCGAGCCGTACAGAGTCGAGGTGTACAATAACATGAAAAAGTTAGCGAAAATCATGCAAACTTTATATGTTCAATTATGCTGTGTGTATGAATGAAAACGATGATGTCCAGGAAAAGGACAAACGATCAATGTGAACACACATTTGCATAAATTGTTCAATATCTGGCACTATTTTTGTTTTAAAATTATTGCCAAAATTAATTTTCACTGTGCTGCTCACCAGATTCGAGTGACCTCCTGCCGCCTTGCCACCCAGACCGTTGTAGGCTCCTTGATTTTCAGCAAATGATTTTGTTTGCAAGAATTTGCACAAACAATATAAACTGATGAATTCTACTTACCCGATTTTCCCTTCTGGGAGTGTCCGTTTCGGTGATACTGTCGCCTTTAGCATAGAGTGCGATACTGTCTACGTTTTGTACACCCAACGTTGAACGGTGAAATGACGAACCAGAATGTTTACGATCCCTTCTGAACCCACAAGCACGTTTACCTTCATGGAAGGACTATCTGTTGTGTACGCCGGTTATACACATTCAGTAGGTTTAGTGCTTTCGTCGACTAGGAGCAGCATTCGATTTACAATTGGTTGACCATAGCGTTGATTCACACCTTAAAGCAGTGTAAATGGTTTGCGCAACACTTGAACAAATTAAATCCACTTGAAGCTGATTCGTCAACCTTTACATAACATGAACATGAAAGACTGACACTCTGGAGAGATAGTTCACTCGAGGCTAGTCATACCGCTGACCCATCCAGGTTCATTTTTCCATTCAACTGAACAGGACCTAACAGAACTTCACCAAAGTCATTAATCATCCTAACATCACACAAATAAACACTACACACTACATACTGCTTAGTGCGTGTTGTAAGCTTGTAGCAGAGCAAACCCCTTCACAACACAGCAAACACCAAATCCCGGGAAAAGGTTTTTTGTTTATATTTTATTTGTTGTGCTTCTTGGGTGATCCAAGTTGTCATTCCCGATTGGTCCGGGCGGACAGTTGACATTAATCTCAATTATCGTGTCATGCGTCAAAAGATGATTTGAGTGGACAAAATATTATGCGTGTTATTGTTTGTCCGTTGCAACTATTTGCACAGTTTTATTTTAAATGTTTTTATTTTACCATAAAGTAAAAGTTTTTTTTTTACAACGCCTAGTGATAGTAAATTGAAAACCCATTCGATACTTTTACATGTTGAAGATTTATTGGACGCATGAGATGTACCAAGTGATATTGTAAAATTATGACATTTCTACGAGAGTCAATAATATTGTTTTCCTCATTAAAACGGTTTATCCTCGTCTGAATGGATCTTTCGGCTTCGACGGTTTGCTAATCTTGGCGAAAAATAATGGCAGCTTGTTTTTTTTGTCCATAATGATCAGTGCAAACGGTTGATCAGCTTTGAAGTCCAACGTGTGCGTAATGCTAAGTGGAATGACCGTTGCTGTGGTAACGCTTGCGGCAACCGTACCATGCGGGTTGACCGTCAGGAAGGATTTTTGTTTTACGTCCGATACCTTCACATTGTCGTTCGAAAGTTGATCGAATGGTTTATTGTCTCCAAAAATGCTAGCAACGCCCAACTGTGTGCAAGAGGAGGAAAACAAGTAGGATATTTAAAAAAACATAATTACTCCGTACTCGGGTTGCATCTGACTACTAATACTAACCTTCTTAAGCGGTTCCACGAGCGAAACCGTAGTTTCCGCTTTGAACTCTGGCAGCTGAAGCTTCACCTTGCTCGGTTCATCCTGTTCGATCTCCGTCAGGATGGTGAGCAGGTCTTGTGCGGTAAACCGACGCAGCTCTCGATCGAGTTGGAACTGTTCGTTGGGCAGGAAAAGGATCATCGACATCCGATCCCCATCGTACGGTAGCTCGATCCAGGTCATACCGTGCGCCGAATCGTCAGTTCGGGTGTTGCCGTTACGGAGCTCCTTCGTCAGGAACATCATATTCACGGACGACCGTACGGGTGGTTGTCCACTGACATAGAAAGCTCCTCGCTCCGTTTTGGGGAACTTGTTCAACCACGTACCGTTGAAGTAGAGGGCATTCATCAAGAACAGCTTGGTCTGGGGATCGATCGATTCTGTTGAAGGGGAAATAAAGTCACAACCATTATTAGAGCACAGCATTTCAGAACGCAAACGTGTACATACTTTCATCGACGACCTCTTGAATACGCTGCCGGGTCTTTTCACGCGCCCAGTTGTTGATGGTTTCGGAAGCAAGTCTTGGATTGGAGAAGTCCATCTCGCTCAGTGGCACATGGTTGCTCTTGAGCGAGTCGCGGAATGCTGGCAGAAGCTCGAACGTGGTCGATTTGAATATCTGTGAAGCCGAATCCAGTTTGTTCTTGGTGATAGGTTCCTGGTCCGCCTGCGGTGTCAGTGCGCGCTCAATGTCGTGCAGATCGTTCATGTTAAGCTGCAGCACGGATTCCATCTCCAGGCGCGTTGCATTGGAAGCGCCATCAAACAGATAAGAGAGCAGCGACTGTACCATGATCGGACTGATGATGTAATTGCTTGTATCGTCGCTGGGGAATGCTTTTTGGAAAAGTTTGACCGCAAAGTCCATCACTTTTTTGTCGTATCGAACCGACGGCTTGGGCACTTCCAGACCCGCATCGCCTGCCGGTTGTCTATCCATCGATGTGCTCGCCACCGAACCGGCTCCGGACAACCGCGTATCATAGGTACAGCGATTACCGTTGCATGGTGCTGGCTCTTTGCTCGGCTGCAACGCGGAGTTGATCGTGGCGCACCGATCGGAGTAGATGGGAAGGCTGGCGATGCATTTTACGAAGTGTGGATTAGCGTCTAGGAAGGTCGCAAATTGATAATCACACTCTGACTGGCGGATTCCATTCAAAAAGCAGTAATCATCCTTTGTTGTGAAAGTAGAGCCTTTAAATCGTTGACAGGAGCCGTGCGTGGCAAGAGCTGAAAATAAAGCACACAAATGGAGAAAAAGAAATAATGGCTGCATTAGGAAAACAGGATTTGATGTGCACAGTTTCTTCGTCGCCAGTCCGACTCGATCATTAATTCCGAACGCTGAGCGAAGTACAGTGGATTGTGATAATAAACAAGCAAAACATAATCTAGCGATGAGATTAATTCCGGTTTTTCGTAGAGCCGCAAAGCAAACATGATCACACGAAACCAGCATCGACGAGCCAGTCCGGTCCGGGGGAATTCCCAGCAGCTCACGGTATGGAGGGATTTACCCATACAGCTGCGAAGAATTGATAGAATATCGAGGGACGCTTGGCATGTCAGCAGCAAAGCAGCGTATGGCTAATGCGAATTGTAGGCCAATCTGAACAACGAATCGAAGAGGTCAAGCCGTACAACTGATAAGCCTTTCAATGTTCTCACACGGCATACTCAAACCTGTAAATGCTCCTTCTGTTCTCTAGCAAAGGTAATTTTCATGGCACTATATTCACTATGCGATAAAATGTATCCATACCCACTACTAGAAGTATCCAAATCATTTTGAACTCAAAGAACACTGACTGACGAAATGCGGGCGAAATGCACAGCCACAAACTCTGCTACGGGTCTAGGGAAGAAGCTCAGCTTAGCTTCACAGTGCACAATCACGACCTCGTAGTAGGGCGACGATCGTGAGACTGCTGGCTGCTCGATTCTGGTTTGCGCAGCTCTGATGCAGGGCTCTGATAACTGGTCGGATGAGCATGCTCTCACGCAGTTGTTTTGTTCTTCCACCGGGGGAAACCTTCGAACATGTACACACAAACACACCAGCACGGGGCAAAAATGGGAGAGAGATGTTGGAGGCGGTGGCGATCATCGTAGTTCGATTGAGATGAGTCGTTCATATGGCATCTCTCGGTGATCTCGAGATGTCAAGTAAAGTACAGTGCTGGACACAATTGATGACGTCCAGTAATTAATATTGTATAAATTATGATAGGATTAATGATTGGAATTTGCATTTTAATTTTTGATTACAATGACTTTCGTAACAGTTTCGATTGATTTCTCTTTTGGTCTTAAACATCGAAGGAGGATCTTCTTACGGTGCCGGAACTTCCATATTGTCTTCGTCGACAGGCTGTTTTACAATCGGACTGCTCGGCACTGAACCGGCTTCAGTCAACCCCGTATCATAGTGGTTGCCGTTCCATAGCAGAGTCGAGGAACCAGGAATTATTGCTGCATTAGAAAAGAAATCGAGATTTGAGGTAACAAGGCCGCGTATGGCTAATGCGAATTGTAAGCCAATATGAACAACGAATCGAAGAGGTCAAGCCGTACAATTGATAACACATTCAATGTTCTCACACGGCATACTCAAGCCTGTAAATGCTCCTTCTGTTCTCTAGCAAAGGTTATTATAATCACTTCGATAAAATGTATGCATCCAAATCATTTTGAACTCAAATAACACTGGCTGACATTGAGTCTAGGTAAGAAACTTCTTAGCTTTGCTCAGCGTCCCAGCGCGCAATCAAGGCCTCGTAGTAGCGCGACGATCGTGAGACTGGCTGGCTTGCATAGCTTACCTGAATGCAGAGCTCTGATAGTTGGTTGAATGAGCATGCCATCACACAGTTATTTTGTTCTTAAAATATTCGAGAGAGATGTTGGACTCGGTGGCGATCATCGTAGTGCGGTTGAGATGAGTTGTTCGTATCGCGTCTCTCGGCGATCCATAGGCGATCTCGAGATGTCAAATAAAATACAGTGCCAGGTACATTTAATGACATCCAGTAATTAATATTGTACAAATTATTACATGCCTAATGATTGGAATGGTAAACATAGGTCGCCATGGTAAGCATAGGATCTTGAGAATTTGGATTGTGATATATCTTTGAATGATTTATTCAGTAATTATGAAACATTGATAGACATTTTTAATAGATTTCTCTTTCGTTCTTAAACATCAAAGAAGGATCATTTTTAAGTCATTTTATTTACTCGGACCTACTTGCTAAAGGGAACTTAACATTATAAGAGGTATGTACGTTTCATGCCACGTACGAAAAACCGGCTGGAATATCTCGAACTTAGTTCAAAGTCGGGTTCACTATCTTTCCTACAAACAGCGGATACTCGTGTATCTTGTCCACAATCATCATAAGGAACGGTTCGTTCACGGTAAAGTTAATGATCGGTGGTGGTGGGGCGGCACTGAGTGCCACGAATGCAAGCGAAGCGGCCGAGACCGCAGTAGTACCCTGCTCGTCAACCGAGATGAACGTCCGTTGGGAGACATCGCGCACGACCAGTGGTTCGTTTGCCAGGTTCTGAAGCGCTGAAGCACGATCAAAGATCGACCTTAGACCAAGATGCTTGAGCGCGGGCACCAGCGACAGCGAGCTGAATACGTTGAACTTTGGCACGGTCAGGTGCATCTTATTGGTGCCACGATTCTGATTCAAACTCGTAATAATTTCAGTTACATCAGCAACGCTAAGCTGCTGAGCTGATTGCTGCAGCTGGTGTCGCATCTTCGGTAGCATAAGAACCATCGACAGGGAGGAACTTTCGTACGGCAGCTCTACCCACCGCATACCATGACCATTCGTGAAATCTATCTCTCCATACCGGAACCTGTTGAACTGGTACATCATCGGTCCCAGCTGAGCGACCGGAGATCTAGAGTCAGCGCTGGGCGCCGTCTCGAATAGTCCCGGTTCCGTTTTGGTGAACTGAAACTTCCATTTGCCCTTGAAATAGATCACGCTCGCCATAAGTAGACGTGTTGAGGCGTCGAGAGCAGCTGAAATTATTGCAAACAAGACTCGAATTAGTTTTTGGTTTTCTTTGTGAGTAATTAGCAAGACTTACTGGGTGCAACGATTTCACGGATAAGGCCTTGCGATTTTCGCGCCACCCAATCATTGGCAGTAGCGGCAGCGGTGTTGCGATTGAGGAAATTCACCGGCACAAACTCTACCCCATTCTGGAGTGCTTTATCCTGGATGGGTTTGCTGATTTTCGTATCCGTTCCGAGAAAGACGGCCATCGCCTGATCGAGCCTGTTTACACTCGACCCTCGAATGGCGAGCTCTTGACTGCGCACGATCTGTCCTAGTTCCTGCGAGGTGGCAAGTAATGAGGAGCTTAGCTCGGCTTGAGCAGCACGATCGGCCCCATCGTGCAGGGTCGCCAGAAGGGTTTGTGGCAGTATTGGACAGATGACTGTGTTGTCCTGTCGGGGTAATACCATCATCTGCAAAGAGAGTACAATCGTTAATGAGCGTAATGTAAGGCGCAGTAGGCACGGGGGCGAGATCGGCCTTACCTTCATCATGTTCCAGGCGAACTGCATCGCTCCGGGCGTTTTTGGCGGTTGAGGCTGAGGTTGCTGTTGCTCATTCTGCTTCGGCGCCGGAAACCGCAGAGAGGAGTCTTCAAATTGTATTTTTTCGTATGTTTTTATTGTCTCCTGTTGAGATTTCGGTACGTACACCGGTTGAGGATAGATTTCCGAGGGATTTCGAAAGAAGAAATCCGTATTATATGCAAATTGTTGTACAGTTTGCGCCGTTGTCAGACATAGCGAGGAGGCTGAGGGGAAATAAAAAGACAGACCAAAAGATAAATCAAACAGATACGTCTAGTATGATGTATGAAGCTTTGATCTTCTGAAGATTGACTACATCCATCATGGAATCCAACTGAAAGAGGACAGAATTAGGAATTGGGTGGCATCGCTCTTCCGAAACTGGCTACTCCGGCAAAGGTTACAGAAACCAGTCTGCCCACTCCTCACGCGTGGATAAAACGCGTCGTGTCACAAGATTCCACTAACACCACCACAACGCCCGATTAGAGATGCTCCGCTCGCAAAACGGAAAACTCAGTCGCCTGTTGTATCACCTTGACCACGAGGCTTTTCAGTGCCGCGTGCGATCGGTATGATCGATTCATTAGCATCTTCCGTCTTTATTATTGTAGCACACTTCTACACACATACGGGAACATGGGTCAGGGACTTACCAAAAATGAGAAAAATCCAGCATGCCCGGTTACTTGGCCGGAGCAAAAATTCACCATCCACCAAACTTGTTACACTCATCGTGACGAACTGACTGACTGTTGGTAGTGGCGCTAAAGCCGAGAGTGTTGATGCGAGGTGCTGATTTCCTTACAGCGACCTTACACTCTGCCCACACTACACGGTGTGCCACACACACCCGACCACGACCACGAACGATAGCCGCGAACAGGTTTTGCCGCGCGGGATTTCCGTTGTTAAACAACGTCGTCACCGCGATGCGCACGCTCGGTGGTGGTGCGGGCCTGTTTGCGAGAGCGTTTATTGTGCTAAATAGGGAGTTGCGAGCGATCGTTGCAGATTGTGAATCTGCCTCGGCCGCTGGTCGCGTAGTGACTGACGGACGGCACACGGACTGCGTAATGCCGCCCGCCATCGGGACGGTTTGGGTGTTTTGGTGCGACTTCGAACGCGCAAACCTGTTATGCTGAGCGGTGACTTGTTTTATGTGATCGTTCAGAAGCACAGCCGGGGATCGGCCGGTGTATGGCAATCCACCTAGCGCTACCTGATCGACGTGATAGTGTGAGAGTTGTGCATTATCGCTTGAACAATTATCACTTGCAAGAAGGGTCGGAGGGCTCACGGGTTGGCAAAACATGAGTCACCATGGTGCAGGCGCACTTGTTTATGAGTGTCTAGGGCAGAATAGAGTTTATCTTACTATCAGTAAGGTGTAGCGTCCGTTGCGATGGTAAGCTATTGATGATGGTTCCGCACTATAAATATGCGTAGGGATTATCTGCAATCTAATACGAACGGGTTCTTTAAATGTTTTTGGAAACTCAAGATGGAAATTCCTATTTTCAACGAACGCGCTCAAAAGTAGTTGCCACAACTAGAACTAGTTTGTGCTCGAGAGGCGCGCCTGAGCGCTATAGTTTTATGCAAATAAGCAAATCTGTGAAACATTCATGGTAGCATGAATTCAACACAAAGATTATGAAAGTCGTTGTTGATTAAGGACAAAGTCACAGTGAACCCAATAGAAGATGCATATATTTGTGAACACTTTAAAAGTTTTTCTTTAACCCAAATCAAACCAAATTGATAATTGCATGCATTTTGATTTTGCGTACACACACACTTTGTGTACAGTTTTTATTAAGAGAATGGTACAGATAAAATTAGTCCTGGTTTACATTAAATAATCATAAATAATCGCTCTACCTAGGCATCTATACATACTAACTGCGGCCACTACATACTCTATACATCCGTACGATCGCTTCCGGTTGTGCTGGTCTATTATCCTGTTGCATAATTTAAACCAAATCGTTCCCGCCATGTTGCTCTAGGCTTTGTAATCGATGCGCGAAACCAGTCGGTGCCAAACGGTTGAGTACGATTTCAAAATACTTTTTGTACCGAAGATACCATATCTTGAAACGATCATGTTGGTGTGACGGTCGCTTTCGTGAGATCGATTATTAAAACGGGGTCGCATCTGGACGCATCGTTACGCATTCAGCTTCGTCGTTTCATCGTCATCTAGTGGAGCCTTCGGAACGGCTCCAGAAGAAGAGATGTGTGTGTGCAGTATGAGAGGACAGAGAGAGAGAGAGGTGTAATTAAATCATCGATTTAATTGGAGACTGTCTCGTCCGTTGATCGTTGTGGGTGGGGGATATTCGTAGCTGAATGTTTATCTAAATGGGAACACCTTTTAGGCACAGGAATGCCTATATAAAGGCTTGCTGGAAGTATCTCACCGGCATTTTCAAAAAGTCAAAATTGTAAAAATGTTGTTCATGTTGTTCAATGCTTCAGTCGCCGTGGTGAAATATCACGGCGGGAACGAAACGGCCAAAAGTTTCGGACGGAGTACTTGCCCCCTATGCAACAGGGATGTGCAGCGAATAAATCGAGCTCAATATAAGCTCTAACTATCGCCAACCGAAGAGGAGGATACTTGCTAGGCGTTTGTACCTAGCAATCGTTGTACACTTCACAATCGTTCTATCACGTACTGACTATGAGGGTAGTGGACCGTAATTTAGGAAAGCTAAAAACTACGAATGCTGGACAGTGCCTTCATTCCGGCGGGGCGTGGGAACAGTTACTCCTCTAGTCGACGTACGGGATGTCCGTGATCTTGCCAGCAACGATCACGATATCGTCCACGACGTCGCGCACGAAGAACAGGAACGGCTTGTCGGCAGTGAACTGCTCCTGCTCGTCGTCGATCGTTTTCGCCTCGACAATGTTCGTCGCCGACAGGGCGTTCTCGCTGCTGGAACCTTCGTCCACGCGGATCGACACGTGCTGCACCAGCTCGTCGACGTGGATCTTCTGCTCGGTGGTAATGCCGCTCAGGTCCGCCTTCGAGGTGAACATGGTGATGAGTCCAAGCTGCGGGGAACGAAATGCAATTACAACTGTGAGCTTTGGAATGCTTGGCCGAGGCTTACCTTTGCCAGTGGCTTCTCAGCACGACTAGTGGTATCGATGCGGAACTTGGGAATGCAGATCTGGACCGGCATTTGCACCAGCGACTTTTGCACGGTGCTGAGGGTATCGGGGTTGAAGTTCTTGATGAGCTCCTTCAGCCCGTCCTTGTTGTTGGGAACCATCAGCAGAAGCGAATAGCGGGAGTTCTGTGGAGAAGATGAAAATGGAACATTAGTACACATTCCGTTGAGTGGAAATTGATTCCCCGGACTTACATTGTACGGTAGCTCCAAGAACTTAGCATCCAGCTGTTCATCCTTTCCCACACCAAAGGTACCCTGCGATCGCATCATCATGACTGGTCGTTCGTCCGTGTTGGTAAAGAATTTACTTTCCTCCGTGCGAAGTTGCTGCGAAGCAGGAAATGGAGATATTGTTATCACAACATATTCTCATGTTATCTCTTATCTTTCGTATCCTTATCTCCCGTACCTGGAATGGCGTAGCCCAGCTGCCTCTGTAGTACAGACCGTTGAACAGCAGCATCTTGGATTCGTTGACCTGCTCTTCATCGTCTTTAAGATTCGCCTTTCGTCCAACCAAAGAGTTTCCACTCAGGGCCGACGCTATGTCTCCGGTTAGGAACGATCGGCGAACGTTGAACTGCAATAAAGAACGAGTTTTTCCGTAATTAATAGGCACCTCAAACCTTCGCAACTTTCGTACCGTACCTTCCTTCGTGAGCCTTGACTTTCGACCGCTTGCATGACCTCTTGCTCATCGTCCAAACCCAGCTTCTTCAGCGATAGCGACATTTTTTCGGGCTGCTCATGATCGACACGATCGATCGAGTCGGGCGTTTTCTTCATCTTAGCATCGTCAAGGTCAGCGTCGGCCGCCACTTCGTTCATCGCTTCCATCTTCTTTTTCGCCAGCTCTTCCTTGATTTTGGTCGGATCAACGTACTCCTTGTCGTCAATGTTCTTGTCAAACTTTGGGTTTTCATCGTCGATCTCGTCGTACTTGGTACTGATGCCAGTGTCCGTGCGCAGCTCGTCCTCCACCGGTAGGGCCGACTTGATCTTCAGCACCTCAAAGTCAACAATATCCTTGCTGTTGCTATTGTTGCTACCCTGCTCCAGCACGAGGTTGTCACCGTCGGGACCGTTGCTCTCCTCGATGATCTCCTCCTCGACCACCACCGGGTCGAGGGAGGTTTTGGGCTCATCAAAGTTGTAATCATTCCGCTCGATGTCCCGCACCTCTACGGCGTAGTTTTGCTCCAGCACATCCTTGTACGCCTGCAGCACGCTGTTGTTTTTGTAGATGTAGAACCAGGTTTTGAACTGCGGCTCGTCCGTTGGATTTTGGCCGCTCAAACGCTTGAGCGAAACATCAAACGCTTTGCGAACTGAAAGAGAAGAGGAGATAGAAACGGGCTCCCGTGTGCTGGAAGAGAAGCCAGCGTGTGACACTCACCCAAATCCCTGTCCGTGGGAAACTTGAACACGTCGTACAGCTCCTTCAGCGTTTGACCTTCCGCCCCTTCGCTGATCATGGCCAGTATCGAGGAAAAGCCGATCGGCGAAAACACATGGTTGCCCGGCGTTTCGGCGGCTCCCTTCAGCAGGCTGCTCGTGATGATGTTAGTCGAGACACCAACCAAGCTGCGCGGCTCGCCGCCATCGCGCGAGTAACGCTGCTTCGGCAAAGCGTTACAGGCAGGCGTTACCACGGCGAGCAAGGCGCAAACCACTGCGGACGGGAGAAAGACAATCGAAATGATGCATTAGTCGGGGGGGAGCAACAACAAAAAATGAATCAATTAAACATGAATGATTGCAACGGCTTGCCGCAGGTGAAACTCCATCCCATCTGTTTCGTGCCGCACCCGCTCACGAGAGAGTACTAATTTTGTGATGAGTTTTCCCCCGCGCCAAGGGATTTCCCCAGCGGGAGAATGTTTCGCTTACGTTGCGGCAATTTATGTACGCAACGACATGCTTTCGCACATAATGCGGCAGGCAGTTCCCATCGTATTTTGTCGGAAAATCACATCATAATCAGCTAGTGGAGTATCACGTGCGGGCTGCGTTGCAATGGAGGGTCACCGAATGGCAACCGAAGCCAACATCAGGGTGTGTTTCGCAGATCGTGGTCATACTTATGAGCGATTTGTACCACCGCACCCAGCTGGATGACAGTTTCCTTTTCACACCCATTTGCCCCCGGTATCATTATCCAACGGCGGTTTGATTCGTAACTCCCGGGCACCCACCGAACAGCCGGGTGAAAGTCCGGAAACCCGCAATGTCGGCATCATGTTTGGAGTTTTTCCTTCTCTTTCTCCATTTCATTAAAAAAAAGAGTCATTACCACACCCAAACACACACATCTCGCCACTGTTGCACGTTTCGGCCGCCAGCCAAATGCAGCGGAACGGATATAAAAGGGGCGATATAAAAAAAATTGAAATAAAGTCACACACCGCACGCAATCTCTTAGCGGGGCAATAAATGGAGGCTGTGTGCGATCAAATTAATTCAAATCGCTCCATCTAAACGCCACACGGAAGAGTTCCAGCTTCGGGATTTTATGATTTCTTTTTCTTTGATGCTTCAAAACTGTGGAGAAGAAAATTTGCCCTCGTGTTGTGTTCTGCCAGTGCGCTAGAAACATAATTGAATGTCGTGATGAATTAACAACGGCCCGGAAGGAGGAGGGAGAAGGAAGCTTATACCGGGTGAGGGGGTAGTCTAACGGGCAGATCGCGTTTGGCAGCCGCGTATATAAGTCCCGGTCCCAAATGTGGAAGACGGCGACGGTGATTTATTCATGAGGCACACAGCAAACCGCTGATAACGGCACTCACTTTCGTGTGAAAGTCGTTGGGTGTTTGGTTTGGGGAGGGCATTTGGTTGGGAACAGATGTACGCCCTGCAATCGGAGCAAATCAACCGCAGAATGAAGCAAGAATGAGCTGGGAAGGAAAGCCAACAGCTAATCTTTATTTTAGATAACATGTTCCCAACGCATCCGCCCTTTCTCCGTCGCTCAAAATTGGTAGTGGTACACTTTTGCCGTCTCAACATTTATGCCTAACGAATGTGCCCGAAAAGTAGGTGTTAATGATGGCAACCTCACCGGGCCAGTGCAATCGATCGATCGATTGAAATGCATCCACGGTGGAATTCAGCTTTCGATTGGTGTTCCGATCCGATCGCGCTTGGGATCGATTTCAATTTCGATTAACCGCGCGGAGAAAGTCCGTGTGAGCATGATTGACTAACCGTTTGACAAGGCGAATGTTTAAATGAAAAATGGGAAGCTATTTCCCAGCTGCTGCTGGCGAACGCGAATCAACAACGCAACCACGTGGGGAGTTTGCTGTTTGGTGGTGAAATTGGAAAATACAAGCAGAAAGTGTGTGTGTGTGTGTGTGTATGTGTGTGTGTGTATTTGTTTGGGCAGAGGAGAGGTCTTTTCTATTTTGCAAGCTACTGCTGTTGTACTGTCCAGAGTCGCGCTCCAATCCAGGAAGCTCATAAATTTTGGGCAAAATAAATGCACCGCTCCAAATCCGCGGGTGGCCCATAAATCTCGACATGGACAAATATTGTGACTTGCCTCCTACCACACCCCCCCCCCCTCCCTCCCTCCGGAAGGGTTGCTCAATTGAAACAAACAAAACCCCCGTCGTCGATGCTTTCCAAAAAGGAAAAGGACAAAGGCAAATCCGCCAAGAACAACGGCGGACGGTGCTGCGCACAGAGTGGTGAAAGCTAACGCGCGGTGATTGAGCTTTGAGTTTTGGTTATTTTGCATTTTGCACTTCTCGTTCCCTTCGTGGTTTTGGATTTTTGGGTACAGTTTTTTACACTACATTACACTCTCAAGAAGAAGTAGAAGAAGCAAGAGCATCGAGGCGGTGGTGTGAAGCTTTCGGTGACGCATTTCTTTTCGCAATTCCGCGCGAACGTCCTTAAAGCAACTAGCAGCGATTGAGCATGACACCAATTCTTTGGGACAAGAGGTAAAACAATCACCCGGTCCTCTCGCGGCCAGGCAAAACATAGCTTTGCTTTTGTTGCTTTTAGTCTCACTTTGCGCGAGTGAAAGCTGGCTTTGCATTTGGGGGCGGAAAGGTTCATCACGCGGTTGCTCGCGCCACGCTGCCGCCGCCCGCCACGACAGGTCAGTTTGAACTCTGAGCGGTGGTTTTTTGGGATGCAAAATGGCAAAGCTGCGCAAGTGAACAGTTGCGCTGTACGTGCGCGGAATCGTGATGGTGTGAAAGGTTTATGTGTGTGTGTGTGTAATTTGCAGTATCCGGGATGGAGAGATGGCTTTGTTTGTTTGGTTTGGAATTTATTGGTAGCATGAAAGAAATGTTCCATTTCAGGCTCATTAGTCTAAACATCAGAAGCTAAACCTTGGCTCAGGACATGTAATTAGGGACAGTTGTTGTTGCATCGATTTGTGCTAGAAAATGGTTTGCCAATCTGAAGCGCAAAGAGCATACAATGGCAATCAATCAGGGTAGGACAGAAATGACGCTTTAAACGACAGCAACATTCAATTAGCGTTACTTTCACTATCAGCAATTTAGCGCACCTCAACGATGTCCCCCAGCTGGCAGATACTTTGCCTCGTTAAAACTAGATCAAGCTGCTGTCTTATGTTTTTTTGCATTCTCCATCCATCCAACCGTTAAACGATCGGCCGCGTTATGCCTGATAGATTGTTCGAAAACAGCAGCGAACGACAAACACGCGATTAGGCAACCGGCACACACGGGTCAATCCCGCTGGCTTGGTGCTGGACCGGTGTACTTGGCGGTGCATTTGCATCCCCCTTGCACTTGCGGGCAGGGTGGTTTTGACCACAAACACCACCCCCCATCATTCTCTGGCTGCATCATGGCCACGGATCATCTCATCTTTCTTGCGCGATCCGAGCCATTTGGTCATGGTCAGACAGGTGCGCAATCGCGATGCCGAACCAACGAACCAACCACAACGCCACAACCACGTTCCGATACCGTTCACCACCAGGCGCGATTTGCGTTCCGAGTCACGGTTGGTGGTCACGGTTGAATGCAAGGCGCGCAGGATGCCTCCGATGCGCGCGAGATCGTGAGTGAAGCTGTTGTTGTGCAAAGCTTCCGTCCCGTGGCCAAGGGTGCGGACCGTTTCGAATTCCACCACCCTCTCTCTCTCTCTCGAAGACCCCAAAACGGCGGCGGGTGAAGCTTATGATTTCTTGACTTTCCACCGTGCTGCTGCTGCTGCTGCTGTTGCTTTCCAACCGCGCTTGCCAAGCGTTCCGACCAAATTTGGTTGCATTTCTTTCTACCATCTGGCCGGCCCTCGCGCTCGGAGGGGAGTGATGGTGGTGGTGATGTGGTGTAAAAACATATGAAAGAATGGCTTTTCCTTCGCCATAGAAAGTGCGGGAAAATTTCATCTATTTAAGCACCCTCCCCCTCTCCCCTCATGCAGCGCTGCTGTGTCATCAGTGCAACCGATCCGGCTGCGATTAAGCGACTCGGAGTGTCATCGTTTTGACCAGGGTAGGCCATTATTTGTTCAAGCGATCGTTTCGATGTCTCCACAGAAGTCGGGAAATTAGAGCATCATTGTTTCACTGTGCAGTGCGTTTTTTTCCGAAACCATTTCCATTCAATTTCGGAACTCCCAGCACGCACATTCACCGAAAAACCAACATTGCTTCGATCATGATAGATCTCCAAAAAAAAAAAAAGCAAAAAAAGCGACAGCAGCTTCCCAGCAGCTCTTCACTTCACATACTTTCAAACGCTCTCGTTTTCCACAGCCCACCCCACCCTACCACCTGCGTTCATTGCGCTGTCTTCGCCTCCAAAAAAAGCGCCCCTAAAATAAGAGCGAAAGTGTGATGAAACGATGATTTAATGCGCTTTTTTCCACCATTGCGCTGTTTAGGTGCGAACCTTACAACAACGATATAAAAAAGGAGGCAGTTTATAATACGACCACTTTGGTTGGTGGTGGCTGTAACGGTGGGCGGGTGGGGGGAGGTGGATTTATGGTAACGGATTTCGCACGACGAAGTACTGAGACAGGCTTAGTGGGTTTCCCACAGTGGCGTACTGCTAAAAGTTACAAAACAGCCAAAGGAAAGCAATTGACCAACGATCGGAAAAGCGATCGGGGCGTGGTGGATATGCCTCCTCATGCTGCGGGGCTTTGGGAGGTTCAGCTGATTGGACCAACCCTCCCCACAAGGTAGGTGATAATTGCAAAAAAATACTGTTTGAAATGCGCAGATAAAATGAAGCTATTAAGCGTTAATTGAAAGAAAATCCGTTTTTTGTGTGCAATTCAATTCGGTTAGCTGTTGTTTTTTCATTGCCTTATCGGGTTGGGTTTGTCTGCGGTCGTCTGTGACGTCAGTATGGGTTTGCAGCATAATTACAATATAATAAATCATGTGCGAAAACCACCTCCGTACCTGTGAACGGGAATTTTCTTATTAAATTGTAAACATCAATCTGTGCTGGTTGTTGGAAAATTAACAACCAAGCTCTGTTAACTCCTTCTTCCCCAGTTTTTCTTTGCTCCGCTCAACAATCGAGAACTTTCCCTGCTACGCTCCACGATTAGCTCCAATTGGTGCAACATAACCGACCCTGCCATGTTTCGAACCGGGAAAATCGGGCAACATGTTCGCCCGTTGCTCGAACGAACACTGGTTGCGGCCCTTTAGCGCTGCTGCGCTGGTGTGATGTTGATGAAAAAACATGAAAGCTCACTACCCTTACACACACCTGAGACGTTGCAGGGGGTACCTCTTTCGGTATCTGGCGGAGGCCACCACCCCGAGCTCAATCGAAAACCAGCTGATGGACGGCGATGGGCTTGCTAACAACGCTGTGTGTCGGATGAAGACGCTCTCATTTCCCAACGGCCTGCTGTTGCGCCGCAATGAGGCCGCAGATGTGTGTGTGCTAACCAGACGTGTGCTGCTACGAACCGCATCGGACATCAAATCCCGATGGTTATGTTTTATTAGATCAATCAATCCCCACACGATTACGCTTCGTTGGTAAGCTAATTTTTATCCCGTGTATCGACCAAAGGCTGCCGCTTGCCTTTGTAGTGTACAGGCTCTAGCGAAGATGTCGAAAAGAAGCCCGAGAACATAAGAATGAGGTGCGCGCGAAGAGGTGCGCTGCAGAACAACACAACAAACCACTCCCGGAGCACAAGAAATGTAGGTGAAACTCGTAAAAAAACGGCTCCATCAGTCGTACAATTTCTCCTCCTACCAGTCAGCACTGTTTGCGTGTTGTTCTACCCGAAACAACGCCCAAGCCTGGTTGGCTTACCGTTTGGCCCATTTTACACACCTACCAGACCTGTGTGCAGTGACTTCTCTTGAGATCGGTTTCACGATCAGTTTATTGAACTTCGGAACGGTTCGTCGTCACCAACCGAGGGGTTTTATTTGCGTACGTGTGGGCAGCAGAAGTGGGTGAGCCGCCGCCTGCTGACCTTAATCGATGTTGACTTCTTTGCCAGAAGTTCTCCCGAAGCGATCGTGGGATCGTCCCCCCTCTTTAGTTCTGGTAAGGTGGGCAGAGGTTGTTGCTGTTACTTGAGAGACAGTGTACCGTTGCGGGCCCGATGTTTGTGTGTGCCTTTTGACGACCATGACCCATTAAATCGAGGTCCACACGATCGTGATCGCGCGTCAATTACTGCGAGGCGGGTGGCTTACGCTTACTTCCTCGCTTGGGCAGGTTCGGGGTACACTACCAAGTTATGCGGCTATGTGTGTCAAACTATCGGTGGGCAGTTCTTCCTTTCGCCTCCGACGGGGCAATTTAACGAGGTGTTAGACCTTCGCGCGAAGGATACCAGTGTTTTCGAACGAGTGATGATGCGTTAAAATATTCAATGCTGTTAACAAGCAAATGGACGTAGTTGGTGTCGTCTTCCGGTACTAGCGACCAGGAAAAGCTGCCTTGAGCATGAATGCACTGTGTACGTGCAAGGCTAAAGGCGAAGACAAGGCGATATCTACGCGATCGTGATCTAGAAAACCAATATTTTGGTTAATGTATCATGTCCCAGCCAGTCTCATCAAAACGTCCCTACAATTTGGTGATTCTGCGGTATACTTTTCACTGCTCTATTTGGTTGGTTAATTTCTGTTTACCCTGCTCATCCAACCGATCTGTCGTACATTATGATGCATCAAAATATAACGAGTTGTTTTATCTAAAAGCGTCCGCTGTGTTTTTTGGAGATTTTCAATTTCCATCACACCCGGGAACCCCAAAACACAGGAAGCGAAGCCGGGCAGCGACTTGCAAGAACACGATCCACAGGAAGACCGTTCGGTTATGCACCGTTACTTTCGTTAATTAGTGCTCGAACGATCAGCGGGTCGAAAAAAGAAAGAAGAAAAGGGAATTTATATTTAAAGCCAAACGGGAGACAACTCCAAAAGAAACCGGGTTGACCAGAACTTCATCGTGGGGGGGGGGGGGGGGGGGACCTGATGGGATAGGTAGGTGGTGGTGGTCGTGAATTGACAAATTAGCACATCCGTTGCCCGGGTTTTTGCTAGTCCCGAGCGCGGCTGTGAATTGCAGTCTCCGTCCCAGCATTTGGACAGCCGATGCTAAAGCCCCGTTTAACGGAGTGTAATCAGCGCCGAGGGGATAATCCATTCTCTTGAGGTCTGGCCATCGTCGCGCTTTTTTTATGGCCCAATCGAGCCCCACCGATTTGATCGTAGGGTCGCGCGGAGATGCTTTCGAGATTGTGCCAAGAGCGGGCCGTTTATTTCTTTCCCAATGTCCGTTCGGCTTGGGCTATTGACCCGCTTTGCCCGTGGTGGTTCTTCGTGGGCCAGCTTCTGTCCACACGCAAAGGGGAGCAAAGATGAATGTGCCCACATTGTGCAGCCCACCGGAGGTTGTGTGGTGCCGTTTTTTTCTCTCATTCTCCCACTGTGTGTGTCTTAAGGTCTTGTTCTGTGTTGCCAGTGGCACAGCATCCCATGGAGCCCTTTGCATGTATGTTCGGGGAGCATAGGATTGGAAGCAAACAGGTTCTGTGCGAACGACGCGTTGAAATGGACACACAAACCAACAAACCGACGAAAAAAGCAAGAACTTGTTCAATAAACTTAACCCACCGTATATGTTCAGCTGAGAAAACACCACCCGCAAAGGTTTGCCACCACCGCAGCCGTAGATTAAACGGGCAGGATTCTCTATTCGATTTGCGCAGATCGCGGCAGAAAGAAGCCACAGGGCAGAGTGGTAACCCACACCGAACTCCGGCCGGCATATAATGGACGGGGGGCAAGAGTACAGTTATAATTGCGGATTCCCGGACCGCCGCATCTTGTCGGCATCTACCGCGCCCGCCAGCGACACGACACATTATCTCACATGCAATCGAGACGGCACGGGGGAGCATCATGCACAAACACGAAGTGGAACACGCAAACGGTGGAAGGACGTTTCGAAGACTCTCTGGACACACTGGGAAGATCTTTTCCGGGGAAGGGGAAGGGTGAGACATAAAGATCGGTGATCGGCAGGCGGTGTATGCAACCGAAACGGAATCCCCAGTAATTGGAGATAGCTTTATTGAGCGAACAGGGCAGCACACTTCAGGTAGCGACCGAGGAGGACGGGCTGATCCCAATGTTCTGGAAGTATTGGAGAGTCTTGCCATCGATGGGGGTGTTGAATTTGGCCATCAGATCATCTACGCTCTGCTGTAGGTCGGGATGAGCCTTCACGTCCACCAGGCTGGGCATGACGTGTGCCAGCTGTGACAGACGGTACACATACTCGGGATCTTGGACGAGCGTACCGTTCTCAGCCGTAAGTGATTGCAGAAGCAAATCGACCGAACTAAGCCGCAGCTCATCGCTGGGAAGTTGGGCGATAAAGTTGACAATGTTGGGAAGCGTATCGGCACCGGGTTTGGAACCATCGGGCAGTTTAAACAAACGCTGCCTCAGAGTGTCAAAGTGGTCCGGGAAGTGTCTTGCGATAGACACGAGCGTGGTGAAGGAATTCTTGTACAGATTGTCACGTAGCTGCACCACTTGGTCGTTCAGCAGGTTCTCACGGTTTTCTAGCTCCGGATTCACCACAGTGGCCAGCTCGACCGCGTGAAGCGTCTGGAGCATTGGGCTCTTGGATGACTGCACTAACTGGCCGATCAGGTCGTACATACTACGCTGCTTCTTGTGCATCGGCAACGCCCAGGCGTACTTCAGCAGTTCCTCGACGTTGGCAGGCTGGAAATAATTGTCCAGCTTTACGTTGTCACCCATTTCCATGAAGCTGTAGAAAACTGCCCGTTCGATTCGTCCCGATGCAAGCGTACTGCGATAGACTTCCTTCTGTAACGGTTCCAGCGCTTTCCAGGCGTCAAGCACCTGCCGTTTAACTTCCTCCTCCAGCTTGGCTAGATCGGCTTTCATTGGTTCGAACAGCGTCTTAAAATTGCTCATAGCTGCATCAATCTTCGACACCACGTCCTTTCCGCCCAATGATCCCGCGGGTGAAGCGGGATTCTGGCTTCTCCACCTAATACAGGTAAGCGGCACTAGATTGTACTGGTTCGCTTGGACCTTGTTTTCGCAATACTTGTTGAGGGGACATTTTTCCTGCTGCGACACTGATAGCCATCCCTTGACCGAGTCTAGCAAGCGACCCACTTTCAATCCACAGATCTCCTTCTCCGGTTTGGGAGCTTCTTCACCAACGACAACGTGCAGTTGCGCGGAAAGGGATACGAGCAAGATTAGCACAGCACTTAAGCCACGACACATTGTAACTCGGAGCTGATTGATTTTATGGGAAAATGGTAAACGCATCGATGGTGCGAAGGACTTTATACTACAGGTCGAATATTGGTTCAGTTGTAAGATATCCCACAACGTGTTTGCAGACCCTTCAACAAGATTAATTATGTTGGAAGAAGTTGTTCTCTGAGAATCTTCGCGTCGTTACACAAGCAATCATGATAACATCATCATCAGAGGCAATCTCCTCTCATCTCCGGATCCGGATTGCCGAACAAAACAAAAGACGCATTAACAACCTGCACCTACTCACTCCACTCAATTATCACGAGGTAATTTAATTTGCAAAAAATAAAAGTAACTTACGTATTGTTATCGAATTTCCGGAGGTCATTGTCGCTGCTGCCCTCGGGAGGGGTATGTTACTGTATCTCACCAACGGTCACAAACGGTAGCCACAACACCACTCAGGACGGAAGTGTAAACAACCGACAACTTTCTTCTTTCTACGTTCAATGTCCGGTCGGGGCGACCTCTGGCATCGGGCGTGCCCGCGAGAGCAGCTGAGAGGAGGACGCGAGTATATTTATTTTAAATGCCACACACAATGTTTAATGTGGTGTACGCAAGTAACCCGCACCGCAGCAGAACTTTCTCCACGTGCGTGGTTGTCCGTGTGATCGATGTACAAAGCTCTTCAATTAACACCAATTTCCACTGCTTCAGCACTGTAGTTCACTGTTTGTTTTTCTGTTTTAGATGTTGTTCTCACTGATTGCTGGTCACTTGCTTGTAGGCAAAATACACGCGCACACAAACTCGCACGGCTGTGTTCCTGCAGGATGGCTCGCGATCCCGGCAACGTTACACAATGGACTGTTACCTAACGGCGGGCGGGAATCGAGTTTTATACACCGCGACCGTTCCCGAACAGGTCCGCCTGGACGCTGCCCAGGTGTCGGGCTCTCCTGGTTCGCGCAACTCCCTCTCGCGCGTGGTTCTGCGGGAACCGCGAGCAGCGCGAAAGGATGAGATGAGATATGAGGGATGAGCACCAAAGGGGGCGCACACACCGAGAACCGTCCGCCGAGCGCGCCCAGCGACGCAGTTGGACTGTGCCGGGGTGCGATCGTTCGCTGGCACGCCGGCGTTCACTTCGGCGTTGCAGTCCCGACCCCGACCATCCAACCTACCCCTTCCACGGCTGTGGCACGGCGAGTTGCGTGCAGCCGAAGTGAGCATTATTCTCTCGGCAAACGGCTTTCTTCGCAGCACTAACGCACCGAGCAAACGGTACCCGAGACACGAAAGCGAAGAAAACGGTGAGCGAGAGTAGCAAACAAACGTACGTTTGGTTCCGTGATCGCGATCACCATCGAAAGCTGCACCACAACGAAAGCTTTGGGGTGGAAAGCTTCTCTTTCTTTTTTTGGAGTAACGTAAGATGTAAAAGGGATGATAGAATGACTTGCTGAAAGAATGCCTATTCTGGGCTGAGGTCATCCGAGGGAGAGTTGCCGTTGGGTCGGTCGATCGATCTTTTCGGAAGATCACCTCAGAAAAGATATAGGTCAACTTGGGTCCGATATCTTCTGCTCAACGAAGGGAAAAAATCGGAGGTAAATTAAAAACGTTGTTGACGCTGCCTGCTCGCCTTCCTGCCGCGCTTCAAGCATGCAATTACGGCTCAATAACAGGTTTGTGGGTGTTTTTTGCATGCACAAACACACAAAGCATGTCCCGGTTTAATATCTGGGAGAATGATTATCGAAAAAAGGGCTGTAGCATCAGCACAATGTATGCAAATTGGGTAACTCTTTCTTGTGTCGTATGTCGCATCCCCGTCCAACGTTGGTACAGTGTAATTAAAAACAATCCGTTGTCCAAGTTGTGCCTCAAACGGATTATCTCTATTGACTAACTCGCCGTTGCTAACGCAAACAAACTGGATTAACAACAACCAAAATCACTAAATCGTTTGTCACCGCTAATTGGCAGACTGGGAACGATGGTGGGAACCTGATATAGAATTGGATAACGCCGCAACTTTTCGAGCAAAATTTGTAACCCTCATTCACTGAGCAAAGCTCGCACAAGAATGCGAACCTCAAATCCACCGTTATGCCCTTTCGACTGTTTGTGTGGCGTACGAAATGAAACGTGCCCCCGGGCAGCTCGGCACTAACTATGACTACTCGTCGACATTGTTGCTATTATTTCGTCGTGCGTTCGCAAACGTAAACGCATCGAAGGGTAAATAAACATTGCCCGTCGGTCACTCGAACGCAGGGTGGATGGCCATGTGACACTGCAGTTAAGCACATGAAGTTGGAAAGGTCCGTAAATGTGTATGTCGGATGTGTGTCGGAGTGCAGAAAAAACTCTCCTAAAGCAAGCTTTCTTTTCATAATCTGCCGATTAATAAAATTTTTCTTTAATCATCTTTCAAAAATGCCTTACTTTCAATCTTTCCTCCCTTCTAAAAACTTACTTTACTGATTCCTGGTCATAAATATAGTGTACTGTGTTTTCGATTTTATTATCCTTCTTGGCGCGGCACGTTTGCTTGCATGCATCACTACTAAATGGTACTGCGTGGTGGCTGAAAGACAACGAATGACAAAACGAGCGCTGCGATGCTAGAAATAATCCTATCAAAGAAGCGTGTTGCCTTTCCAGTCCATTCGACCACCATCGAAAGCCATTTGTTTGCAGTGATTCATCACTGGCACAGTACAATTTAATACGTTTTCCCTCAAGGAAGCGCCATTTTGCATTGCGCAGGCTCTGTATAGCATAAAATCTATCGAACTAAATGAAAACAATTAAAATAGAAGAAAAAAGAAAGACTGTTCTTCCCTATCTGCGTCTCGAATCGGATCATCCTTGTCTAGTAGTCCACGCTGGAGAGCCAACTAATGGTTAAGAAATGAGAAGAAAAGCTTAAGCCTAAAAACACGAAACAAGACAACTGTTGCCTAACGCTTATGAAAATATGTTCTGTTGAGCCGAACGACATTCGTCAGTCGGCGGGAGAGAAAACTTGGCGGCTGGTGCTTGATTACGGTCGCGCTGGAAACGTGGGGAAGAACCTGCCCATTGTCAATCTACGTTTTCTCCTCCTTTTCCTTGTTGTAGCGCTCCAGCTCCTTGAGGAATTGTGCTTTCGGTTTCATCACGTTCGGCCGGTCGCCACGGCAGTTCGGGCAGAACCAGCGTCCCTTCGGTTTCGAGATTAGCGAAACGCAGCTGAAGTGGAACCACTCGATCGGGCAGAGATCATTATCACAGAGGATCATTTCGCCGAATGAAATCTGCAAAGTAAAGGAAAGTAAATTAGTAAATAATATCGAACCAATGGGAGTGTGGTTGAATTCTTCCTCCTCCCCGTCCAAATGCCGTACCTGATCACACAGACAGTAAGTCGGCTCGTCCGGATCGATCGTTTCTTCGGCCGCCGGCGTATCTTCCCGAGCTTCCCTCGTGGCCTGAGATCCACGGCCGCCCGTTTTGCGCTTTTTCTTCTTGCCCGAGTTCGCACCACCGGCACCACTGCCACTGCCCGTGTGATTGCCGCTTCCGGTGCCCTTCTTGCCGCTGCCTTGGTTGGAACTGTTTAGCTGAGAGCTGCTGCTGCCGGCACCACCTGCACCGCCATTACCGCCATTGCCATTACCACCGTTGCCGCTGCTTCCAGAGCCGGAACTCGAACTGTTTGCACCACCGTTTCCACCGTTACCGCTCTTGGCACCGCTCCCGCCCAGCGTTGAGCTTTGCGCTTGGCCGGATCCGGACCCGCTTAAACTATTATGGCTGCCTCCCGATGTACTTGCCCCTCCGTTGCCTCCACTACCATTACCTCCGCTGCCTGATTCCTGCTTAATGCCACCGCCAACGTTCGTTCCGCCGCTGCCACCGGAGATTGCAATACTGCCCGACTGACCGCCGTTACCACCCGATCCGCTGCCGGAACTGCCACCCGACCCAACGGATCCCCCGACACCGCTTCCACTGCCGCCAATAACGTCCTCGATTGGGTCCACATCCATCGCACTAACGCCACACATCGAGTTTGGCGTGTTGGAACCGTTGGCCGAGCCACCCGTCTGCTCGTTGCGCGTCCGCCGGGCCCTTTTAGAGCTACGCTCATTGCTCAGTGAACCGCTGCCGTTGTTTCCACCGTACATTCCGGAACCATTACCACCGCCAAGTGTGCTTCCGACACCGTTACCGCTCGTGCCGTTGGCCGTGTGCATGATATGCGAGTTGGAACCGATTCCTCCGTTGCCACCGTTGCCACCGGAGCTACCATACCCGCCGGAGCCGTTCGATCCGCCGGCCGTTCCATTGCCCGTCACTCCGTACTGTCCCGGCCCGTTGCTCGAGCCATTACCACCGGCAGCACCGGCCAAACTCGTGCCATTGACGTCCCGACCGCCATCGAGCGTCTTATCGTCGCGAGCATAATCCAGCCGCACGAAGAACTCGTTGCCAAGATTGACGAAATCCTGATCTAGCTGGCGTGTTTTGTGATCGATCAGGTCCTGCAGCTGCTGGATGATTTGAAGCTTTTCGTCGCCCAACTCTTGCGCCGCGATGAGACTCTTCTGTATCCGGGAGGTGACCCGCTTCAGCGTGTTGCTCTGCTCTGTTGATGCCGTCGTGCCCGGGGCTGTAGTGGACGAAGCGGTGGTCTCAGTTGTGCTGCCTTTCGTGGCTCCGGATGATCCAGCCGCAGCCTGCGCCTGATTGAGGCTCCATTGCTCGTAGTAACTGTTCACGTCCCGCAGATGGCTCCGGTAGAGGACATCGATTTCGCGAATACGGGACAGATGCCGCTGCACCTCATCCGGCAGGTTTTCCACCGAATCGAGATAGTTTTCGACGTAGTTCGTCGAGTAGTGGGCTTCCACCGTGACCGCACCGACGTTTATCATGGTGCCGCGGAAAGTAGACCACGGTCGGGGCCTGGAGGAGGAGGGCGTTTTGTTTTGTCAACTTTCGGACCAAAGTGGCCACAGGTTTTCCGCTTTTCAGTACACACACGCTATCAACCTAACCTTACGCGAGCATTCCCCCTAATGGGGCTACATCGTCTTTGCCGTGTGTTCGTCTGGAGTGAAATGAACACACCGGAAATGTTACGACCAGCCGAATCAGAGGGTACAAATCGTTCCACGACCGAGTTATGCACGGGTAAAGTTTCTTTTTGCACAAAGCGCCGAGATGCGAACAGGTTATTTTCCCTCTGGACGCGTGTTTTGCCGCAAGAAATGCGAATGAAATGCACCAGCCCGACGATTCACAGCTTTGGGCAAACGTTCGATACTCACGATTCACGACTGTGCGACGTGTGCAACGTTTTCGCAGGAAAAGAAACCAGATTTTCCGCTTTTGGCCAAGTTTGTTTTTGATTCGTAAATATATGCTTTGAAAAATGGCGACGATGCACGAAAGTGTGACAGTGGGAGCGTGGCGGTCAATTTACAAATGACATTTGATGGAACGGAAATTTTAATTGCTTCAAATTGATTCAGTATTTTAATTTTATATGTAAATCCAGCACATATTATGTAAATATTAGAAAAAATATGGGCCTGTATCGCTTTACATTATTTTTTTTCCATGAAAATAGCATGTTTTGTTTTGGAAGTCCCAAAAGCGGCAGCACAAGCGAGAACAATGAACCGCCGTCAAATGTATCTGGTCAAAATATGATTTAATGGAAAAATAAACATCTTTGAGCCATTTATTCCGGGAAATTTTGTTTATGGTGTAAAACCTCGAATTTTACCAATTTGAATTAAACGCTCAAGTTATAACAAAGGCACAAAATCGCAAAGTAGAAGAATAAACAGAAGGCTGAAGGTGTTGTCAGTACAACGATCCGTAAACGAATGATCTTTATTTTGACATTCAGATTATCGCACAGTTGTCACGGAGATGGTCATATTCTGATCCGGCATATTGGGCTCTATGGTCTTATCAGGGGTCAAATCTCCAGGATATTACAGCTCGGCTATCCTGACAAACAAATTGACCTCAATTTGAGCGGCTTACTGTAGAAATCTTCAATACTTATTGAACAGAGCTGGCATGAGAATAACTCACATACTTTCAATCACAACTGCTTTTCTGACCAACATCTCCTCCGGAAGTCTTGCTGAAGTTTACGGAAGTTACAGCCAAGCATAAGGACGATGATGATATCGAAAGGTGTTGATCCGGAATGATGTCGTCATATGATGCGTAAAGTTGGGTCAATTTCAAGGTGGGTGTCAATTTCAATCACAGCTGCTTTTCTGACCAACATCTCCTCCGGAAGTCTTGCTGAAGTTTACGGAAGTTACAGCCAAGCATGAGGACGATGCTGATATCGAAAAGAACTGATCCTGAATGATGTCGTCATGTGATGCGTGCGGTTGAATCAATCTCATAGTGGGTGTAAGTACTGCTGCCGCTGATCGGCATCTCCTCCAGAAGTCTTGCTGACGTTTACAGAAGTTACAGCCAACCATAAGGACAATGTCGATCAGGATGAACCTGAATACTGAACGACACCACAATGATTGTTGTTCAACAGCTCAGTAGGCTACAATCGATGCCACAGCACTCGAACATGACGCGGCGGTAGAGGGTGGTAGCGGAGTCAATCCATAAAGTGGCGGAAGGCAATACACACGATAAACCGGAGGCGATGACAACACGGCGTGCGGTGCACATACAATAACAGAAGTGATGCGCGAAGCTTTTCCAGTATTCCAAGTATGAGCGATTATGAAACAATAACCAGCGGCCGTATTAATACTAAATGGCGGTGTCATTGTCGTGCAAGATGAACAAGATGGCGGCCACACTAAATGCAAGTGCTAGATGGCTGGTGTCTTTGGGGTTGCAGGGATCGATATCGTTGTGCCTGGTGAATCTGGCGTGATCTGGTCTAGCCATGAGGCAAATCGTTGCCTAAACATCGAATTGGCTGCCTATACCGGCAAGCACACACAGAAGCTTCTCGTTTTTGCGCATTGCAATGGCAGATGGTAGCGTCATCTCACACACAAACAAACAAACTCTTCGATACTCAATCTTGTGCCGTGCTGGATTGGACAGAAAAGCAGGTGCAGGCGATAAGACGTATCCCACTTCTGAGATGTAAAACCTCGAATTTTACCAATTTGAATTAAACGTTCAAGTTATAACAAAGGCACAAAATCGCAAAGTAGAAGAATAAACAGAAGGCTGAAGGTGTTGTCAGTACAACGATCCGTAAACGAATGATCTTTATTTTGACATTCAGATTATCGCACAGTTGTCACGGAGATGGTCATATTCTGATCCGGCATATTGGGCTCTATGGTCTTATCAGGGGTCAAATCTCCAGGATATTACAATGGAAACACATTTCATCATCAAAGAATGAAATTAGACTGAATAAAGTAATGTGCTGATTTCCAGAACGAGCTAAATGTTGTGGCACCAGCACTGTCAAAATAAAATTCCCCATCGTTTGACATGTCCGATTGGCAGATGACATAACCTGCTCATGTCGAGCGTACGTTCCCTCCAGCTCTCAATTTCAGTTCCCGTCGGTTACAACGCCGGACACGCTCGCCGTTCTCTCTCACTTAATTTGAAACCGTTCTCGTGCTCGGAGGTGTTTTGTTTACGCTCGTGCTACAACATATTTCCATTGCGTTTCCCGCGTGTGCTTTCCAAACCAGATTGCAAAACTGCCTCGATCGATCGGTGATATCCTACAGAAAAAGGATACCCAGTGCGTAGAGTGTTTTTTTCTCTCGTGAATTTTGTCGTCCAGTTGTGAAATCCGTGCGATCTATCACACGCGAGCCGTTAATTTTGCAACGATTTGAAACTTACCAAACAAACCGGCCTCATACTACCATTTGTCTGTCCGCATTGTATCGTGTTTGTGCGATATAGCGAAACAGAGCCATCGTTTGATAGTGTCCGTGTGTGTGCGCGATTTCCTTGTTTGTGGTTCCGGTCAAACTCGTCAACGGGCGGTAGCAGCAGCATCAACATGACTTCGACAAACTTCACGGTCGGATTTGGCGAAAACTCCAAGGCTTCTAGCAAGTAAGTTCAGAATCCTGTCTACCGGTTTCGCAGCGTCCGGGCGCGTTGCCACTTGGCCGGTTTAGCTGTGTGTTTGCTTTCCTGCTGCTGAGGCGGCGGCGGCTGTTTTAGCTTCTCTTGCGCCGGCTCTTTCTTGTCAGATTCGCTCTGCTTTTGGAGCTTGAGCTGCTGAAGCCCCACGCCGGCAACGACAAACAAAGGTCGACGCGCTCTCGCTCCGCAGGACAGGATTGTTCTATCGTTCCCATTCCTGGGTGGCTGACGGCGGGGCTGATTCTTTGCTCTGGGCTCTGGGAGTCGTCTCTTGTACGATCGCGTTTACCGTCATCATCTGGCCGGGGTTGGGTTCTGTGGCGGCAGCACAGCAGACGAGCGAAACAGAAGCATCGTCAAATGGGAATAGAGAGCAGTGGTCTCTGCAGTGGTGAAACAGATTGCTGCGATGTACAAAAAGAATGCAAAGGTCATCGCGATCATGCCGTACTTTTGAAGGGGGGAAAAGGTTCTTCTCTTTGTAACCCTTTAAGCACGGATCCGTCAGCCATCTAATGCCTCGCTTCCCAATTGTGGCGACGAGCAGTAATGCCCATTTTTGGGAGAGGATCGAAAACATGAAAATCATCGTTTACTCATTAATGAAAATGCTCAAAAACGAGCGTTTTAATGTTTAATTGGCTATTGGGAAGATAGAAATTATAAACGAAGAAGATCTTCATTATTCAATTTAGAGCTGTATCAATTACTCCAATTACTGTAAAATACATTAAAAGTTAATAAAACCGACTTCAAAAGATGCATAATTTGATTTACAACGTCGACGTATCACATCGAAGCATCTTGGCCTGGTGGCCGCACGTTCTGATTGTAATTCCGAACCCATAAACTGCTAGCCGTAATGCAAACGAGCGTGCTACTGAGGATAAATTAATCTTGGCACCATAAAATTGTTCACAATAGCGTGAATTAAATGGTACTAAAGATTGTATCAAGGTGGACCGACGAACCGACTGCCAGCCAGCTACCGATTGGCACACGTTCGTCCGGTCGCTAATGCTAATATGTCCATCGCATACCTACAAGTCGGAGGAATCCTTCCACTGACTAAGGGGGGACACGCCACTCCCAGTTCTGGTGAGAGACACTTCAAGAACAACAACTGGAGCATGGAGCGAGAGATACCAGAACCCTTCCAGTGCGTACAAAAATGCCTCAAATTCTCCACCGTACAGCAAATGGTATGCGGGAACTAGCCAGTCGGCTTGTTGTGTGCTGGAGTCTTTTTTCTTGACCGAACGATCCCGAGACACATCAGGTGATTGTCTGTTCCCGCAGCTCGTTTCAATGTAGAGATCGCTCGTTAGTCGAAAGGAGCAAACAAATTGTTCTGTGGTAGTCTGCTTGAAGAGACAGTGTAGAGTTCCTCCCCGGAGTGGGTTCGGAATGTGCATCCCGCCGATCGGTTGTTAGGCTCGTTTGCTGCCCATCAGAAATATGCCACCATATCGGTGGTTTGTGGAGGGTGTACGAGATAATGGGAAGAAATGGACCTTTATATGCACACACCGGTCAGATGAGTTTTATTGTTTGGCGGGCTGCTGCCTTCTGGCTCCCGTAACGGCTCGTCAATCTTTATGGTTGGCTGTAGGTTCTTAGTCAGCGCTCCCAGCGCTCGATTTGGTGGCGCTCAAGTGTACGTTGCGTTGCTTTTCCGGCATCTCCGGACTTTAGCACAACCGCAGGCAGGCTACACACACACACCTTCATGCCGGTTTCGCCCAGGTGGCTGGTGGTTGGTTGCATTTATAAATTTTGCAAACGCAAGCAAGCAAGTTGGCCCGGCGCACACGACACACCGACCGTGTGTGGGCGCTGCACCTTCCCATAAAGCGAAAGCTTTCAATAATTACAAATCCCCAACATCTTAACTCACTCACACGATCGCACGAGATCGCTTTGGGCGATTGAACCTTCCATTTCTAACGGCGGCCGCAATGTGGTGTAAGCCGGTTTTGTTTTGCTTTGCCTGCCATTTGCGAGCGTTCTACGTAGGCACAGCGATTAAAACTAGGCAGCAAGCACACCCGCGTGGCGTCTAGTTAGGCACACGGGGCAAGGAGAACGATTCCGCATGCTTGTTGGGACCGTATTATTATGAGTTACCTACGGTCCGTGGGCAAATTGCTCTTGGTTCGTGTCTCTTTTTTGCCCTGTATTTGCGGAAATCTTAGCTTACACACGCAGCTCCAGATCGGAACACTTTTTCGGTAATGGGGTTTCGGTTTTTGGCCAATCTACATCTCCCTTAACCCGCAGCTCTTGTGTAGAGGAACGGACTTGCCTTCGCTTTGTTCCCATCTAGGTTAGCGCTTTTGTAGAACCCACCCCGGCTCAAGGTTACACCCGTACAACAATATACCGCGCCAAATTCGGTCGCAGGTCGACCGGCAGCAACTTGTAAAGGAGCGATTTTATGGTTTTAAGTTGTTTTTTTGTGTGTGTATGGAGGAAATAATGCACCCGTTTCGCACTCCATATAAAACGATGGTTTTGTAATTATAATCACATCTCTCACGACACTTTGCTTGTCGTCTGTCTGTTGCTTTATCTTCGCGTTGCCGCAGCTGCATTCTCCATCGCGACATAATCTCCCGTTCAATCACATTTCCATAATGACGAGCGGCTGCACACGAACACTCCCTTGATGTCTTTGTTTCTACTGCACGGATCTGCTTTGCAATATTGCTGCCGCATCGTAAACTGATCGCTTTCTTTGACAACTTCACCGAAGATGCGAAGAGATGCGTGGTGAAGGCGTGAGGCATGAACGCGGCGTCAGTTTTCATAGCTCCACTGCGCACAGTATGTTCCCTTTTCTTATTCAGGGATGAAAAAAGCAATTGCACTTTGGTTTGGTGGTTTGAAGGAAAAAAAAACGAAGCAAACAGACATTGGCGTTCGGTCGAGAGAGCTGATGAGTCATGGATGCCGCCGCCTTGTTGTGTGCAGGAAATGGTGTGATGAACGAACCGTCTTGAACTGCTTCCTCTCCCTCCCTTGTGGAACGCACTCATTGAGGGATGTACCATTTCGATCCTCGATTGAGTTTCATTCATGTGCATCCTATCGAGAGGGAAATAATTTTTATTCATTATTTGTTTCACTGCTATTCATCACTGTGGAATAATGCAAGTGAATCGTTAAGGTCGAAGAAACAGCGAGTGATTTTATTGGTACCATTGGGCTGTGTTGAATAGAATTTATTTAGTGTGTTTGATTCTCTTACTCGTTCAGTCAAACATGGAAAAACATCAAATAAGTAAACTTACATGTTGATAGTTCACATAACGTTGAATAACGAACTGTGAAGCAAAACATACTTGAGTGAACTTTAATCTGCTTTGGAAAGGGAAACTCATAACAACCCGCAAGGGGGATGTGGTTTAGGATTAATAATTCCTTCTTTCTCCATGGTAATCCGATACCACATGAAATACATTTATTTCTTTTCGTCTGGTCAATAATTGTTCTAATGGGCTGGACATCTGGTGGAACCGAACTGACCATTTGTTGGAAGTGAGTCACACCATTAGACTTCTTCATACTCTCCCCGTGAAAGCCTTAAGTGGATGCTTTTATCAGCAAAGGGCAAGTGACGTGTGTTGTGTATGGTGTAACCTTCACGGTGGAAGGGCGATTTGGTCAATGTAGAATCGCTAATTGATTTTTCTGGAACTGGGTTTGGCTGTTGGAAATTATCTTTTCCCAAAAATGTTCCAAGTTTTCGGTAAAAATGTTTTGGAGTTTTAATCCCAACCCTTATACAGTCCCTTCGGCGATAGATAAATGATGATTCCTCAACCCCCCAAAACCCATTCTTTCTCACTTGTGAACAAATTCATTCAGGTGACACACCTAAAAGTATAACAAAGGGAAGAAATGAAAAGAGAACGCAACAATCCTACACGATTATAGAAACCCGTTTAGACACACTAGACTTTCGGTTTTCATCGCGTCCAAAACAGGGAACGAGGTTGCGCGTCCCACAGGAAGATGAAATGTGTGTCCCTTTTGTTGCCTTTGTCCCAGACGGAGGAGTCATCTTTGTCGTTAAGCGCGATGAGTTATGGTTTCAAGATCGTCTGTGATCGTCCTGTCCGTGCCGGCCGTGTGTGTTTGTGCTCTGCATACCGATGATGATGATGATGATGATGGGTGTGAGTAAGGCCAATCGAACCACACTACCACGCACAGCACACAGCTCAGAAAGGAAGAAAATGTAGACGAGAGTCGCCCAAGGATGGTCCAAGCGGTTGCGGTTGGGTGCTGTGTGCGTAAATGCATTGAATACGGCTTTAATGGTGCTGCGTAAGATCATCGAATAAAGTGTTTAAACTGGTCGAGAATAACGTTTTTCCGATGAAGCAAACGGTCTTACTTTGTCGGTGGGATTATGTTACAATCCGGTAAAGTAGTATTTCTCCCACCGTCCCACCGTCTCCTAGCACTTCGTTCCCCGTTCGTTGGAGGTTTGAATAATTACTCTGCGAATTGTCGGCACGCTCTACCGCCGGATATCATCGTGCACTCTTTGAATCCTTCTTGCGATAGTGATTGTTCGCTATGCCATTCGATCAAGACAGCTCATAATTCATGGTACAGCCGGCCAGGAACACGGACACCGGACTCTGACCTTTCATCTTCATCGGCGGCACGACAGGGCTCGGCACGGGGGAAAGATTTATGCCGAGTTGGGCGGCTATGATTGGCACTGGGATGAAAAAGAGTTGCAAAAATACAAGAAGTACACACATTGACAGGCCAATGTCATTGGAAAATCGAGGCTTGCAATTGCAAGAGTGATTGGCACGCCGGTGCTAAGTGGGAGTCGAATTTTGCTGCAAGCAGTTTTATTGAAAGCCAAGAGGAGGAAGAGCAATGGCTGACAACAGCGTTTGCAACACTGTATTGCAGCCCGTTTCAGCACACTCATGAAAAATGTAGCTCTAGATTTGACGTAATGGATACCCGCGGTTGGTGACGGAGCTTTACACGCCGTTGAGGTGTTCCAAACTCCAAAAGGAACAGAAAAAGCCGTGTGAAAGCACCTGATAAGCTGTGGCGTGTCCATTTGTCGCGTTTTAAGTGTATCATCAACGCTCGACTTTATGAGTGTGCTTTATGGCGCGAAAGATAAATCAAATGCGATAAACGATGTTTTGTTTTGATGTATGAGGTGATGACTAAAATGGCACATTTCCTAATTGGCGATGTGTTGGATAACGTTAGCTCCATAGTGCTCCTCGACCTACCTCCGGGAAGCACTAATGAAGATGTCCGATGGGTGGATGGGTTTTTGTGCTCATGTCTTCCATTAAAAAGCGGCCCAACGAGCGTGAAATCGCGTGCTTTGTCAATAAAAATCTTAAAATAATACTCCACAAACGCACATCAGCCCGAGAAGCAAAGCGTGTTTAGGATGCGTTGGTGAGCAAGAAGTGGGCACGAAGCAACAACAAGACATGATCTTTAAGAGAGCGAAAGATAGCAAACAGAGGGACATGGGTGAGCGGGGTTACAGGAGAGGGAGAGTGCCACACTTGAAAATGGCAAACAAGAACCTACATCGCAGACAGGAAATAGCAATGGGGGTAGCCCCTTCATTCACAGTGAGTCATCTCATGAGTGTCTTCCGGATTCGGCTGAAACAAACTGTAGCAATTGCGTTGGAATATCCCCTGGCGAGTGTTGATATTTGGATTTATTTATATTTGTAGGGTTTACAGGTCCATTGCTCACTGCTTTTGGAGAACAAATGTTTTAATTGTGTGCATGACATGAAAACAGAAGAAAGTTTGTAGATCTGTTAAGAGATTGGAAAAAATATTTGAATAATTCGATTGATTGCTCTACTGCTTTGTACAACTGTCCCAAAAACCCTGCCGTTTGTCGAACGGCACTCGAAACAGCTGGACCATGTTTTCTTATTTTGCACAGTTCTTTGTGGCTTGCTCTGGTCCCTTTTGGCAGCTTTGGAGTGTTGCAGATGTTTGTGCTGATTAGCACTCGTCCGTACTGTGCCATTTGCGTCTGCTGATCGCACTTTCTAGCACCCGCTGTGGTATGTGTGTGTGTTTTTCGTCTTCCAATTGGGGGTTCAAAAGTGAAGATATGTGTCGAACATGGAATCTGCAGCCAAATCTGTTCCCAATAGGTATCGATCGAATGGTCAGCCGGGCTCTGGAACGTTGTCCATTGGCGCGTGTGGAGCATTGAAAGAGTTTGCCAACGCTTTTAAAAATCGATTATCGTTTAAGCATCACGGCGAGCAACGACGGCGGCCAGGGCGCAAGAGAGGCAGGCCAGAGTGTGTGGGATTGGTGGTGGGACGTTGATAGAGGCAAGCTGGTAGGCTAAATGAATTAAAGAAGAACAGCAACAGCAGAGAATAAAACAGAACACAACAGCGTCAACGTCAACCCGCGCACACTCTTGTCGATGTATCGCCGGCTCTTGCCGGTTAGTGGTCCTCGGTTTGGTGTGAAGAGGAGAAGGTGAAATCGTATGCTGCTTCACGTTGTTCCGTTTTTTTGCCTGCTCTGCTCTTTGGCTGTGTGCTGGTGTTTAACATAAAGCATAGACATAGGTCCTACGAAGCTGTTACGCACTAACATAAAGTAGAAAACAGAGAAAAAAATCATTTCTAAAGCCCCTTTTTTCGTGGGTGGCAAAAAACGACTGCACACCACAATCCTCCAATGGTTTCCAATGGCTTGGTATGGCTAGACTAGTGCGCTCAGGTCGATATGGGAGGAAAACCAAATGGAAGAAGGGCACTTAAAATTGATTTTAGACTACCGTCCGTCTAGTTGGTGGAGGACGGGACGGATCCTGAAGCGAGACGGACCTGTCTTCCGGACGTTTGATCCGTTGGGATTTGAGATAGGAGCTGGGCGGACTGACCATCGTTTGCCCAGTGCTGCCACCCGCTAACGGTACATGAGGGGAAATCCAAATAGGTTCGGAGTGTCGAGGTGGTTCCAAAATCAGTTCCCGACACCTTTCACGGAGTTCAAAGTCAGAGTCAAGGGTACTTTTTCTCCGGTGTGGGGTTCCAGTCCAAGAGCATCCCATTGGGTAAGCTGTCGATTGGCGGCAGTAATTGCACTCCTGGTACCGATTGACTAGACGTTGCATTTAACGGTTAGGACCAACGATGTGTCCGCCCAATCAATCCATTGCTTTTCTGTCTGCACTCAACTTATTGTAGAGAGTACTGTGGTCCTCATTGGAAGTGTGTGATCGTGCTTTCATTTTCAAGGACAGCTCTGGTGACCGAGACGACCAAGAAGTCCTCGCTCGAGGTCGACTCCCGACCAATTCCCAAAAGAGTGTTGAAGATGTAGGTTTTTTGTTTTGGCAAAATCTATATTCTCCTTATCCACTTTGTCGTGAATCTCAAGAGACACCAATCTGTATGTGTGTGTTCACGCGTGTAAGGCCAGCTTGTGGGATGCAGAGGTGTATGTTTGACATAAAATTTAAATACCAAATTAGAAAGAGAGCGAGAGAGGAGGATCTGTTCCCTAGAAGACGACGAAATATGGAGCACACGGCGACGACGGTAGCACAGTCCTCGTCGGGTATTATTTGGCAACAATCAATTGACCGGGGTGAGATAACTATAACTTGTGTTTCGGCTCGTTCCCAATCGATTCAAATTAGACTCCAGTGTGGCTAACGAACACCGCCACAGTCCCGAGAAGAACCCGCACATTTTTCAAAAGCGACAAGCCGCTGTTTATTTGTGGAATGTGAAATCTTGTGACTATGATTAAGTCGTCGGTGGGTGCCGACGATCCCATGCTCTGTCCCTCTTCCTGTTCCGGAATGTGACGCCAAGCCATTAAGGGGGCCGGAGAAACCCATTCACACACTTACACAAACTTTCTTGTGACGGCATCGTGGTATCAAGTGCGATAGGAGAATGCATCTAACAAGAGGCAACAGCGGTCAAGTTTGGAGTAGATGTTTTGACAAATATTGACCAATGGAACCACCACCACGGGCACGGGCCACACTCTCATCTCTCAACAGGTCGCTCGGGTGAAATCTCCACTTGGACATTACGGTCCGAGTCAGCCGGGTCTCGGTGCTGACAACTTGGAAGCATGCTTGAGGATGGGGAGGTTTGTGGCCTGAATTTTGTGTTGCTGGTCGCCAGCAGATGCAGGTCACAGTGGGAACAATTTCTCTACCTTTGCTTGCTTCGTTCTTCCATCGCGTTCCATCAAGATAATTTGAGTTTGCTCGGGGCTCAGCGGTTGAGCTCGTCCCCGCACCTGAGTGGACCAGAGAAGCTCTCCAGCGAGATAATGGTTAATGGTTAATTTCTTCGTGTCATTCTGTGGAATCATCTCGGTGGGAAAATTGGTGTCATCGGTAGCCGCAGAATATACATCGGCTAAAAGTAAACAATAGCATTTATATCCGGTATTTTAAGCCACTCAGTGTACAAATAGCTCCGTAAAGCCTTCCGGAAGCTAGCAGTTACAAAGTATAAAATGCTCATTCTACAAATAATTATCGCTTAACAGGCCGCAGATTAAATTGTTTGTGACATCGGGGGACGACATCTCGCTGTCCTGGAAACGCGATCGGGGTACGATCATGGTACGATCGTGCTTGATGTTGCCGGCCGACCAACAGGCCCTCATAGACGACATTGATTTTGCGTGACCTCAATGGACTGTAGCGGAATGTCTAGAATAGCCGGACTGGCCGTAAGAAATCAGTGCATGTTTGTGAACGCAAGACTTCTTATCGATGGGGAGAAGTTGCGTGCTGTGGTGAAGGCAATTGCTGCTGGACGGAAGAATTAGAGAAGATTGCGCGCCGGCGTCTCGCAGGGAATTAACGTTCTGGAACAGCTAATGGCAGTTTGGAAAACAATAAGCCGTGTGTGTTTCATTTGTTGTTGGCTAATTTAGCTGCGCGCGTGTTGATTAATATGATGACTTGGTCGGTTTTGTTTCCATTTCATCTTCTTGTGCATGATTAATAGTTTTATCTCCTCCGTCGCATCTAATTGATTGCTCCTAGCCATTTTTTTTTGCAATTTTTCCGCTGTAATGAAGTCGATTCATGAACAGATGATCATTGCGTCATTTGAAACTCATACACCGCACAGCTTTAGACGCGTTTTTGTGTGTAAAAGTTTAAGCAATTCTAAATTCTTTCGTCTGCGCGTTGGAGGGAACGGTCACGCCCGCACTACAGTTCGTCCGTTTGAGATTCGTCTCGTAGGCCAGCTGCCGTTGCTGCTTGTGCTGGTGCTGGTGCCGGTGGTGGCATCAAGTGACGCGAGTGTTTGCCTCGATCGTTCGAGACCTGCACTCGGTACGATAATTTCGCATGATGCGTGTCCGTTTTTCATGCCTAACGCTTCGTTCTGCTGGTTCGAAAACGATTCGTTCTGCTTCTTATCAGTTCCGGACGGCGTTGCAATGACGTGACGTGCTTTTCCTGTTCTGCCCGGACGAAATAAGTTGGTCTCGGGCCGTGGTCAGGGTTGGGATTGTTTGCTTTCCCGAGGAATTCTCGGTTTGTTGGTTCTTGCACCAAGCATGGCTGATTAGAGCGTCCAGCGTGTGCGGATGGGGCAGAGTACATGTAGAGTAATAATAATCTATTTCAAGCCTGCACGGAACCTTTGCATACACACACACACGTAGGTCTGTTACCCCTCTGAAGCGAAGAAAAATTGTAATAAATGTCGCCAATCGGTAGACGACGTGACGTGACAATTTCTTTCACCCTCGCGGGGCTAGAAAATTAAACGAAGCGAGAGACTAGCTCCGACCGAAAAAAGTACACGACCAGAAATTACTATCATTTGATCGAGGCAATGGGGCGAGAAACAAAAAAAAAAAAGACGCAAATGACAGATTAAGGTCGTCGACTGTAGAATGGACACCGTTTATTCTGGAAAGCGGAGATCGAATCCGATTGTGACTAGGCCCGCGGATCGATTCGAGCGGCGGGGAGGTTTTGTCACGCGATACAACAACACCCAATGTTCGCCATCGACGCCGGCCGGTGTCCGAAAGGCGCGACTGCGACGTTCGATTAATGGCGTGTTTATGGACACGTGCTTTTAACCCGGCGCCTGGCAACGAGACGCGTCGAGTCAATGTCCGATGGCGGTGGACGGCCGTGGTTAAAGACACCCTTTTTTACGCAACGATACGTGTGTGTCAGGAAGGGTTTGGGGTGTTGGGGTAACGCTGTATGTGTGTCCATCTGTCCATATTTGATGGTTCAGAACATTGTATGTATCGGTGCATAAGGGAGAGAGGGTGCGATAAGTGCATCACCTCGAAAGGGAAAGTGAATTATGCTCCATGGAAAGGGATACGTTTGCAGACACGAGAATGCTCAATTTGGCTTAATGTTATTCATGTGTAATAACTACGACTGTGCCTCTGGTGCTAGCGTTCCCCCAAATCGGTGCATGTGGCGCCTAAGGCGTAGACTGTGTGGTTTTAACACACAACACCCTACACGGAATTGAGCATCGCACTTCGTTTCGCTGATTTTCCAGCTTAATTTAAATATTTCACTTAACAAACGATAAGGAACCACCGGAGTGCAGAGAGTGTGCTGGGACGTGGGAGAAAGTGTGGAATAATTGATGCACCCATCCATTCAATTTACTGTCTGAATTGAGCTTAATTGGTCCGTAAGACAATCAAGGTGCAGTGGCCCGCGCATCAGGAGGAGAAGGATGAGGAAATATTGCTTCTTTGCAGAGCTTGGCAAGATTAATGATGGTTTTAGATTGAAGAACTAGTGCACGGTAAATTCGGAGGCACAATAAAAGGCCTCCAGTGTACTATATGGTAGCTCCGCTGATGGAGTTTGCTCCTATATTCCTGGCTCATGCGTCTAGCGGAGGAGGTTGCATTTCGTCAGAACAAGCACCCTCACTCAATCGATTGGAAACGACACAATCAAGCCTCTTATCCAGCAGTGCGTACAGCAATTGGCCGTCATAATGAAAAGAGGGGAATCGAGCACAGTTGCACTCATACCTTACCGCTGAACGAACCGGCGAAGAGGGAATCCCGTCAATTATTGTGCAGAGGGCGACCCTTCTGATGATGGCTCTCAGGGGCTACAGATGTCTGTTTTAGTCATCAAAGGCGACTAGTGTCCAACGGGCAATGGAACTCGTTTTCTATTTTTCTATACTCAACTACGCATAGATAAAGGGAATCGAACTGTGCTGGGTGTGTCTCATCGCGAAGGGGGGTGACTAATCTCACACATCATCAGAGATGAATAATACTCCTGTCGATCTCGCTGATAGCGATGATCATGTGACATATTTCGGAAAGCAGAAGAATTTGTACACACTAGTGACGACCGACGACATACTTTTGTCATTACGTACCAACTAAAATTAAATCCCACCCATGCTGCTGCTGTTGGTAATCACCAAAGTACACAAACAGCTCCACTGCTGCGCTGAACGGAAAACAGCTGACAGCTGTGCCCGGTCGGTGTGGACTCGGTGACACATCTCGGAAAACGATAGGAACTGGGCAATTATTATCTGTGCAGGCAGGGGATGCCCATACACAGAGGGTGAACCTGTAGCCCTCTGAGTGTATCTCGAGGGTGTAATCACTTTCCCGAGGGGGGAGTGAGAGAGGAGACTAGGGAAAATAGATAGGTAATTATGATAAACACACCTGACGCAATGGTTGACACTGCACGGGGGTACACTTCCTGTTATGAATTGGTTGAATAGAGTAGTGCGCTGAAGGAGAGATGTAATGCTTTGCTATCTACACTATCAGTACCGCATTATATTATTCTACAGTTGTAGCTTGAAAAGTGTGTCTAATTTTCTATTTTTCTCTTTCTCATTTCAGGTACGTATTTCGTTGGATTATGATTTTTTTTTGTATTGCGAGGCGAATTGAAAATCTCGTTTGGTGTCCTGTGAAATCGACTGAAGAAGGAGATTGAAGCTCGAGTTGCGCGTACACAGCACGTGAGAGACCGGTTGACATTTTCCGTGCCGTGTTCACTGTTCCGCGTGATCGTGGCGAAATCATTTCTCGCCGAATGTAGCTTTATAAGGTGAAGCGTACAATTTAACCTGTATTTTTACGGATTCCCTTTTTCGGGTGGAACGTTCTGCGTCGCCTCCCGGGACAGTGTGGTTGGCGCCTGATCGGAAGGCTATGCACACATACGTGTGCAAAGGAGGTTATCCTGCGGTGTAAGCTTGCAGTGATCAGCTTATTTTTGTGAAGGAGATAAAGAATTTTATGTCTTTATCGTTTGGTGTTAATTAGGGGCAACTTGTGTGTAGGATAGCAGTAAGTGCTACAAGGTTGGTTTGTGTGTGAGTTGAAAATGCTATCAAGTTGTAAACAGATGTGCAAAAAATATCGAACATTTGCCATTTCTTTAAACTAGTTGGCTTTAAAGGCTTTAAAAAACGGCACTGGCTAGTTCTCGTGTTTTGGTAAGCTGATTAAATCGTTATTTGATGCAGAATACCGGTGTGGGCAAGCGAGACTTCTTATGCCGCCCAGTGGAGTACTCTTTTCCTTTTATCGAACTGGCACAATAGAACTGGCTAGAGTCTATGTCGGCTCCACTGAAAGAAAGTGCTCGGATAGTCTTCACACGGCTAAACCAGGAACGCGATTTGGAGCAGCATTTTTACCAACCGAAAACAACAACGGCAAGCAAACCAGAATGAAATGCAAATGAGATGCCGCCTGCCGGTCGGGTCTCCAGGTGGATGTTTTGTTTTCGTGTGCTCTGCATTTCGTTATGTGGCTGCCGCTGGTTGCCTATGTGTGTGTGTGTATTGTTTTTTTGTCGGTTTAAACGCTTTTGCGAACTATATTTTAAAGACCCCCAAGACCGAGCCCATAAAATGTCTGCGATAATTTGCCATTATAATGTGTGTTCGTTCGCTCCCTTCGACCGCTTCCCACCGATGGAATGTGCTACGGTACGAAACGACGATGCAAAGCAAAACAGCGGAACGGAACGGAACGGGCCGCGTACGTAAAAATGTTGCAACCGAGGTTCAACATCCTCATCTGCATTAGCCAACTGGAGCTACCGGAGTCGTACGTTGCTGGTCGTCGTTGTCGCCGGTTCGGTCGACCCGCATTGCATACGAAAGAAGGTCCCGTGGTATGGTCGTTTGAGTTTCCTGCGAGCAATTCTGTGGCAGAAGACGAGCGGGCTCGGTGTGTGCTGAGGACCACGATCCTTGATCTTCCCCGGCGACGGATCGGATACACCATGCGTAACCAATGGCAATCGTGCATCGCTGTCGACAGGGCAAGTTAGCAGTGACATGCAGATGGGTGAGAATACATAGAAGCTTGCCCTTTGTGTGCATGATAAGAGGCCAAACCCAGGCACAGACAGCAACACCACATCCTGTGGTGAATACAATCCGTTGATTACAATAATTCCGATGATGATCATGACGATGCAATGGAGAGTTGCGCGTTTGTCCAGTACGTCCATGGGTCTGTTGGGCGAAAAGTAGCCACCGCAGCCACATAACCACACATTCATGCTCATATTACCAACGATGACACTGGACCAATCTCTAGACACTTGTCATCCAGCTTACTAGAGCTTCGGTGTACATTCTCGCCCGTAAGTTGATCCTCGATGTTGAATCGCTTGCTTGATTCCAGATCTTCCCACGTCCCGATGACATGGTCACTAGTACACATTGAAAGCAAAGGCGAGAGACGTTGGGCATGCATTACGAATCCATGGGCGTGCGTGTGGAGGATGGCGTTACCTATCGGCAAAAGCTGTCCGAATGCTAGGTGATAGCGCGGCAGTTCATTAAGAATTACACGTTGCCCCGTGGGACAACTGAGCGGAGTCTTGTATCCGTAGGTGGGTCACAACGCCAATCTCTTCGCACCTCAAAAAGGTGTCCCGCTGGCTGGTTTGTGAAGACAGAGCTTGTGAATGGTTTGATAAATGTGAAGGTCGTTTAAGTGCGAGTGGAAAGTCTATTATTACAGAACGTTTCTTTGGGTGCTCTTAGGGTAAGAGATAATGTTTGGTGTTTTGTTAGGTTTCTAATTTAACACAGTTATTAGATAACAATATGTATGTTCATCAACGTCAGACAGTACCGATTTATGAATCAGATATTCATCAAAACAATGGTTTGGTTGAAGGTACCGTGTCAGCTGTTATCCTCAAAGATTTTGATGTGGATCTGATTTAAATCAGCGGAATGTTTGGCAAATTGGACAAAATGCAAAGCAAAACTGAAAACAAAACTGATACACGACCTTTTCACGGCTATGAATCATGCAGACATGGTACGTGAGGGTAATTGAATACTCGTCCCACGATAAATGCTTGAAATAACAAACGAACTAGCGTCGCGTCCACTTGTTCCGCCATACGGCTCAAGTGTTGGTACATTTTTGTTAAATTTTGTATCGTTACCCCTGAGACTGTAGAGGAGTCTCTCTCTCTCCCTCCCCTGTCCCTGGTTTAGCGGGCTCAAAACTGAACAAATTTCCGATCACGTACCGAGTGGACGTGTAGAGTGAAGGTATTTATAATGCGTTATTTTATTTTTCAATCATTTTACGTCCACCATTTGGCCATTTTGCTTTCCACCGGTTCGGACCCGTGTTTGCAATTTATCAAACGGCAGTTGAGGCTTTCGGTTTGGCTAGTTTGGTGGAAGCCATTCGTTTGTGCTCATCCTCACTGTCTCGTTCGCAGGATACATAAGTCTATTTTTTAAAGTTTTCCGCGCGTGTGATGCATTTTTTCGTTAATATTCTATCCGTTCCACATGTTCGGACGTGCTTCATGGGGCATGCGTTGAATGTTGTGTGTTCGTTGGTTCGTCGCTTCCTGCTACCATTCTGCTGCAGAGTATCGATTTCGAGTGGATTACGTCGGGCGAAAGGAAAAGTGAATCGTAAATTTCATTTTCAATATTTGCAACACCAGCTTACCAGTAAGGCGACGCATGCAGTTTTATCAACAAGGGCGGAAACGATAAAATTATGAATGTCGTAAGCGGAAATATTGCACGCTGCTGACGTACCGGCACATTGATCGATTAGAAATAGCACTTGATGGCAAGATAAGCATAATGGAAAGATTTGATAAGGTCGCAAAAGTGGGTTATCTTTTGGCCTTCAGATACAAAATATTAAAAGCAGGGACTTATCTAGAAGAAAAAAAAAAACACGTCATCGTTTTTGTATCGGTTAGTAATTTTGTAAAAGCCACACAACCCCAATTTCGTGACCAAAGAGGTCATCCAATATGTAGCGCGTGAACAGAAAACTTCATTATCAGCTGTTTAAACATGAAGACGGAAACCGACAAAAGGGAAGGAGACATGCACACACGCACACATACGGCGCGTTACAAAGGGCACTCAGAAACCAGTTCCTGTGTGCAGCTTCATCTTCTTATCGTTGCTGTTTTATTTATCTGTTTCAGCCAAAATATCGTAGCTGTGGTGTAGCATGATGCACTTGCATTCCAGTTTTTTTTGTGTCGCTCTTGCTCTCCGCTCCGTGCACTTTGTTTGCATCTCGTGTACGGCATCGTTTTAAGCAGCTAAAAGACGATCTTTATCGAAGAAAGCAAGCAAAACGATCGAAGCAGCAAGAAGTAAAGAAAAAATGCCGCAAGGGCCTGCAAATGCCGCCACATTTTAGGGAAACACAATAGTTATTCATACGCGGATGGATGGTGGCTGTCAGGGGTTGCGTTGGGCGTGTATATAATGATCTCCGGGGTTTTTCCGTTGTAAAAATCGTGACTTTTGGAACGAAATGTTAAATATACACAAAAATACTGTTCTGCTTGATTGGTTGACGTGCAGAGTGCGCAATGTTATTTTCGTTAAATTGTGCATAAACGGTGTCAGTATTCTCACGAGTTTGGTCTCACGTTGTAAGCTTTTAATTGTAGGTTTTCGTGAATTTCCTGTGCGAAGAGAATAAATCAGGAATTACACGGCCCGCCCGGCTGTAATGGTTTGCTCTCTCGAAGAAAGGATGTCAATTTTCTGTCGGATTGATAAATTGATTCCATCAAGCATTTTCTGGCGGAAAAGGGACCACATATAAATAGCTCGATCAAAAATTGAGGTCAATTTGGAGTCTTCTGGAGCGGTTGCACCCAAAACTGTTGTACACCGAAGACAAACCGGCGTGTTAGTGAGCCCTTCTTTGGCTTTGTATTGACAAATTTCGGGCCGCAGGGAAGAGGTAACGATTTATGCATTTTTGCAAGTATTCGGGGGCGCGCGCGCTGGTCGACGGCGTATTGGGGTGTCGCTTGTGAAATGCGAACCAAACCTGACGCTGTCGTAACTGTACATTATCGCAATTTGGGACTGCATTTTTGGGCTGCAATCGGTACAAGGGGTGCATGTGATCGTGAACTTGACTACGGTCGCGGGTTCTCCTGAAGGGAATGTCAGGTTTGAGCTGACGTATGCGTGCGCTTGGTGCGGGTTTGGGTAATTACATGTGGGTCGAATTTGTGCTGTTAAGCATTATTAAACCTGAAAGATTAAACCTTAAGCTGTAATTGTTTGTTGCCGTGGAAGAGAAACCTGGGTGCGAATCGTGTTTTCCGGTAGTTGGGATTTGGTATGTTGTAGGCAAGTGAACATGCAACTCTCTCTCTCGCTTTATCTCTATCCCGATGGTTATGTGTGGTGCGGATGACATTTAGGTAATTTGGGTGGAATTTCGTGTTCGTGGAATAATGTCAAAGGTTCAATGCTTGTCGTACTAATGGCTTTCTTGTTGTGGTTTTGGAGAATTCAAGCAAATGTTCCATCTTACATACTCACTCCGGTATGAAGAAACGCGTTATCCATGTGCACCCGGTGGATTTTTCTCTACCAAAACCAGTTCTTTTACTGTGTGTCTGTGTGTTGTAACGATTTGCACCCTACGAAGGTGGACTTTCAATAAATTCTACCCAAGGAACGTGCTGGAATTGCAGTCTTAAGTAGTTAGTGTTGCTGAGGGCAGAAATAAAGGTAAAAGTAATCGAAACTAGTTCTGTGGCTGGTTTAAGTAGCATGTGTGCAAGCTAAGGTGGTATAGATCTAGCACAGGCAGCTTAAGAAGGAGACTCTTTGCAAAGGCATAACCTCGGCCGAGGCAGTTGAATGAGAGGCACGTTTTGCATAATATTTACGGGCACGATCAGCCAAATATGGCAAGGCGGTGTGTTCGTAGATGCACTTTCATACTATGGCGCCCGAAAGCATATTGGGGTGAAATGTGTAGCTGTATTCCCGAGCGGCTGGGTCTGTAAAGCAACGAGGACACATTTCTCCTTGGCACAGTGCGAACTGCACAAGTGATTAAGCTAAGCGAATGCGAAATCCTTCTTTTGGTGCACGGATTGACAGGGAATGGTGTTTTTTCTTCTTGCCCCACTCGGATGCAGTAGTGAATTGAATAGGCAAACCCGTAACCGTATAGTCTTGCTGTTTCGATGCACAAGAGGACGTTCCCGAGACGACGACGACGACATGGTAGTGGTGATGCAAGGAATTAATTGAGACGTCAGCTCTTGAGTTGAGCGATGAAGAAGTCGGTCCTTTTTTGGACGTTTGTCAGCGTTGGTTAGCTGCGTGGAGAGAGAATTGTTTCAGCGGGGGATGTGATGTGTATCGTCTGACCTCAATAAATAGTTACGATAATGATCATGACGTGTTGGGTGAGTAATTACCATAATGATGGTGTGAGATGTACATCAGCTGTTAGAACAAGTAAGGGGGTTTCCTTGCAATCGCACGACACACATCGATTGATAATGTTGGAAAAGGTTGTACTTAAATGTCGATTAGGAGAATACTTCCTGTTCCTTTTCGATATAATTCAATAAAGAATAGTACTGGTTTATCTGGCTATTTTCTCTTTGACCCGTATTTCATACATTTCGGGTTAAAGTAAATACAAATAGTAACTCATTGGGAGAATCAATTCAGGACAATCCTTGTCTGGAAACAATGTAGTAAAAATCGAACAGTGATGATAGTAATTACTATCGATCGTGCAGCCAAAGAAACCTTCTCTAGCCATGAAACACCGCCAAGCTGTCTGCACGCTCACGCTCAGCATAATGTTTTCTTCGAAGTGTTCACACCTTATGAAACGGGCGAACGAGTTCTTCAAAAAGCATGTACAACGGCCCAACACTGACAGGTTTCCAAACAAATGTTTCCCTACAAGGTTTAATTTGAGCTATTAAATTGAAGGTACAGGAAGGGAAAGAGTCGGTACATACTTATTTGTATCTTTGTACACCACACCAGCTGGACACGGTCGGTGTGGTGGGACATACATTCCAGGTCTGCAAGATTCAATTTCTTAAAGCAAAGCAGGAAAAGAGTAAACAAATGTGGTAGACAAAACGCGCACCGCCTTTGGTGGGCTGTGTGTGTGTTGTTCCGTGAGCCGTGAGCTAAAGGCTTGACTGTTCGAATCGTGCCGGGTGTTCTGTATTGACAGCCAAAGGACCCTATCGTAGGACAATTGATTTTTGTTTACTTTTTTGTACCATTGCCTTCTAGCGGCCGAGAAGCGTTAGTGTGTTGTGGTGTGTGGCGGCCTTTTACTGGAGGAGTCAGACAGACTCATGAGTGAAGGAATGGGAGGGGAGGGAAGGCTCAGTAGCCGGTTGTTTGCCGGTAATAAACAAAGCAACGCAACCAACGCCCGGCAGGAAGCCCAGTGAGAACGGGTTGTGCGAGCCACTTGGACGGACGAATTTATGAATCGTGTGGCATTGCAATAATCGCTTGGTGGTGGTGCCCTTCATGGGTGCAGAGGTGGGGGGCTTTTCGTGGGACGCCTCGGGACGGCAATGGTAAGCATATGCGCAGAATGTTTACGCTAAATTTTGTGTGTGTGTGTCTGGACCGATGGGCGAAGCGAACAAAAAACGTGCCTGTGTGTGTGTGTGGCTTTTAAAGGCAAAAACGTTTCTTTGGGCATTTATCGCTGCGGACAGGGTTTTTATGCATATGCTCCATATGCTTGTTTATCCCGTGGGACAAACAAACCCAAACGGCAATGAAAAGTGTGCACATTTACATGAGATCCGGCGTTTTTTGTTGTTGTTGTTGGCCCACGCTATCTAAAAGGTTACGATGCGGCTGCTGCAGCCAAGCGGAACTGCGGATTCCGGGCGTTGGCTTCATTATCCTGGGAGGGATTGTTTCGCCGTCTGGAAGATTCCAGCACGAATGCAGTTGATACTGCTGGCTGACCTTCAGCTGTGTTCGACACGCTCGATTGGGAAGGGGAATTAAGTGGGTCGGGATTATTGGACCCGATCGTACACGCTGCTGTTGGGATTGTTGGGAGCATTGTCAAATCCCCATGATCTGTTTATTTTTGTGGTTCAATTTGCAGTTTTATTAGTATCGCATGAGACAAACCAAACAGACGTCACAGTTCCAGCGGTGATTGATTGAGTATTATTGTTTGTTCCGCATGAATGTTGATTGCTATTTATTGATCATAAAGGGTGCAGAGGATTCAGATTGCGTCTTGTGTTATTATTCGGCATTATTATTTATGATGGACTCTTCTACTCTGCAATTATTTCTGTTTGTTTCAAAGACGAGCAATGTTAAATGGAACTTCTTTAAAAGAAACGACCTAAATACCATGAGAGTAACTGTGTGGATTGAATTAGTTAATGTGCGCGATGCAATCTTGCGCCCTTTTTTCGAACATAGATAATTGATTATTAATATCTCGATTATAATACCATTGGTAGCTTAAAATGTTTCCACTAACTTTCACCAGCTACTCGAATGGGAATTTAGATGGATTATAATTTTATGTTACGCTTGAGCCAACCGGCCCATTTTCATATCTTGCCCAATAAACTGATCTCGTTCATGGAATATTAAAAGAAAACGCGATGCGTTAATGCTGATAAGCAATATTTGGAATGGAATAATCGATATGATGTTGCATTTGACGCACTCGAGTGCTGCTCGCCCCTGCTGGGGGCAAATGGTGCATCCGAGAGAGCGGCCACCTAAACAACAGTGAGCGTTTCCAAATCGAATATTCATGTGAGCGGTAGTAAAATTTTATGGAATCAAAACCTCCCGCAACAGCTCGTGTGCAACAGGCGGCTTGCTTCGGCGCGACATTATCCCGAGCGCTCGATGGCTTCGCCATCCATGCGCCGCGTTCTTCACGGTGGTGGAGTGCCGTTAGCTTCGAGGATATAAATTAGTACCCATGAAGAAATCGGTCTTCCGAGTCCGAGTCCAGTCCCGAAAATTGATTCGCTGCTCTCCGTTTTGCTTTGGCCTCCCGCACCCATTGCACAAGCATCCTGTTGCTTTCAGCTGATCGAAAAGAAAGCAAAAAGCTATCGCCATCGATCGATCGCCGATTATTGTTGTTTCGTTTCTTGTTATCTGTGAGAGGGGGTTGGGGGAAAAGGGACAGGAAGAGAAGAAAGGCCACCCCATCCTCGTGCTCTGCTGATCAATCTCTGCATCGCTGATTTGGCCACCGGCGCAAGGGTTGGCAGAGGGAAAGGTGGGCGACAGGTCGTCTACCGGGGGTTCGCCCACTTCAGAGTCCCTCCGTCAGAACCTTACAGGGCACAGGGGTTTGTTCTGTTGGTCGTGTTGCGCACCTCTTTTCCGATGCAACCAATATCGGAGTGTGTGTGTGTCTCAGCAAATCTCAAGCCTCTCTTGAGGGCCAGACGGTTGGTTGAAGCCGTCGGCTGCCCAACCAAAAACGCAACCTTTTGCCAAATGAGGGAATCTTCGATCCATTACCAGCAATTATTCGCCTGTTGAGTCGTTCGTGAGCATAATTTATGGACGATGATGGTATCTGTGTGTTCGATTTTCCCCGGTCTCTCGGTCCGTGCATCTGCTGTGGAACGCTGGAAGCGAAGCGAGGAAGATGCAAGACACCTCTTGCACAGGGTGATCTTTTGGCTCGTCGATTCTGACGTTGGTAGATTCTTTTATTTTTCCTTTCGGTACACCGACAGTACAGTACGGCAGTGCACACAGGGCGAGAGGTGCAAGAGATTCATCAACATACGGGGAATTGGCGAACGATCCCATTTTTCCTGGCACATACACCACTCCTTTCGCAAGCCCTTGCGTCAGACGGAACAGCGACCCATGCGATCCAGTCGCGTAAGGAGTGTTCCTTGCAGGGTTTCTACTATTTGTCTTTCGGAGTTTGCCTTTCTCCTGCGGAGCTCCAAAACCACAGCATCATCGTCGTCATCTCCGCCATTTATCCACTCACCGGTCGCTGTGTCAGATTGCATGATTTTACCCTTGTTTAGCTGGCGGCCTGTGGAAGATTAGATTGGACCTGGCACAACAGTGCTGGTAGGGATACGTGGGTGGTGGCATACGCGGGATCAGATCTGAACGTTCGATTTCTCATTATAGCTGCCGGGCGGGTGCCTAGGTAGGCAACATACAAGCTTCATGTGGTCCACGTTTGTTCCGTGTTTGTGGTATTCACTTTCAATTCCTGCTGGCTCGGTGGCGGCGGAGCACTCTCAACAATGTTCGGCGGAGCGCCCGGAACCTGCCTGCTTTGGCATGGACTGATTGCTGTCGCCGTGGAGTTATGAAATCTTGTGCGATCAATCTTGCACTGATTTCGAAAGTGCATACATTATAGTTGGCATGTCAGAACCGCAGTAAAATGAACGGGATACAGAAGGAGCCAGTGCAGGGAGCTACAACGAGTGTGTCAGAATCCGTTTGATGTAGGAACAGCTCTATTTTTGTATTTGTAACGAGTTGTACCTTTGGGTTTTTGCAAGATGTATCCTCACCATGCTGCGAGGATTGTTGTGCACGCCTGTGGACTGTTGTGGTTTTATGGTGGCTTTGAAGTTCACTGACATTGAGGTTTGCTAAAGCCGAATGTAAATCAGAAATTTCATGTATCTTCTCGTTTGAAAGATCTTCCCCATTTAAACAAGAGGAAAGTATAGTCGAAGAAAGTAATTAGCACCCAATAAAACGGTTAACGAAGCGCGTTAGTCTGCGCAAAAGATGCGCACAAGAGATAGTTGGCGTTTAAAGTGGCAAACTCATTCGGTTGAGATTTTATTGGTCTGAAGGTTTTTTTTCGCTGGAACTGTGAATGGGGGATTTTTATTGCCACTCATCGCAACGAACGACACATGAGGAAATGGAGAAGAGAACATCATACGAAGAGGATTGTATTGGCCAGTAGTAGGTCTTTGTTACAACAAGATGGTTAGGTTAGGGTTGTAAAGAGAGGATGTCATGATCGTTAAGAGTTTCATTAATTGACTATATCGGTCCTGGCGTTGCGATAACGTAATTCTTCTATCTCATGACCACAATCACTCTAATCTAGGCTTACTGTTTATCTCTTATATCGATTTTTCTGATTTTATCATCATGTAAGAATGATTTAATTTTTTTTGAATGAAATTTCGTAAAATACAAAATAAAATCATTGTTGCAATACATGTGCAAAATAAACGCCGATAGGTATGCAATTAGCATCACGCTTTAAACCATGCGCAGGGTATGCAACCCGCACACGCTAGCCCCAGAGCATATGCAATACATGAGAGATGGAAGTTGTAAAGTATGCAAGCCCGCACTACATCGTCGAAACGTCGTTAGGCAAGCCTGTGTGAAATATTTCATGTAAATGGCGCGATCGATCGCTGTTTCTTTTTATTTGATACCGCGATCGTATTTGATCTAGGATTGCCTAACTCCAATCAGTATAGTCAGTTTGCTATCTAGTAACTTCTATCTAATACATACAATATGAATCAAACGGTGGCAAGGAAGTAGCCTTTAGTAGCCGAGGTTGAACATTTTCAGCATTTGGGTTTTCTGGAACACAATTTGAGCTCTGGGGTATGTTCATCTCATGCAAATTGAGGTGCGAAAATTGTACACCAGTTAAGCTTCAGGCTCGACTCGACACTGCATGCACCTTCGCCTCTCCCGTCCATCATCAAAGGGAAGTTTCGTTGCGTTGGCAGCACCCACGGTAATAGCTACTGCGTGGAACGCGCGGCCCCGGATGCTGCGCTGTCAGAGCATGGTATCAGCGCTGTCGCATCTTATCTTTATGGCGCTATCTTTTGGCACTAACGATCGTGTCTGCACGCTTGCAGGCCCCTGGGGTTGGGCTACGGTTGACTCTCAGGTCGCTGGAGAGAACCGGTATCGCTCATTCATAAGCTACGATTATTGACTCGTTAACAAGGGCTTTATTTTGATAGTTCGCACGATTACGCTTGATATCCCAAGTGGCAGCCAGCAGCGATAAAGACGATAGAAGAACACACAATTGCTCGAGGTGACACCTGTTGCGTGAGATGTGCTGAGGATGGTCGTGCGTGTTTGTTTCATAGGAAGCAAATAAACTGGCGAACGTCGCCCAGGCAGTGAGAGAACCGTGAAATTTGCTCCCTAATAACAGGTTAGTGGTGTGTGCTTTACCCGAGACGAAAGCGGTACTCCGTTCCGATGCTTGCCGACATGAACGACGCTGCACTTTCTTCAGTAAGCAGCGTCACATGCGCTGCGCTGATGCCTTCCATTACTATCGAAAATGACATCATTACAAGGGGGCAGCAACGGTAAAAATGGCCAATCCAGGGGCGTGCTGGCGTCAGTTTGGCTGCGTACGAAAGTGTAACTTGAAAATGTCACCATTACACCGCTAGTTCCCTTTTGACACGGCGGTTGGTATTAGCTGCGTCACGGTTTCGTACCCCGGGGTGAGCGTAAGTACTTTTGCCCCTCTCCAGCCCTTTTGCTTACATGTAGATTAGATGTCATTAAATTGCACCGTACCAAACAGTTGCAGTGTTGTGCGGGGGGGCTGCTCTCGGGCGTAGGGTCCACACTCTTTATTGTGACGTGCTTTAAAGTGTCTTCATTAGTGTGCTCTCGAGTGTCGTCCGAATGCATATCATCGTCGCCATTAGGTTGGCTACGCTCGTAACCCTTCCACCCCGGGAGGTTGTGGGAATTATAGAAAAAGTGTCACGAATAAACCATTGGAAGATATGTTTACCTTTGCAGAGAATAAAACAGAAAGGGCTTGGTGGTGAGAGTGGTGACAATAAAAAAAAACGCTTCATTTCCTCCCGATGCGCGACGGCAGCTCGCCTTCTTTGGAGACGAAGGGCGAATTAAATGATGCATAAGGAGAAACTAACTCGCTTGAGTTATGATGATTATGATGGCCGTCAATTTTGCTGCCAAAGATGATTATGCTGATGGAAGGTAGTTTAGATTTATTTCGGTATTTGATTTGTTCCATCGTTTGGGCTGTTGTCTTTCTCTCGTGGTGCGCCAACGCGTTATCTGGAAAAGTGTCGTCGTTTGTAGCTGTATTAAGTTGATACTGTAGTTGTTTTGTTTCATATCGTGACAGGGAGTATATACAAAGCAGTAAAAGAAAGTGTCGGTTTGCTATATTTTGTCTATGTAGGATACAACGATCATGAAAAATGAATCTGATTTTCAACTATTTTTCATGTCGAAGAAATCTTTAATGTGAAAGATCTTAGCATCAAAAACTAACGGTGTTTGTATTATACTCTTTTTTGCAATCTAAAACGGTGATTTCGGAAGAATAAAGATGGTTTGCTTGGCATCGTTTTTCATCGTTTTCCATCATCCAATTATTGGCAACTTTTGATTAAAGTCTCATCGTTTGGCAATAAGTCAACCTCATTGACTACCATTAGCCCTGTTGGCCACGAAACAAATCATGACACAATGAGGTTTTACCTAAGCCTTTCAACACGACCGGAATCTGGATTAGTGCACAAGAGGTTAAGTCCACTTTTTCGCTGGATGAGACCTGTTACGGCTCAGCCAATGTAGAGATGATTGATCAGTGTGTTTAAAGGGAGAAGAATGTAATAAAAACTGCTCCCTGCTCATTCTATGGCAGCAAATAGGCTAAGCAATTCCGGAGCTTAATGTTTTGCTGCTGGTTAAATCTAGATTTTGTGAAGCGTTTTTTGCGAATCCCATCGTTAGCTTAATGGTGCAAGTGTTAACACATTGTACCGCAACTTCCTGTCGGTATTTGGCGAAAGGAAAACGGCGGTTTGTGTAAGATACACACAAAGTACACATGGGGTCAGCTTGATCTTGATGGCTACAAAATACATGATGCTTGTAAGACCATCGACTTTGCGATAACGAAAGAAGGCAAACAAAAAGGGAAAGGCTTTTTCAAGGTGCAAAAAAGGAGAGGGTTTTTTGGAGCAAAAGAAATTGATACATTAAATGGCGTTATCTTGACCAGGCGAGAGCTGGTGTGTGGATACTGCATCGAAAAGATTTATATCTTGCACTAATTGTAAGCGAGATGTTCGTGAGGTCAACGAAGCGACGGTCCACTCTGTGTACCCCGTTTAACGGCACACCTTCAACAGGCCATGCAAAGAATGCCGGGTAATTTGATCTCCAGCGACTGTGCTCTGGCCTCGAACGAGTTCGTGGTACACAAGACGCGCGCAAAGAGCGAGGCTGTAATGTATTGAAATTATTTCTTAATCATTCTTCCCATCCCAGAAACACCCAGATCGAAATGCTTGGGGCGCGCATTCAGCCGAAGCACCGATCAAGCGGAATGGATTAAGGGTTGCGTTGCACCTAGGGAAATCATGTAAATGCGAACTTTGCCGCTAACCCACTGCACTCTATTTCTGCTTTTTGGTGGAATGGTGGAATGGTGGTAGCATGAGAATGTGTGTGGTGCAGGTGGCTCGCGTTTGAATGATAACGAACTGTGCAGGAGCGCATGGTTACCCACGAGCGACATTCCAGCGCACGGGGCAGCGAATTTATCCATTTAAGGAACTGTTAACAGCTGTTGAACGAATTTGTATGGACACGATCGTTGTACGGAATCTACATGTGCTTTTCAGTGGAGACTATTGAAAGTTGCATGTTGGGACCCCTTTTCTGGCAGCTCTAATGCCGGTAGCGGTATCGGAGGTGAGAACAAAGTCGTCGACGTACGAGTTTAGAGGTGGCTTAGCGTGCATGCAACATTATTTAATCGATTGAGGCGTGTTGCGTAACTTTGCTTGCTGTGAATCACATCTCAAGGTGTGCTCTGGTATGTTTTTTTGCTCTACTTTTACAATAAATTCTTGTTGCTCACATTTTGATGATAGTATTTAAACAATGCAAGTGACATGTTGCTTATATCCATTTTTAATGTACTCATAATCTTGTTATTATGTGTCACTCCGCTCGATTGGCACTGTATTGTAACCATTGGATCGTTTATTGGACATTTTTCACCAATTGAGCAAACACAGAAATTGGATTTGCGGATTGAAACATTGTCTTGTGCGGTGAATGCGGTGGCTGGTCCCATGTGCCTCCCCCGAGGCCTTCAGTTTGCTCGCTCGACTGTCCGATTGTGTGATTTGAGGTCGTAAACTAGAGAATGAACCAGAAATGGTTCCAATGTTCAGCCCGCACGCGGTCGCTTTCTGTTTCACAGTCGATAAAGAAAATCCAGCGACACACGGCAAACAAAATAATAAAATGTGCAGATAGGAGTAGCCGAGCAAACCAGGAAGTATGTGAGTGCGCATTTGTTTTCACCCCTCGCGTGCGATCTGGGGCGGTCAAGTTATCGGCACAAATTTATGATTTCAATGCATTGTTTGTGTGGCGCTACACATTCGCTTCCTTGGTACAGTTCTACGTAGGTGGTGATTCTTACAGGCGAGAGGGTTCATTCCATCGGTTCGCTTTGGTCTACGCTTTTATCGCGGGAAAGGTAGATGGGCCTCGCTCGGGGGTTGCGCCCGCGTTGTTTGTTGCGGTAGATTTCAGCGAAATTTATAATCCTAATGCCAATTCTAATGAATGTTTTATTTTTCGTTTCCTCTTTGCAGGTGAGTACCGTTAGCAAATGGAAAGGCAACGCTCGGCAGTTGAGCCACCGCTCTACCACCCGGGGGGAGACGCTGTTGACGAAAGTAGTATGGTCCCATTGTGAACCGACTGGGGGTAAGGAGGCGAGCCCTATTGATGTTGAGCGTGCCAGTTTGCAGATTTGGTTCGGGCTTCGGTTGCCTACTGACGGATGAAATTCGAAACTGAACCGCGCCAAATGGTCAGAACGGAGCCGACGGCGTTTAGTGTGGCCATGTTTGATTTATGCGATAGCATGCCGTAGATCGTGAGGTGGATATTCTTGCCTCGGTTGCGGAACGCTGCGGGTATCCCACCAGAGGTCCGATTGACTGATCGTTACGATTCGCGGTGATATCTCGGTTTTGCATTGTACGGTAATGATCGTTTGGTCAGAGAGACTTATGACAATTGCCATCAAAAAGCGTAGAATAACTTTATCAACCGGTGTTGAAGAGCAAGCCTTGAGTAAAATAGTAGGCTATGATTATTAATGTAAGATTCTAGAAATATAGTCTTGTTCCAACCAGCAACCTTTACACAGCTACTCTCTACAGGTTATGGGCCCAGACTCGAAAATTGATTAAAGATCCAGAATATCGAAGACTTGAATCTAGAAAGTTTAGTGAAAATGGCGCTTCCTAGCTCAAGCAATTCCTCGTCAAGTTTCGTCGGTTCGACAAGTATTCCCTCCATTGAACGTCTGCTCGGTCGGGAAAATTGGACATCCTGGAAGTTTGCTGCTAAAACGTTTCTACAACTCGAAGGACTTTGGGAAGTAGTAAAACCTGTGAAAAAAGAGGATGGAACTTTCGAAACGGTGGACGAAAAAAAGGATTTGCAAGCCAGATTGAAGCTCATCCTTTTACTCGACCCAACAATTTATGTCCATATTGAAGACGCGGAATCGGCTCGATCTGCTTGGGACAAATTGGAAATGGCGTTTGAGGATAAAGGGCTTTCTAGGCAAATCGGCTTGCTTCACAAGCTGATTAAGTCTGATTTGGATACATGTGGCTCAATGAATTCATACGTGAATCAGGTAATATCCACGGCAAACCAACTAAATGCCATTGGTTTCAAATTGCCCGACTTGTGGGTAGGAATGATTCTTTTGGCTGGTTTACCGGAAGAGTATCGACCGATGATTTTGGCTATGGAAAATTCTGGTGTTGCAATCACAGGCGACTATGTGAAGACAAAACTTCTTCAAGAGAGGCCGTTGCTACGTAACGAAAATGTTCAAGCGTTAGCCACTAACAAACGTCGTGAAGTTTTCAAGCCAAAACAGAAGCCTTCTTCGTCGAAAGGTCCGCAATGTAGGAAATGTGGCCGGTATGGTCATATTGCGAAATTCTGCAAGGATGATCGAAAAGGAGGAACAACGTTGTGTACGGTGCTATCGACATTTGGAAACAGTGAAGCTAACGAGTGGATTTTGGATTCGGCAGCGTATGCGCACATGACTAGCAACAAGGATTTATTGAGCAACCTGCAAAACGCAACAGGTAAAGTAGTTGCTGCTAACGGAGGAACTCTGGACATTGTCGCTCGTGGAACTGCTATAATACAACCGAAATGCATGGAAGAGATTGTAACGATCAGCGATGTAAAGCTGATTCCAGGTTTAACATCGAATTTACTTTCGGTTAGCAGGATGGTAGAAAAGGGATATACTGTTCAATTCAACACCAAAGGTTGCAAAGTATATAACCCTAGCGGCAAGTTGGTGCTTACTGGTATTCACAACAATAATCAGTTCAAGGTGGAACAGGTAGCGAACAACATGCAGGAGGCTCTGTCGTGTAACACAGCAGAAAGTTTCGAATTGTGGCATAAACGGATGGGGCATCTGGGTGCTGTGAATCTCAAGAAACTTGCTGGTGGTTTGGCAACTGGCATCACATTGAAAAATATGGACGGTGCGGATTGCAGAGTTTGCCCGTTAGGCAAACATTCGAAGTTACCGTTTCCGAAGAAAGGTTCTCGAGCTGAAAATGTCTTGGATTTGGTTCATTCGGACATTAATGGACCGATGGAAACGCACTCGCTTGGTGGACATCGATACTACATCACGTTCATCGATGACAAGACGAGGCGTATATTCGTTTATTTCCTTAAGACGAAATCTGAAGTAGAAGTTTTCGAAGCCTTCAAGAGATTCCACGCGATGGCGGAGCGTCAAAGCGGAAGGAAGCTTAAAACACTACGTACAGATAACGGTAAGGAATATATGAACAAATCCCTAACATCGTTCTTGCAGAAAGAGGGCATCCGCCATGAAACTTCGAACGGATACACACCACAGCAAAATGGACTGGCGGAACGTGCCAACAGAACTATTGTGGAAATGGCGCGGTGTTTACTGTTCGAAGGAAACATGACCAAAGGTTTTTGGGCGGAGGCGGTTTCAACAGCAGTTTATCTTATCAATCGTTCTCCTACACGTGGACACAATTTAACTCCTGAAGAAGCGTGGAATGGAAGAAAACCTGATCTTTCACATCTGCGTGTGTTTGGAACGAAAGCGATGGTAATGATTCCGAAGGAGAAGCGACGTAAATGGGATCCGAAATCTCATGAGTGCGTTCTGACTGGCTTTGATGAAGAAACGAAAGGATATCGTCTGTACGACCATAAAAAGAAGCAAACGATCATTAGCCGCGAAGTAATTTTTTTAGATGAAGGTTGTTCATCGAACGTGACAGTTACAGCAATGCAAGAGCCAAGAAGAACATTCGTTAGACTGGACATCGAGGAAACAACTTCAATCCAACCTGTGCAAATCCCGGTTCCCAATTTTGCACCCGATGCTGGATCAGACAGCACGTTGGAAGAAAATGATGCAGAAACGGATGGTGAACTCGATGAAAGTACGACAGATGACGAAAACAACACTAGTACAGAAACGATGGTACAATCTGAAGACGATTCGAGTGATTTTCTTGGGTTTTCCGGAAGCGATGTCGATGGCTTTGTAGCAGTTGCGTCTGGTATGTACAGTGGAACATATGCTGATCCTGTTTCACACCAAGAAGCACTCGCTAGGGATGATAGCAAAGAATGGGGGACTGCCATGCAGGAGGAGTATAACGCTCTGATGGAGAACAAAACCTGGACGCTAACTTCGCTCCCAAAAGGAAGACAAGCCATAAAATGCAAATGGGTGTATCGGACTAAATGCGATTCATCTGGAAATTTAACTCGATACAAGGCTCGTTTGGTCGTCAAAGGATTCTCACAGCGAAAGGGGGAAGATTATGATGAAACGTACGCTCCCGTGGTACGGTATTGTTCGCTGCGATACCTTTTTGCCCTGGCTATCAAGCATGATCTGATGATAGATCAAATGGATGCAGTAACAGCATTTCTGCAAGGAGATCTTGATGAAGATATTTACATGGAGCAACCACCTTGCTTCGTTGATGGACAGCGGAAAACGTTGGTATGTAAACTTAACAAAGCTATTTATGGTTTGAAGCAGGCGAGCCGAGTTTGGTACAACAAACTGGATGCAGCATTACAACGGTTCGGCCTGATACCAACTCAGTACGATCCTTGCGTGTATGTAGGTAGCGAAGGAGGTAAGATCATTATCGTTGCTATATACGTTGACGACATGATGATTTTTAGCAACGATGTGGCATGGAAAAAGCAGCTGAAGAAACATCTTTGTAGTTGTTTCCGTATGAAGGATTTAGGAGCAGCACAGCACTGCCTAGGTATAAGGATTCAACGGACAAAAGAAACCATCAAGTTGGATCAAGAAATCTACATAGAATCTATTTTAAAGAGGTTCAATATGGATAAATGTAAACCAGTGGCAGTTCCAATGAACAACAGTGAGAAGCTGACCAAGGAAGAAAGTCCGAAGAGTAACAATGAAACTGCTGCGATGAAAGATGTGCCGTATCAAGAAGCCGTTGGGTGTTTGATGTATTTGGCACAAAGTACTCGACCAGACATTCTGTACGCGGTGAACATGCTGAGTCGATTCAACAAAAATCCAGGACAAAAACACTGGAACGGAGTGAAGCATGTTATGCGCTATCTTCGAGGGACTTCTAATTTTAAATTGGTTTACAAAAAAAATGTAGATTCGAAAATTATCGGTTACTGTGATGCTGATTGGGGATCTGATCCAGATGAACGAAAATCCACCACTGGCAACATCTTTATGGCGCAAGGAGGAGCAATTTCATGGATGTGCAAGAAGCAACCGACGGTAGCCTTATCTACGTGTGAGGCTGAATACATGTCTGTATCGGCGGCGGTACAGGAAGCCTCATGGTGGCGCGGACTTTCTGCGAAACTGGCGAATGCGGATGAAGTGATTGAAATTCGTTGTGACAATCAAAGCTGCATTGCGATCGCAAAGAATGGTGGGTATCATCCACGAACGAAACACATTGATATTCGTCACCATTTCATCAAAGATGCTCTCAGCCGTGGGATTGTCACTCTAGAATATGTTAGCACGGAGGACCAGATTGCAGATGGACTTACTAAACCATTGCAACGGACTAAATTCGAGATTAGTCGCGAGTTAATGGGTATCTCTGAGGCTTGAGGAGGAGTGTTGAAGAGCAAGCCTTGAGTAAAATAGTAGGCTATGATTATTAATGTAAGATTCTAGAAATATAGTCTTGTTCCAACCAGCAACCTTTACACAGCTACTCTCTACAACCGGCCACAATGAATCGTAAAGCAGTAGGACGCTTAAGATTGTATGCGAACGATCACAGGGCAAATGACCAATTTTCTCAGCAGGGATTACCATGAAAGCGAACGAAAAGGAAAAACTAAGCCTCCGTCAGCGCGTTCACGTCCCATGAAAGGATCGTTATTCATCTTGATTGCGATTCGCGAACAGCAAGTACGCGTACAACACAGCAACTTTCGTGACTTTATTTGATAGCATGAAAATGAGAGTAAACATCCCGGAGAGAGTACTGACGATCGAATGTGCACGTGGTGCGGTCGCAAGCAGTCAAGATAATACGCAGAAAACTGAGCGATCCCTTACCGGATGCAACTGATCGCGAAGGACAGGTGCGGGCTAATGATGGCAGTGCAAATCGCCGACACTAATTTTGCTCTCCATCAAACGCTAATTGCGCCCGGTAAACAATACTGTCCTATTAGCGGGAGGGTAATTTGAAGGAAGATTTTAAGAAATGTCCCTCTCACACGCGCACGAATATCACGATGGAGCGTGCTTTACACGAGCTTCCGGTGCGTTCCGTAGCTTTACAAGCGGAAATAGAAAATAATAACAAATTCACGGTACAATTATCCTCTTCACGTCGCGCTCCAACCGGACGAGCTTTGGGCGGGTGATGCTGTGGGCAGTGCGGGGCACCGACACCCTTTGGCCGGCAGAGGCATTTGGTAGAGATATAAATACGTTATTTTTATGTCCGCGCGGTAGGCTCTAAAGGTAAAACAATTACGAATCATTATCTGTAGGATGTGAGATTACTTTCATTTTCGAATTAAGCGCTCCACGTGTGTGTGCCGGGGTGGAGTACAGATAATTTAATAATGTTTTTTTGTTAACATGAGTATCGAGCAGCGAGAAAAAATGCATCACGAAATCATGCATACGAAATGATGAAGGGAAAGTATCGGTGCTACTATTCCCGAATTCGTTTCACAAATATTGCATTGCGGTTGTGTAATAGCTTCTTTATGAGACCCTTACTATGCGACCTCTGCGTTACGTGGCGACGTGTTACGGGTGCAGTAAAAGTCACATGAGCTTGTGTTTTTATAAAACCGTTTGTGTGTGAGAATTAAATTAAACCAACCTGCAGCGCGCTCCCATTAGGCGTTTGAGTACGTTTCCCTCGCATGCGGATCTGTTCCCATCACCCAGCGATGGGAACTATTGGGCTCGAGGGAATGATTAAAACCCACACGGTAGGGAGGAAGGCCCCCGATCGGCTTGGGCGGCTTCCAAGATCATTGGCTTCATTCGCGCAATCGTTCGCGCTTGGTGCATGGGTTCGCTGAGCAAATAACCCTGAAGGCTGTGCGCAATCCGGATTCCACGGTGGTGAGAAAAATCGACGTACGCTGCTGACGAACGCTTTCGGGCACCCGGGGAATCGCCATGATGGTGATGGAGGTGCACCGTAAAAGTCTGTCTTTTTTTCTTAATTTCCGGTGCACCGTGTGTGTGTGTGTGTGCGTTCATTACACACCGCCACCCGGGGACGGAATTGCACAGTGCGCATTCCAGCAACAGTGCAACACAGAATAGAGAGCGCCCGTGGGTGACAGAAGCCTTCCCGGTCACGAAAGTGTCGCCTGCAGGAGTGCGCCGAGTTGTCAGTGTCAGGTTGATTATGATCCGCGGGGGAGATGCAATGACGTACCCCGGGTGCAGGAGGATTTAGAGTAAGCCAAGCGGCGGCGCTGCTCTGCCACGTGTTGTGTACGGTTGAAGCGGCGGCGCAGAATTGTTGTGTACCCTTCCAGCACGGAAGAATCTCGTTTTGCTCCAAATTACCGCAGCAGCGCGCCCGGGCTCTGCCAGTGATTGCATTTCTTTCCGTTTCTTTTTTGTATGTGTATACGTACGTACGTGGCGTCGAGTGCCGTGTGGGGACGTCTTCCAGCGGTCGATCTCGGCGTGGGTCTGTTGGCAGTGGCGGCTTACTTCACTTGTGGCGTAGTTAGCGGCGGTACCTTGTGCTCGCTTTGGCGGCCAGTGGTTTCTCTAATTATCCACATTAAGACAACTAATAGACTCCGCTATTTTAGCCCCGTTTTCCTTCCGGATGGTAGTGCCGGGACCCACGGAGCTTCTGCTATCGTCCGTGCCCGAACCGATCGGAAGTTGTAGAGGGAGCAAGACGCCTGCGGTGTGTGGTAGCTTGCCGGTAGCTAGCGTAATGCTTTCTGGGTACATTAGTGGAAAAATAATACAAAGAGATGCGAAGATGGAAAAGTGGAATGATGAAATTCTTTTGTGCAGCGAAAGGGGTAGCATGGAATGTGTTTAGTGATCTGTTCCTGCTGCAGTGATCGATGTTCAATTGTGTTGGATATGGTTGTGTTGTATAAAAAGCAGGATCAATGTCACCAACGTACTTCAGGAAGCTTTTTTGTTGTATTTTTTTTACAAGTTTTTGTATTTAATGCTACATATTTTGTCTCTCTTCACTTCCAACACATGCGAAGAGTTTAGACGCAGGGTTTCATTATCAGCCGATGCGATTTTTGGACTGGTTTCTTTTATTTCTTTTATAAATGTGATGTGCAAAGTGAAGTGGATTTACACCTCTTAACGACTTAGAAACACGAACGAGTAAACACACTCTTCGTAGCTCATCCATAAAACACACGATCGGAGCGCACTGTACCCCTAATTCACGCATTGCGTGCGCTTTTCCGATCGGCGTGCGCATGATTAATTTCAATTTGAATTGTTTATTACCGATTTAGCGCGGAAAAACAAGAAAAGAGGCCGGCTCAACTCGACCTCTCCTAGTGTCCGACATCGGGATTTCTTTTCTTTTCTTTTTGCTTGCCTGCTTGCCTCATTCGAAATCACTCCCTTCACACCTTTACTCCTACATCAAAACAAGTCTGTGTAAGCCTAGCAACCGTTGGGGGAGGCTCGGCGTCGTGGTTGTTCAAATCAGTAAAATAATCCGGGCGGTCGGTCGGTCGGATGGGATTATTCTCGATCCCGTTTCGCGCCAAATGGAGCAATGATGGTAATTGCCGTTTTGCTTCCCCTTGTTCCCTCTCTCTCTCTCTCTCCCACCCATTCTGACACTGTCTTTAGCAGCTGCCCCATCGCCCAGCGGGTGGATTCGATCCTCCCGCTTATCGATGCTCGCTGTGAGGCTTTGAGCCCTGCAAAAGCGATCCGCGGATGTACAGTCGCTGGTACAGTTTTTGGACTGAATACATATAGCAGCAGAAGCAGAAGCCAGCCGCCCGGCTGCCTTTCACGCCGCAGCATGTGTGTGCATACCGGATTCGATTCGGCAACAGGCACCCAGATTAGTTAATCTTTTCTCTCTCTGTTCTGCTACGTTATGTTGTGTGCCGCCGGACTGTGTTCTTTTGTTGTGTAGCGCCAAGGCGTAAGAAAAGCGCATAAAATGATTCGATGGTATGGGTAATAATCGGTAGGTGGCCAACATCATTGGAATTGTTCAGCGAATATTTAGGTCACTAGGTTCGTCGATGTGTTGTCGATGGATGTTTTCCCGTCTTCAGAGCTTTCAGTGGAATGTTCGGTTGGTAGTAAGCCTCAAACCTTCATGTTGTAGACTTTAATCAAAAAAGGATATGTAATTTGTTGTAGTATGCTTCAGCTATTAAGGCTTAGGGAACGCAATTTTCGTACGAGGTTGCGTAATCTTTGTTAGTTGAAATAAATATTTGTTTTTCTCTAGCATATGAAGCAAAAAGACGAGGGAATCGGAGTTTATTTTCATCCCTTAACCCTATCTTCTGTTTTGCTGCACCGTCGCTGCCAAAGGCCCTTTCAGCCATTTTCGGCCCTGCTAACGAGCCCGTTGACGTAATTTCAAGCGACGCTGGTAAATCTGTTATGACACGTAAAAGGGCCCTTTCGGGGAGAGGAAATGTAATTATGTTGCTTCACGGGACACATGCTTATGCTTATGCCGTGACCCAGCGTGATTGATCGAAAATGAAGCAAATTGGATGCAGACCGATGCACAACCACTATTCGGTGGGGAGGGCAGAGCTCGAGAAAGGGACACAGCGCGCACACACACACCCGTCAACGGTGATGATGATGATGATGATGCCAAGGAGCACGATGCCAAATGAGACGTGATGGAAGCGGACGCTCGTGCTAAATGGCGACGATAAACGGTCTCGTCACACGTCGAGAAGATGTTCCCGTGGCTGTTTGTGTTGTCCGTGGCAAATGGTGGAAAAAGTGAAAATGATGCGAAAACGACCCAAACATTGATTTTGTAAAAAAAAGAAAAATTGGAATCTTATGCGGCTGTTGATTAAAGTGGGATGAGGCGAAGGTGCTGAAAAGGAGTTGTTTTTTATCCTCCAAACACCCAAACAAGCGCAAAGTTTGATACAGCTTTCTCATTTCTTTGTGTCGTATGATTTTGATAATAAAAAGCGATATTGTGTGTTGTGCGGGGCGCTTAGAGCTTAGACGTTGTGCAACATAATTTCGTGCAGCATAATTCATCGATTCGCGTCTTTTCGTGGTGGCTGACTGTTGTTATCGTTTCGATCGGGAAGCGTATTTGTTCGTCGTGGTTGTGTGTCTGTGTGTTTGAAGCAGATTTATTTAACGACTACTGGAAATCAACGACAAAAAGCGCCGGTGCGCAGCGGTGCGGGGATAAAGGCGGCGGCACATATGAATAGTGATGGATTTTTCGCTTTTTTTCTCACGCTCATTCCAGGGAGGCTCACGAATCGAGCGTGTGTAATCTCCCCGGGACCTAGTTAAACTGTGTGCCTCTACCCTGCCGTACTTTCGAAGGCTTTCGGGGGCTTAATCTTTCATGCTTTCCCTCGTCCTTCCCATCCCCTTGCACTGTCGCGCTCATCAAATCGGTTTTGTGTCCGTGATAAGATTTACTTTCTTTTGGAGGTGCACCGAACGGTTTATATCGCTTCGTTGGTGGGAATGTGTATGCACTGCTGCCGATGGGAAAGGGGAAAGGTGATGGGGAGTGTGTGTGTGTATGTTATTTTTACTTCCCCATGGAGAGAAAAGGGTAACGACGACGGTTTAGTCCCCATTAATTGCCGCGCTAAAAGCGCATTACTGTGGCGTCGTGGCTCCGCCGCAGCATGGTGTGCGGCCTGGCCACATCAATCACTTTATCCGAAGGCACTTCGTTTTTCCTCTGCTCATTCCACCGATGGATCGTGCAATCATCGAGGGGGAATCATCATAATCAACGCCGGCGTACCCGGTACCTCCACCCCACGCACACACACACACCATCATCATGCACATGCGCATGCATCCGTGAGCTGGAAATGATGTTGCACACTAACAAAACGGACGCGATACAGCGAACGCGGAACGGTGTTTGGGAAAGTCGGCTGCAAATGATGGTATTTAGAGCTCGGTGCAACATTCTTTAAACAACAGCACGTGTAGTGACCGAATGTTTGAACTTTGGCCGTGTGGTATCTTCCCTCGCCCAACACCTCGCCCTACCTTCCTTTCTGTGTGTTTGTGCTGCGCACATCAAGCCGAAGAGAGAGATAGACCAAAATCAATCATCATTGTTGGCGGAGCTGGAGCTTTCAAGGTGCTGTAATCATGCGGCGGAGGTACTGGGTCCCCTGTCCGTCTCGGCCCTACGCTGATGCACTTGGAGTCGGAAGTTACAGCAACACGACGGTGGTTGGAACACCATCCCAAGCCGCCGCGCTCGATCGCCGTGTTTGGTGATCGATCGATTAACAGACCACTTATTACGGCGACGAGTGATTTAGCGGGCGCAATAGAGGATGAATGTGTGGAATGGATTTGGTAAAAAAATGCACTTTGAACCTGTGCTTAGGGGGTTTTTTGTGTGGCCACTTCACCTGTCGGAATTGGAATGGATCGGGGAGATGTTGGGGGTGTGTATGCTGTTCGGAATAGAGTGTAAAGCTTTTGTTTGTTCGAGTAAATCGTTTGATTGCATAATTCTATCCGCCAAGAGTGTGTTGTTGTTGAATGTTGTGATATTTTATGGCATTATTCAAAATACGGAGGAGCATATTTTATAACCATAGGGCAAATAAAACAATCTCATCTTCAAATCTTGCAACAATGAGATTTTTAAATAAAATTTATTCAAAAGACTTGTTTGAGCGACGAACCCTCGTTTTGAACGAAGTGTTAAAATTATCGTTCTTTATCAAGCACGAAGCAAAATATAATCTCATATGGAAGAGTTTGAGAAAGTTCTTCTGCGAAGCATTCAATGTAACCGTGCTGCGACTCAACTGTGCTAATTTTTCACCCCATTGGCACCAGGGAATGTTTGCGGTGACAGCTGAAAGGTCAACGTAATCGATCTTTCACACAGTGCGGGACGGCTCTGCGATCGATGTGAAAGGCGTGAGAATCATCGGTCGGAATCGATCGGCCGGCAATGATAGCCGAAATTTTTCACATCTTCTGCAGCGCAATTTCCTTTGTGGCAATTCGAACGAACCATTCCACGCTTCTTTTCTGCTGCCGTTGCATTCTTTTCAAAAGCCTACGGGTGTGAGTGATGTGAAGCGTCGTTGCTGGTTTTATGCTCGTGAAACTCTTTCGCTTCGGCAGCATGCCCCGGAACGAGTAACTTCACGCTTTGGCGAATACTGTGTGTGTGTGTGTTTGTGTGTTCCTTATGGTTAAATAATCCGGAATATAATCCGCTACAATTGTAACGAAATAAGGCTGAAAAACTAAACACAGTCGCGCTGAAACCTTAACTTTTTTGTGGCAATGCTTGCGCTGTGAAGTTCTGGGTTTGTTACCATCTTTACCAAAATCTTTCGCTTCGTTTCTTTCGTTCTTCCCACATACAGAGCGCAGAGCTTGATGAGAAATGGTGGAGTAATTTTCCCGTTTTGTTCGAGTTTACGTTACATTCTTCAACCGTGCGTTGGTACTTCCTTGCCTTGCCGCCTTACGATTACTGTTTGCCCGCCGCACCCGTTATGGGGGCATGTGAATTTTGGCCGTGTCTCGTTGCTGTGGGGACGCACGCGGGGAGCGTCTGTGTGTCTGTACCGAAACCGATTAGATTAAATATTTGAATGCAAAATTGGCAATGAAAATAAAAGCCATCGATCCGTGAGATGAAACGGACTAATTCCGTGGCTTTGCAGATTAACGTTGACGATGGGTTCTCATGGTTTCGTGGCTTTATGTTTCCATGGTTACGAAGTAACCTGCTCCGTGTTTGCTATGTCTTTTCCGCTGTCGATGACGTACGTCAATCGAAAGTTCGTTGCCTCTTTTCGCACCACAGTTCCTTTATTTTCCGCCGAGCAGCGGATGTTGTCGTCCGGCAGTCGGAAGGCCCGGTAAGTTCAATGCACTTGCCTGTGTGTGGTGTGATTTGTGGTGTATGGGATCGTTTTTTATTGGGCGTGAAATATGGTACCTTTTTCAGTGAGGATTGAGGTTTTATGTAACAGTGATATACTTAGTGAATAACTGAAAATTGTATTGTATTTATTAACACGCTCATTGATGTCTTATTTAGGACTTGAGGGGATTAAAATTCATGTTTTATGCCCACAAGCAATAAATCGTGTGTATAATAGAATCATAAACCCGCTGTGTGTGTGTTGAAATAGATTATCGCCCGGCTTACCATACCATCTTTACCAATGGATTGAACGAAAAACTATTGCACGAAAAAGTGTGGTATGACCTTTCCTTCGCCATACTTTCAGCAAACTTTCATTGGCCTCTCGTCCATCGAGTCTGTGTGCAGATTTTTGCTCCCCTGTCCGGCAATTTCTTTCGCGATAGTTTTCTCATGCCACAAATCAGCCAAAACTCATCTTCGCAAATTCTCGTTTACTATCGATCAGAAGACACACGGCGTGGTTACCGTGTCGCGGAAACCGATGGCTTTGCTTCGCAGAAGCATACTTTCTCGCGTGCATAAATCTCCCGCCCCAACTCACCAGCTGGCTGGGGCGTGCCAACGATGAAGAGGAAGAAGAAACGGCTCTAAAACACTCTGTTAGAAGTCTGGAGTCTGGAGGGATGGATCATTTCACCGTGACCTTTCCACAGTTTTACGAGATGATGATGAATGGTTATGATATACACTGTTGTTGTTGCTGTTGTTGATGGGTGGAGGGCACCGTTCGGGGTTTGGTCTGATGAAGTGCCCCCGTCAAACAAAACAGTGGCTGGTGGTGTGCCAGTGGACGAAAAGGTAAATGAAAGAAACACATTGAAACGCGTCAACCCAAGAAGAAATAAACTCCCGGCGGGATTGTTTTCGGAAGTGCTCGGTGCTCTTCTTGAGCTTGCTAAAGTTCATGCTAAGCTCACCGAAATCGACCACATTGACATGGAAGCGATACTTCGTTCCCCGAGTCTCCCTTCATCCTTGCAGCATCGCGAGCCGCCTCTGTCCACCGATGGCAGTCGGGGTTTTGTGAACCACTTTTCTCTTCCGATCATAGATCATTCGTGCCTAATGCATGATCAGGTTGGCTGGGAGGTGGATTGGAAGTACGTCTGTCCATCCAGCGCAGATCCTATGGCAGCCAGTTCGAACAAACCTAGAGATTAATTAAGATGATGAAATATTCGTGATGTGTCGGAAAGTAAGCGTAAGAGTATGTGTGTGTGTTTTTTTCTACACAAACTGTGTTGCTCCCTTTCCCAGGGGAGCAGCATTTCCACGGAAACAACGATCGGAAAGGCGACGATGGTTATGTCTACTCTACCTGTCTCTGCCGGCGCACGAAACAACAGGGCAGGGGTAGTGGAAAACATAATAAAAGGCCAGGCTGAAATGTTCCGATGAAAGCGATATCATGCTTTCTTCGCACGAGCAATTAACTTGAAGCCCGATCCGATGCTGATTTATGCTGTCCATTGTGGCAGTATTTCAGGCCTGCCTCAAACAAAAGTGCATAGATGCTTGGGTCGCATGGTACGGCGGCCATGTCCTACCGTCTCCCCGGGCCAAGCGCACGCGTTGCAGAGGCAGTACGGGCATAATGAATGGCCGCCTGCTCCCGCCAATTGAAAATGGGTGAGACACAGAACACGGGCGGGAAAGGGAGGCTTGTTTGCTCTCGTGAAAGGGGATGAAAATGCACTTTTGCATCCAGCATCAATCATTCGTTCGAATCCGGCTCTACTACGTGCGTGTGTGTGCGCGCCTCACGGAAGGGCGTTAGTAGAGAAAGTGGAGGACATTAGGGCAGGAAGCAGTAATTATGTTGAAAGGAATTTGCTGTTTCATCGGTTTCGTAATCTGATTTTTGTATTATTTTGCATTTTTAGGGTGGATTTGCTTCGAGGGAGGGAACATTTGAAAGAATGTTAATAAAACAACGCGTTCAATTTCAACTGTGTGACAGAAGATAAATTTATGTAAATTAGTAATCCATTTGAATCACCGACATGGAGAGATAGATCATAGTGCAAAGTGTTGGTGGAATAAAAACGCTATTCCCTCGCTTAATTCGCAGACGAACTCGATTCCCACACCAGTAGCCGCACCCTCTGTAATTTTGGTAATATTTGCTTATGCAGTCTGTAAATCTCAGCACAGCAGGGAGATGGAGAAACTGTTTTGTTTTGCAAGCGTTGATGACTCACTCTTTAATTAAGCATTGACGCCAGCAACATCGACGCAACTCGCACCCCTCGTTTGGCGATTGTTTTTCGCATTGAATTTGCAGCTTCGGTGCGAGTTTCGGTGTCAATTTTTAGGGTAAATTTGAAGTGTGCTCTATGCGCGGGAGTGGAAGTCATGCACTACGGTGGAGAACACTTGAAACCCTAGATGGTGCGGGTATTTGGTACGCCGTTTCCCTTTAATTACCGTAGCTCTTTTGCTATTTGCGAAATTTTACATTGCAAAACCATGGTTCTTGAGATTTGCAAATGTATGTGTGAAGGTTCGCGTATGAATGATTTGACGGGGGAAGATGTATACGACGCTATAACCCTAACCCAAGTGCTCGTTAAGAAGCAGTCACGGTTCTTTTCGAGCGCCGGCACCCGGAGCGTGGCAGGGACGTGCCTTTTGCGAAATTTATGGCATCGCCTGGTGCTTGTAATACATTATGCGTGAATTACCGCAAATCTGGCCGGTTTGGCATTGGCAATGAATAATTTTAATTAGTTGAACCGCTTGAATGATTGGTAAGGGGACCTGCAATGGTTCTCGAAGATTGGAAACGCTCACAGATATACGACCTATGGGAGGTGTTTTTGTAAGCAAATCATTTCTCTTGATTTCTTCTATTTTTTAGATGTGTACTTTGAGGAGATAAAAAACGCAATTTGTTCTTTTTTAGTTGCATTAAACCAGATGTACCATTACCGAATAAGAAACCAATGCTCTCTGTAATGCTCTTTTTATCGTAATAAGTATTTGCTTTTTACGAGCTACTTCGCACTTGGTAAGGCTGCAAAAAGGATTGGTATGCTTTCTGCATGCAGTAATTATTACACAGTTCACTGCATCAAAAAGGCATCGCACTCGCACTCCATTCGCCTCTTCCGCCTGTGGCACCATTTGCCATTACCACACCCGCTATCTCGTAATCGAAATCAATTTTCTCACTGAACCTTTTTTTGTTCCAATCAACCTTTCCTTTTGATTTCCTTTTCTGTGTTTGTATATTCTGCACTTTCCGCACTAGCTCTTGTGCTAGCTTAGCAGGGAAATAGATCGGTGCCGGTTGTTTTTATTCCATTTCGTTGTTGTTTCATCTTTGCAATAATCCACACTACTCCACGGTGGAAAAGGGCAAACGGTAATCATATGATAGTAGGAAAAAACACTATTTTGCACGTAACTGTGTGCGGAAAATGCGCCTGGCAAATCTTTGTTCAAGATGGTCAAGCGGCCGGAAAAGCTGCACACTTCGGTGCACGATCGGTCCGGAAATTGTGTGTGAGACTCGTGAGCGTTGCATTAGATGGATGGAAAGCAGTTGAAATGCGAAGAGAAGGAAGTGTACCATCTTTCAGGATTCGGAGCGTCTCATTTGCAGCTTGGTGTGTCGTCAGTTTCGTTCCAGCATCACGTCTAGCTTTCGGTTACATTCCCTGGCTGCGTTATTATTCTCGATGAATCCATCCCCATGATCAGAATAAAAAGCACATACCTGGTGTGATCGGCCGGCTGTAGAAGAGCAAATAGAAAAAGTGCAGTAAACCGAACCCTTGGCAAAAAGAAAAAACAACTACCAGCAAAGTACAAAGCCGTCCAACTGCGCTAGCGTTTAATGGAATTGATGTTAATTTGCGATGAAACTGAACATAAGTTATTTCCCCCCCTTTGCAACTCCCATTTCTCTTCACACCCCTGCAAAAGGGGAGTATTGGGGAGGTGGTGTGATCGCCGCCACGTGCAAATCGGACGCTCGGACGAAGGCTACCCACTTCACAGTGGGTATAATCGGGGAAGGAAGAAGAAGGCTGTTCATATTGGTACCGCTTCATCATCAGGCATCATCATAGATTAAGTTCACTTTCTTTCTTTTCTCGTGCGTGCGAAAGGAAACGGGCGTATATCTGTACCTTGCTTACCTTGTCCTGCATCCTAGGAAGTTGTTGTTGTTGCTGGAAGCTCCGCAAACAGTTTCTCTGCCTTAGCGTGCCGACAGAATTTGTTGTTTTAAGCGCATGTAATCGTAATGCGCTTTTCCCCGCGCTCGCTGTGCCCGGGTGTCTGTTCTCACATAAGCTTTATTAGAGTTTCTTTGCGGGGAAAGGTCGCACAGCGCGCCGCTTGTGATTAATGCTGATGGAAAATGTGTTCACGTGCAAAAAGGTAGACGACGAACGTTTGTTGATGATTGGTGGAGCATTTTGAACATGATATCAATTTCCTCATCGCAACATCGTGGTCAATTATTTATACTTAATACATTGTATTGGCTGCTGCGTGCTTGATCATTGATGATGCTTCCGGTCGATAATGCTTTCCTCGCTAGTTTTTGTTTGGTATGAGTTATTGCCAGGTTTGCGCAGCGTTGCTAGTTCTGTACCGAGACCAATAAATTTAAATTAAATTTTCTATTATTTCAACCCCGTTGTGTGCTCTGTTGTGGAGTGAAGTTCTTAATTTGTGACTATCTTCACACTTCCCAATCATTAAACCACACCATTCCCGGTGCTCGTAGCTAATTTATCTCGAACTGATGAGCCAACGTTTTGCCAACGACAACGCTAATGCGCACTAATAATCCCTTATTCGAAGGTTCAATTTAACCGTTCGCTTGGGATGTTGTTTGCCGGGCCTTGGAAGTCGATCGACTACCGTTAGTTTCAAATTATCGACCACTAGACTGGAGAGTGAGGTGCAAAGGGAGAGCCGAGGATGATAATGAACTTGACCAAAGAGGGAAACGGGTAAGGGTCAACTGATGCTATAGCCAGCGGGGGAGGAGATAATGTTCGCTATTAAACCTGACGCGTATCGGTAACCTTTAAACCGGCTTAATGTTTCCCCATCATCGAGGGGCCGTTTTCGGAATTTTCGCAGCAAACAATTTGTTTCGCCCACAAACTCCTCGACGTGTCTCAGGCCCGACAACAATACCGTGGCGTGGGTGGATTATTAGTGCAATCGACAGTTTTTTTAATTCCTTGATTGTCGCGCATGACGAGCTCTCAACCCCTTTCTTGGGAATCGGTTTCGCTGATCAAGAAGAATGCGCATATACCAGCAGCAGCGCAAATATGACGAACTGGCACTGGCACGCGGACACTGCCTGGCAGCTTATCATCAATCTTCGGGATGCCATTGCAAGACTGTGGCGAGCGCGCGTTGACAGCCCAGCGTCAGCGCGTTGACGGGAATGAAGCAGGAGCGCGAGCGCAGTAACTGGTCCGCCACAACCGCCAACTTTACTTGCCGAGAAGAAGTAGCGCAGCAGTACTCATGTGTGGCGGCATCATCGTACCTTTCATCATTATCATTAGCCTCGTGTAATGATTGCCATTATCAGTCATAAATCAATGTATCTGAAGCGGGGCGAGCGCGCGCACTCGTGTTCATTCGATGGAAGTGATCTCGCGCTTTCATGGTTAGCAATAATGGGTGAACAAAAAGGTAGTGTGTGCCTCTCCGGGAGCAGCACGGCGACAGCTGTCCAATCGGTATCAGGCTAGCCCCAGGGAGATTGGTGCCGTCGTTGATGGTGAAAAAATCGAGCAAAGGCGAACCAGGGGAAGCTAAGATGAAATAAATTGGCGCACGGAAGCGGAAATGCTGTGTGCACGGGTGCGATAAGGCCAGCAGATTGACCTTTAACATGCTCGATTTATTGTCGTTTTGGGTGGTTCGAATGTGTTTAAGCATCTATGAAGAGTTTCGGGGTGTTGAATATTCATTGCTTGAAAGATGATTAACGATATTCTATTCTCTTTGTGTGAAAGTGAAAGTAAATAGGGTTTGAAATAGAGGTGGGACAGTCTTGAGGGGGCTGCATGGGAATTCGACAAGATCATTACATAAAAGCCGAATCTTGAAATCACACTAAAGTACTGTCTTTCCCATCAGCTCGTTGAGACATTGCTATGACAGACTATGCTCCCATCGCAATGCGCAGCGATCCTCTCAGGCAAACTCTGGACAAAAAGGGAATGAAAGTACCGAGCCCGAAATCAATTAATTTCTCGTCAACACCTTCCGTAATAGGGTGCGACAAATTGCCTTGGTAGATCCACCGTTGGTGTGTTGTTGCTTTGCAAGATCTGATTATTCCTTCCCGGAGTGCATTCCTGGCTAGATCATCTTATCAAGAGAGTGACGGTGCTGGATGCCGGTGGCCAAATGTCCAGAAGAAAGGTCGCCCACGGCGGGTAATACCCGTGGATCTAATTTCCTGTTTGTGGTGTGCCGTGCATTTCATAACCTGGCCGTGCAGCACTGGCAGGAGGTGCAGCATCATTTATCATCAGGGTGGGCAGAATACGCGTGTCAAATCCACCCAAAAGGCTGTGTTTGGTGCGGTTTTCACGGTGGTGCTTTTTATGTATCGCTCGGCAGTCATTTGTCATACGTTAGTGTAAGTTGTGTTTGCGATAACCAAGCGGGTAGAAGCGAAGTGAGTGAAAGATCGCTTGGACTGATGATTAAGCGATGCAGCGAGTTGTTTGTTTTGCTGATTGGTTATCTGATTCGTATGTATGTAATCGAATGGAACTAGATCCACCAAGAGGCGGGGAATGATGTGTTTTTATTGCAGTTTTCTTCGTGTAATTCAGCGCCATACTGCAGCATTTTTGCTATTATAAAATCATATCGAGCGCTTTTCTCCTAATGTTAGTTTGTCTCAAAATTCAAGCAAGCAATTTTGAACGATTCAATCTCCGCTCACCGCCTCTTGCCGGCGCTGTGGCTTTCAACCGTGGCTTTCAAGATCAGCCCGATCGCATCGGTCCGCTTCACAAGCCATTAAAGCGTGACAAATTAATCAGACCTAAATTTGGGCCCATAAAACAAACACAAGCTAAGTGCGAAAAAAGGCCCACCAACCTTCCTCACTGATGGCTCATACGAACTCGGCGACGGTGTTGTACGATGCTGCCAGCGAGCAAAAGTGCCCCGAGCTTTCTTTTCCTGTCATTAAATTAATTAATTCCGATGGCAACCAATTGAGTGAGTGAGTGCGGATTTCTCTACAAAATGCGGAACACGTTTGTTTGTTTTTGGAAGTGTTTTGTTGTTAGGCTTTATTGGAATTAACGTACGCGTTTGTCGAGGAAAAAAAAGGGAGAATATTTTTTTGTGCAGATTTAGTGGCACTTTTGTTGCAGCTTTTCCTTCCTTTCGTTCGCATTGTCGCCAGTGAAGAGCGAAACAAGAAATGGTGGAAAGTCTAACGGATTGGTTAAATCAGTTTCCACACTATTTGATGGTTGGGCTTTTTCCTGTGTTGTGAACTCAGATACGTGATATTTTCGGCATTTCGTTTGTCGTTTTGTGTGTGTGTGTGAAAATTGACACTTGGATTGGGAAGCACGATTGGAGGTGTCGTGTGCTGGACAGCACTTGCAACCAGTTCGAATGAAACCTTTCTATTTCAAGGGCATCTCATCGTAAATGTGTAACCCCAAGGGGCCGTGTGAGACTCCCATTAGTCTTCATAATCCATGGTTATCGGCGCTTATCGATTCCACTGCAATGGCTTCCAGCTCCAGCGTGTGTGTATCGATTGTGGTAATTGAATTCTGGCTTAACGGTGGTGGTATTTGCAGCCGATTGTCGGGTTGCCTGCTAGCTGTGTATATTTTGTTGTAGTTTGTTTTCAAATGTTGGGCCTGTTTTACAATAAACTGTAAAAAAGGGACTAATACAACTCATCGAACGAATGTTTTGAAAAGTGCGTCGGATCGTATTTTTACCGCAGCCAAAGATGTTCGTCTTAGGTAATCCAAGGATGCCGTAAGAAGCCATAAAACGTGTGTATGATACATTTGCAGTGTTCTTTTCCCAAGCAAGAATGCACGTGCAAAGCAGACTTGGCGGTGGAAGTCTGCTGGTGCATTTATGCAACTGCGACCGGCGAAACCCGTGCCAGTGTTTCTCGTTGCATATGGGCAAAATCGACATTTGAGCGGAAATTGCATTTCCCGTATCGGGTGACTGTGTGCTTGTTTCCACCTCCCGTCGCTAAACCCCTTCCCCCCAAGCGAGGGAGGATATCCGTTCTTTCTCCGTTCGCACGGTGATGTTGGTGTGGCTGGTTTTACTTTCGTTCGGCGATTGAGTTACGGTTCAGTAGTTCTAAGCCAGGGGAACGAATAAGTCAGCGGTTAGCATTTGCGTAAACGAGGAGGGGAGTTCGATCCGTGCCCCACATGGTAGTTCGAATCCGGTACGTGCTCTGTTCGGCACAGCAAACGGCTGAAACAATACCCCAAAATGTATGCCTTTCTTCAAGAGCATACCAATAGAGCCCACCAGGCTCCTCGCCACCTTGTTTGGAGAATCCGTTTTCTGGCCACGGGTGAAAGTGAAAATGTTTCGATCCAATTGAAAGCGAATTGGGAAATGGCGATCCAGGCGGAAGAGCCGGGGAGGTTACATCAGGGCGACATCGCATCGTTTGTGCATTCTTCATCGCGTTTCTGCTGCAATTGGTCTTTCTCTGCGCAGATCAGCCGAAGCTCAAGATCAGCCGAAGGAAGGGAGTGGGTTTGGATTGGTGTTTACTATTTTACGACATCACAACACAATAGAGCGCACAGCCAGCCGGGTTGAGTGCGCTGTGCGAAATCGTTCCTAATCAAGTGAAACGGGCATGATGGTCAAAATTTTGCTTTCGTTTCGTACTCTGCCCTTCGATTGTGTTGCGCCACGGATCAAAGCAGCGTGCAAGAGAGTTCGTGATTTGTGCGCCCTCCCCCGTGAGAGAAGCGCCGGATGGAGACTGGTGCGGGAAGAATGCTGTGATTGAAGTCTTTCGTGTTTCGTAATGCAAGCGACGAACCCGGGACACTTTTAGTCGAAGGTACGGGGTTATGTTATTTCTTCTAGTCGGATTGTAATTTTGTACTGCACTGGGTATGGCATTGTGCAATGCTTGTTGTCACGGAAATGAGCAATTCGTAAATGGTTCGGTAAAAGGTTGGGATGTACCGGGGGTACAGAACTTGGTCATTTTGTTGAGATGGTTTTTTAAACCAAATTTCACCAATCACCGCCGCGGAACACACCTTTTAAAATGCATAATGTGTTTAAAATGTATGTGAAGATGGCAAACATTTGAAATGCATTATAAATTAAGAGCGATTGTAGCGAAAGTAAAGCCTCTTTTCACTTTTTCGGTCGATTTTCCGTACATTAAGGCAAGACAGATTAAAGGGAATGTAAATTTAAAACCTTTTCACTGTTTTCTAGTGTCCTGCTCGTGTATGTGTGCAACCTCGATATGTTGAGAGATCAAAATAGCAGCGTCGGAAAGCATTAAAACCTCCGAAATCCATCTTTACGCCCGACAAGTCGCACGTCCCGCCACACGACTCGTTACTTTCGACCATTCACTTTCGGTCGGTGGTGTTAGATTTAATTTAATTTTCTTCATATGAAAATGAAAACGACTGGGTGCTGTGCACTTTCGAACGCATTGGCCGGTGACCGTGAAGGTGGTGGCGAGGTGGGTCAAAAGTGCATCCATTATCTGCTTAATCGCACGACAGCTGGGTGGGTGGCCAATGACCAGCGCGGGTGAATGCTTTTTCAAGCAAAAACGGAGCAACAGAAGGAAAAAGTCAAAAATTTGAAAAGTCACTGCACACGTTGCGCGCTATTCACCTTGCTTCCTGCACGCGTATGTTTTCACGCTACGAGAGGAGAAGTAGTGATGGATGATCGTTAAATGCGCCCAGCCGTCACTCTCGATCGCTAATCAATAGTGGACGATAATTTAGGGCGAAATGATGAGGCTTGGTGTTGGAGGAGGCTACCTTTTATGACGTCTTACTTTCCAATGCTGCGTTGCACAGCGAGGGCTATTGGTGGGAGCGTACAGAAAAGGGCAAATCGAAGGGAAAAACAAAATTACCTTTCGACCCTGCACAGCTTCCGCAAGTGTGTAACGCCAAATGTTTCCGCTCAATTACGATCTGCGCTCTCGAAAGGGAGGATGTTACGTGCGCACACCGCTGGCGCACAATATTGGTGCGGACATATTATGCAAATAGGCAGAGTAAGCACGAGCGTGAATGATGTGTTTCGTATGAGGTGCATTTGTGATGCACTTACGCTCACGATGGCTATTTATTGTTTTGAAGTGTGTTGTTTCGATCAAAAGCAGTGATTAATTTTGTTTGTTTCTTTCCTTCTTCTCGTTGCAGGTACGTAAGAGCCTTTTTCGCGGCAAAATTCAACTACTAGAATGAAGTTGTGTCGACAAATGTGTGAAAAAGGCGGTAAAATGGATGATTTTGACATTTCTTAGAAGAAAAGACAAACCATACGTTCAATAATGCAAAGTGTCGTCAAAAGTATGTCCCTTGCACGATGCGAATTCGTTCGCGCGAGAGCGTTTAGGATCATTAAAGGTGATATTTTGCTTTGCGGCGGTGGCGGAGCGCGCTCTGCTTGAGCGAGAAATTATTAGTGCACGAAAGACGCACGAGCGCCATACATCAAACTTACCCGCAGGCTTGCGTACTGGTTTTAGCCACCGTTGATCGCACACTCACTTTGCTTGTGTTATTATTGTTATTTTACTTAAAATCGATCATCCTGCCGTGGTGTGGGTCCTGCGGCGTAGAAAACTACACGCGAGTACACCACCCAACCCGCGATCTCATCTTCCAACACCATCTGGCATTGGGCTTGGGACCGCCGCACTACACCAACCATGGTTTGCGTCTTTGTGGTAGCATAATTATGCTACTTCTCGCCATACGCCCTAGAGCGGCATACACACACACACAGTACTCTTGGACACATATTGGCCAGCTCTGGAAGTACTTTTTGCCATAGGGAAATCGAACCGTAGCGTCGCATCATTTGGCACCATCTCTCGCTGGGCGCATTAAACACAAGGTGACGGTGGTGCGCGTGCGAAAGGCGAGAACGGAGCTGGGAAAATAAAATCATTCCCCATGGCGATTTGAACCGCATCCATAGGTGGGAATGGTGGTGGTGGTGTCGGTTGTTGGTGGCGCCATTCGTTTCCCGGTGTGTGCCGGTTTGACTATTCCAAGGTGTCCGAGGGTAGCGGGGATATAAAATTAATAAAAACCCATTTAACTGCCACCGCCGTCGCGTATTGGGCAGGCGGCCACGCGTGCCGCCCCGTCCACGGCAAGTGATCAGATATTTGCATTTGTTACGCTGTATATTGGGTTCCGTTTGCTGCAGTTCCGAAGCGAGCATGGAGGCTTTTCCTGCGTTGCTGCGGGGCTATCGGTTAATCCACGGTTGCCGATCGGACTCGAACGATGGGTGGTAGTTTGGGGGGTAGTGGTGGTGTAGTGCATCGGGAGAGTCAGTAATCATCCCCACGAGGTGCACGAGAGCTGAAAGTAGGCTGCACTCGTTTAGTGGTAAATGAATGTTTATTAATTTCTCTCCACACGAATCTGCCTTTTAGAGGGTGGCGGCGGTGATGTCGTTTGCATTTGCGTTACGTTCCTGTTACTATGTTGTTCTCTGTGCTGACAGCAGGGGAGCTGAGACAATTTAATGCAGGCTATTTACTTAAGCAATGTCGTAACATTAGCTTCTTTTGAATGAAGAGCTGTGTATTGAAGATCAATTGCTTGGTTAGGAGCAAAAAGAAGAGGCTCAGCTATGTTTTGAAGCCTGAAAGATGAATTGTAATAAGTTACGTTGCTATTGAAGATTGTATAAATCGATACTCACGGCAGGCCATCACAAAATATACTTACGTACTGCGTCATTACATGCGCTTCAGTATTTTGTATTCTGTTGTATTAAAGTGGATCATTCGTGAAAGAAATTATGCATTAACTTTTGAGTAATAGTTCCTGTTTCCACTATGCCTCGCTCACCAGGCGGTCCAACCGTTCTTGGCGATGGGATAATCTCCGTGGGATTAGAAACGGACAGCGTTGACAGCTCGAATGCTAGATGCAAGTCTGACAGGAAGGAAAGGTGTTGATTTGATTTGCTTTTCTCAGCATTCAATCTTCAGTCAATCAGCTAGTCAGCCAGTCAGCCAGTCAGTCAGTCAATCAGTCGAGCTAGTTAACGGGGGTTTAGGCTCACTGGATTGAAGAACGGGTATCGGGAAGCAACGGATGCAATGCAACTCTCATACTCCTGGCTCTTGGTAATCGATTTGAGCGATGGACACAAGAGGAAGACGGAAACCTGAAAAGAAATAGCGCAGCCCCAGCCTTCTGGTGAATGCCACGATGGCTCATTCGTTAAACCGAGACGAATTGCAACAATGTCCCTGTCCGGAATCATTATTGTGTGGAGCAGCAGCAGCAGCTCACGATGAAGAAGTTTATTATCGTCCATTTTTGCATATATTCGGCCAGTGTCACGGTGAGCTGTCATTTATTTAACATTCAAAAAACCCTCGATCAATCGTGTGTTGTGGTGTGAGGGGAAGGAAATCGATAACTGGGGAAAATGACATTCGCAGATTGATTGAAACGGAATAAGGTTAAATCGTGGTTGGTGGTTCCACTTCCGTAATATTTCCTGTAAACGGTTTGAATGGAGTGGTGACATTTGATTTAAAGCTTCCAAATTTACTCGAATATTGAGTTTTTCGGTTTCGGAATTTGTTTCGCGAAACTAGTGAGGAAGGGAACCATAGAATTCGATTTGGGTCATAATGATTTCCGCATTTGCATAGTAATGTGATTTTGAACACAGTTGATTATAATAAAATAAATCCAATCAAAGCTGGGAAGTAAAGCAAAGTTTATGTGTAGCATCAAACAAACTTAGTTTCCTTAAATTTTCCATCAAATTCTTATCCGTTTGCAAGCAGTAGGCAAAACGGTAGTTTAGGTTATGAGAATGAAAAATGCTGTTGAATAACCTCACACTGCATGACTGTCAGTTTTGTGTACGCCATGGTTGGTATTTTGAACTCTATGTGCATTGTACGAGAAATAGGGGACGTCTCGGAAGGCTCTACAATCGAGGGGATGAATCGAGTGGTAACAGGCACACAGTGGGGAGCTAGACCAATACGATCGATTTTCAATCCACCGGGATGAATTCACTTTCCTAAACATCCCATTGTATCCGACTGCTGGTGAGTCCAGCACCGCGAGGAGGACCACAACCGCCGGGCTGTAATTAGATTATGTTCACTTGAATTACACACGCCCTTGCATTCACCACCGGTCATCATCGCTTCGCCATCGTTGAAGTCTTTCGTCGTACGCTGACCAATGACGGAACAGAAGCGGCGGGAGCATTTTGGACCCTTTTTAGCTATAGAAATGATGAAAGATGACGGAAAGGTGAGGCATTCCATAAAAAAAACGACGTGTCCATCGGATTGAACGTGTCCGTCGAAGTCTGTCTATGCGCATTTGCATGTTTTTTTACGGTTTGGAGAAGGGTCGCTGTTAAGCGTATCGAATCGGTACGATCGGCATTCGGTTGTCAAAAAGAGTACATCGATCGTCGTTCTGGCTGGGGTTGAACCGATAATCTGGCTCTTCTGTGACTGGTGAAAGTGGAGCACAGGAAGATTGATTTTTTCCACGTTAAGTAGTTTAAGTACAGCTGTTCGAAGACGAGCGTAAGGATACAATTAAAATTGGTAGTATGTTTAGCTTTAAATTCAATGGTTTGCTCTTGTGTTAGTGTGTTTACACCCACGAAATGGTTATCGATCCAAAAATATCCACAAACAAAGTTAACGAACGCCGTGCAGCATGAGTAATAAAGACACATGACATGACTCTAGCAGTGTAGATAGTGTGCATGCTAATTCACACAAGCAAAGCTCAGCGGAGACGTAAATAGCTCATTTGGCGAAATAATAAAACAAAAATGCTTTCCTGTCTCTCGCATGCCAGCTCCTCCAACCAACACAGGTGGTAGAAGGGCTTGGCGCGGACTTTCCTCTCAGTCGGCGAAGAACATAAAGCGCCCATGTCTTTTCTATCGCTCGGTGGTACATCGAGAGTGGGAAACACTCAGCGGTTGCTACTAAAAAGCCAACCGAACATGGGCGTCTAAAGTACGGCGTTTTTATAGTTTTTAATAAACACACTATTAATTAAATAGGAGAAGAAAACAACGCACGTTGTTGCTCGTAAACACACTGCACTGCACCGTTCTCTTCTGCCCTTTAGGCATCGGTCCGTATTACGCCCGCGGTGGAAAAGCGTTTTCCTTCTGTCGTTCGTGCGGGAGAGAAAGGGTTGTTTGTTTGTAATGTGTTTTCTTTTTGCAAAGGCCTAGCGGTTCAACGCTGGTCGGTTTCTTCCAGTGGGATGAAGTTTCAACCGGCTAGGGCAGTGTAGTGTGCAGTGGAGCAATTTGCACTGCAAGCTTCGTTTTAAGCTGTTTGAAGTCAGTCAAACGAAACTATATAGAGCACAAAAGTGGCGAGGAAGAAGGTATGCGCCTGGTTCGACATAGCCATGGCGCAAAAGGCAACAATTAACCCTTGAACCGAGCGAAACGTTTTAGGCGTGGAACGGTGCAGTGGGTGTGTGGGTACTTGTAAGTGGCGGAGGAAACAAATGGTTCACGAAAATAACTGGTGGTATAGTTTTTCCTAATGCTTTCCCATCTTCGTCGAGTGCGGTTCGTTCTTGACGAGGTTCGCTTTTGGGTAAAGTGCAATTGACCCGGCTCGCAAAAGCTACAAACACATTAGCGCAATGCAGTGCAAGCCTTTTCGGAATGGGGCACAAGAAGAACGAACACAGCCGGTGCACTTTGGGCGGTGGTGTAGCACGACATCGTAAATTCCATCGTCCGCTGGCGGACTGGCGGAGAGTGCAATTCCCTTCCATGTGGCCACTTTGCCGATCGTTTCGGGAAGTGATTTGATTTCTTCACGATCCACGATCACGCACAGTTCCGAATGCGCGGGATGAGGGCGAAGGGAAGTGGCCAACGATAAGGGGGTGATGTATCCGCCCCGGTTTCGCACATTCGCAAAGCCGGAGATTAAATCGTAATAACGATAATCGTAAAACCAGGGAGCTGCTCATCCCGACCACAGCGCTGCTCCATTTACACTCACTCTGGTCGGTGCTTACCGGTGCAGTCAGTTGGAAGTGGAATTAGTTTTTTGTGTGTGTGTGTCTTGCGTTACTGCTGTGATGCACTTTCTGTACCTTTCGAAAAGTGCATGCTGCTCAGCTGCTGCAATGCTCAAGCAGCCAACCCCAGACCACTTGCAGTGAAACTCCTCCGTGGGGCGTGTGAGGTTTCCTCCAATTGCCAGCTTGCTTCTGTTACCTTTTGCAAAGCGCACCAGCAAAGGTGTCTAGATAAATGGGATAGATCACCTACCCCATTTGTTGGACCACGATCGGCCTTTCTATCTCTCGCTCTCGTTGCACGCGCCCCAGTGCAAGCTAAATCACACCTGGCATTAAACGCTGCCCGGCAACATCGCAACATTTCTATTTGACCCAACGATCTATTTTCCTTCGGCTCGGCGGGGTTAGTATGTTGATGGTGAAAAATGAAGGCTACACAATGTGTAACGAGACAGAGAATTTTACATTTATAGTGACTAAACGAATTGTAAATGTAAATAAAAACCATACTTAACAGCCTACACAAATAATTGGCTTTATTTTTAAATATATTTAGCTATTTCACCTTTTCTTCGTCCTTCTCTTTGGGCAGTTCATTGGTAGTGCGTGTTTGCGTGCGATGTTTCAACATTCGAAGTAATGAATTGGACTATTTTCTAGACGGAACCGGAAAAGGAACCTTGCTCGAGGACGAATGTTGTCGAAAGGGCGTAAAAGTAGCGGGATATGCGTGTCTTACTTTAGTGATAATGTTTCGTCTGTACCCTTGAACCATTGGTAGCTGTTAAGGACAGGTTGTGTAGGTAGTTGCTATCTGTTTGTAGCGTTTGCAGGTGTGATTAAACAGTGGCATGCGAAAATGTGCAATGTGGGAATTTACTTTCAATTTGCTTCACAGCAGCGAATGTATGTTAGATTTGTATCGTTCACTTTCTCTACTGCGGACACAAATTAACGTCTATTAGTAGAACGGGTTGTTGCAATACAACGATTTGATATGAGAAAAGCATCTGCGAATCTCTTCTTTACCCGAGCAAACCCTGCGAAACGCTATCCTGTGCGCTAATTGTAGATAATTTGCAGTTTATTAGGCGTTGTGAATGGTGAAAAATGGCTTTCCGCTCATGTTTGTCAACGATCGCAACCTATGACCCGCCCACACGACATCCTATTGTTGCTTAAACACACGTTACATTGTGATTAGCGAAAATTGTACAATTAAACTATCCCACGACAAGAAGACACACTGTTCTCACATCATTCCCACCAAACGGGAAACGGGAACCAGCGACGAGTTGCGTCGGGAACAGAAGGAAAACGTCGCTCCAGAATGTGATAATGTTGTTAAAACTTAATGTTCTCTCTCTGTTCATCTTCCTTTCACCGCTCTTTGGATACTTTAGAACGGGATAAGCCCATCTGTTTTCACCCCTCTCTCTCTCTCCTTCCAATTGGGTAGTCATGTAATTATGTTAATGAAATATTGTTTTTTAATTAAATAATCGGTTTTCCATCGTATACGTTCGAAAGACGAAACTATTTAGCACTGGGGGTCCCTCCCCGGGATGCTCGTCACACGAGAACAAGTTCGTGACCGGGGCGCCGAGAAACATGCGTTCATACGAGCGATGCCCCGTGCACCTTTACATGGGCGATCCCTCAGCATCCTAATGGGCCTCATTAGCGAATGCGGATGCCACCGATGCCACCGGATGGTTGGGAGGATTCTGCACTCTCCCATTGCACAGTGTATCGAAAAACAAAGCATCTTCTGCTGTTGCTGCTGCTGCTGCTGATGCTACACGATCATTCCCGCTAATGGGTTGCGTCCAGGTGTGTACCAGATCTCGGAGAAAGGTCGTTAGGAATGGATCGTTAACAATTGGTTCCGGTAGTGCAGCTTATGGAAATTGTGCGATCACTTGTGCAGATGTCGGTGTGGAGCACGAAAAGGCGGTACAAAGCATCGTAATCAAAAAGAAACAAATGATCGGGGTGGTCTTGTGAGCAAACTTGTTTGTTGTTAGCAGCAACTACTTTTGCTTGGCTGCGTTGGGTCAGTATATCCGAACTACTTTTTCCTTGATTATGGTAATGTGTGAGTGTAATGATAAATTCCTGGTGCCAATCAGGAGCAACCATTAGCAGGTTGCCGTGGATATTAGTAACAGCGTAATAGAAATTGTTCATGAAGAAAACGACGTATTTGGGAATTTCTACCGTATTTATTGCAGCGAGATACGTTAGAGCGAAAATCGTATTATTGTTTCATTAATCTCTAAGGTCATTTTACATGATCCCGCGATATAGGAAATGGCGGGTAAGGGAAAAACCTTTTCGCAATGCTCACCACATAACCTTTCACGTTCCTTCGGCTTGCGCCGAGCCTTCCAGTCGCGGCTTGACTCCGTGGTAAAGGATAGAAATCTAATTATGATCGCCAATAAATTCCTCGGAATTGTAAATTTGAAATTAGAAAACGTGACGCCGCTCTTTTCACAGAGGTTGCAGGTTGCACTCCCTGCACGGAAAGGGCAAATTGGGTCGAAATCGAACTGTGTGCATACAACTGTGCAACAAAGACAAGAAGCGAAGGAAGAACGGAGGTTGTTTTTTTTTTGCACTACAATTATGATAGTGCGAGAGTGGAGAGGGGGCAACACGCTGGGTTGGGGTTGTCGCACAATTTGCACCCCGCCGAAGCGCGATACCCATTGACCCTGGGCAGACTCACCTGCCCGGATTTAGCGCATCATTGACGCTCAACGCTAGAGAGAAAGTGCAAGTGCATGGAGTCTGTTTTTTCTTGTTTAATTTATTTTCTACTGTTTCGTGCACACGAATGCAGAGCTTCCGTACTTTTCTCGGATGGAATTAATTCGGTAAAAAATAAATACGGGTAGGGGAACGACAAAAAACGCTCTGCCTCTGCCGTGCAAAACAGCAGCAGAAACAGCAGAGCGATGGTGCCTCACGCCGCGGGATAAAAGATTAGAAGTTCGCAAAGGTAAAAGCCAATCGTTTCCAGGCACCTGTCGGTGATTTGCACTTGCGTAAAATCACAAATCTTTTGCCAGCCGATTGCGATAATTACCATATAATGGGGGGGAGTGGGAGTGTAAAAAGCGAAATTCGTGCTCGAGTAGGCGGAAAAACCACACAATCACTACCGTGCACACAGTGCTGCACTAGCTTGTTGCTTGCAGAAGGCGAAGAGAGTAATGCTCTGGTGGCTTTTTTCCCATTTGTAATGTTTGTGGCTATGGCTGCAGGAAAAGTGGGGGTGGTTGAGGTTGAGAAAATTTGTTGATAACACCTGATAACGTGATTACTGTTTTCGGTGCAGCATTCTCTCCCTTTTTTGTTTCAGGCGGAATAAATAAACACAAGGCACATCGTAATTGAACAACATTATTTGATAAATATAGCAAAAATGGTAAAAGTGCACTGGCTTTCTCTTTTTGTCTTCCTCATTGCATTGTACTTCTTCGATTCGAATGTGCTTAATGTTATTATGAACACTATTACTACGGAATAGATATTGTATTTCTGCAGAAAAATCAAACTTATCAACTGTAATGTTGTTAGGATAAAACCTTGATATCTGTTTTGAGTTTCCGGTTGAAGTATGAACGTCCTACTGCATGTCTTGAATTCTAACAATCGAATACCTGTTTCGTTGTGTTATGTGCTGTAAAGAAACTGCAACGTTCGCATAATAATCCCCATAGCAGAAGCACACAGCTTCCCATTCCAGGGCAAGCAGACATTCCGCTTGTATGTTCGCTACAGCGAAAAGTCCTGTTAATTGCTTAATTGCAACATCACGAACATTTAATGTTCTCCGCAGTGGCTTCTTACCATTCACCGAACCAGAAGACGTCTTGTACGTGTGTGCGTTGTGTTTCTTTCGCTTTTCCTCAATAAAAGTAAACGAGCAGCGCGTCTTGTTCCGATCCCATCCCCGTAGCTGATGTGAGCGATGATACCACCAACGAATGGTTCAAACGATGAAACCATAACCATCATCATCGTCCTCATCGTCATCATCATCATCTTTGCCCATCTGTTTCCCCAGCCGGGCAGGCAAGCGATGAAACTTGCATGCATGATGCAGTAATGCACGAACTGCACATTACCACCTTGTGCAGCACACGATCCCGTTCCGTGGTTCGTTTCAGGTCGCGTTTGGTGTGACTTGATTTTGAAGGTTTTGTGTGTGTCTGTATGCAACCACTTTCTTCTACCGATCGAAACTCACTCCTGTCTAATAACGCTCGAGTGAACTCCTCGTTCTCAGGAGGACGACCGAAACCGAAACGAAGAACTAAAAAAAGTCCATTGGAGTGTCACGTGCGATTACAAAGTCACACTTCACTAAGCTCACGACGCGCTGTCGAGACATGGCGAGCCTCAGAACAAGTTGATTATGAAATGGTGCGACAAGATCGCACAACATAATAGTGTGATGTCCATTTCACACACCCAGAAAGCTTGTGTGTGAGGTCGCCCGTGAGGGAACGGTTAGACGCTGTTGTGCTGTTGTGCAAGGGGTGGGAAAACACGCTGCGTTTTAATTCTGTACAGAGCCCGTGTCCGCGATAGTGTCATTTTGTACGGTGCACGAACTCGTTATGTTTCCGCTTGATCTTTCTGCTTTGCTGGGCTGGTTCTTTGGAACGGGCTCAGCTCTGTCAGGTTTAATTCGCCTCAGCGAGGCAACAGAAGTAGTAGTGGTGGCTTGTGCTTCGTCCGTCACCAGCGTTGGCACTTAATGGCACCCTGCAGGTACGTCGGTATGCTTACGAAGGGCTGGCTACCAACCGGGTGGGTAACATGGACGTTACACGGCGGCCCATAAACCACCAGGATCGGTGGAGATACACTGGCGATCAGGTCCTCCGTGAGAACAGAAAAGGAGAGTTTTAAAGCGATATAAAGCTGTCGGCTGGTGTAAGTTATGTAGGAGATTTTACTAACTTATTTCATTGCATTAAGTTTATTGGTTAGATTGTTTAATGGGTGTATCGTATAATTATTCTAACGTTGATAAAATAAATCAAATTAATGGCCTATTTACAAGATGAGTTTGTTTTTAAATGAGCATACTAAATTTACATAAATTTCGTCCCTGAAATGTTGGCAAAAAGATGGTTTGGATGCTTATTTATGGATTCACATTTTTAGCAACGACATTAATGCGCATGTGTGAAATGTGGAAAGATCCACAGTGATCCATATTCAGATCGTTTACAAGCAAAAATTTCTCCCATTTTACCTCCGAAAGCCACAGCGAAGCCACTACACCAGTGAATGTAAAATGTACACCATTAATCCAAGCTCATACATAACCCATCAAGCTTATCAGTAGTCACTACATCGACACCAAACATTGGGCCCGCAAAGTGGTTGAGAAGCTTGGCTAGGGGGTGCAGCGGTCGTAGAGGTTTCGTTTGGTAGTTTTATTTTTGCTCGAGTGAGTTTAACACTGATTTGACATTTTGCTCCAAATGAGCAAACATCCGTGGAGAAACGGGAAAGTGTGTTGTTGTCGCGCCCTCCTGGTGGTGTGTCATCCACGTTCGTTTTGTTATCGCTGGAAAATAAAAGCTGCCTCAGTTTGGCGAACTTTTATCATGTTTTGCTAATCGCTCTGCACTTCCGGTGTGCAATTAATATTAATCACTGGATGGAAATAAACGGACAAAATGCAAGCGACAATAATGCTCACCGTCGTCTCTTGTTTTACTTTCGAAGCTGTAAATAAAGTCAAACGCGTTCAGTGGTGTCATGAACTGTAGGTACGGTGGTTTTGATAAATAAATAAGCAGTAAAATAAATTATACGCCCTTGGGGCGAATCTTATCGTGGTGAAAGATTGGCGCACTTCGCTGAAATAGTAGTTGCTAAATATTGCATTTTTGATTAATCACACCTTATCGCGATGGTAGCGATCTGTGTTTACCCTGTCATGATGTTTGATGTTTTGGGAATATTTTCTTTTCTTCGATGTCAATCTACGAATCGGTCGCACCCTTGTGGCATAAGAAAGTATAACCTCTTCATTTCACGCCCCTCATCGCGTGGATAAGATTCTGCCGAGTGATGGAGTGGTGGGGGTTTTCCCCTCTTTATTTATGTGCACGAAAAGGTCCTCCTTTTGCAGCATAATTCACGCGCGATGTCATTCGCATCGAGATGCGAAATGACACGCCGATAGAGGTCGGTAATTATCTGCACCGTTTCATCTTTGCTCCGCGCCCATTTTTCCTACGGTTGCTGATGAAGAGCGCTGGGATATAGTGGAGATAGGAGATAGGAGACAGGAGAGAGAGAGAGAAACACGGTGCAAATACTCATCCATTGTACCGGTGGTGTAGCATCTTGCAATCTCAGCGAGGTAATGCTTGACGTAAAATAATGCCTGCATATCGAGACGGCTGTGGATGCAGACGACCTCTGCCTGCCTTGGATGGCTTGAGTAATTATGTGTTCGGTGTAGGTTTATAGGTAACATGGCTGCATTCCTTTCCATGGGGTGAGAAAACTGTGCTTTCATGCATTCTGGGTCGCGCCATAATGTTGCATTACGGTTGGCTGGATATGTAACTTACTATACACTGAAGAATGTTGTAAAATGGAATGAATATAAGGAATTCGTTCAATATTTAACTGTACAATGGTTAAAAGCGATCTCTTGAACAAACACAGTTCCGGTTGTATATTTGTTACAAATTATCTCATAGTCAGATAGGTTTTAGAAGGCTATCCGTCACTAAATTCATTTGCTACTGTTGCTATTTACTTCTTTTTCTATTCGATGGTCACAATATTGATCGGAACGTTCAAATTCGAGTTCCTCGCGTTTACCACCGTTGAAGTCTTTTGTTGAATTGCTCAGAGTGGTCGCTAACGATCCACGGCAATAACACAATGAGGCACGACAGTTGACGGAAATGTGATCGTGGTCTCACGCACAATTACACATGTTTCGTTACGATTTCCCATGTTTCATTCCCTCCCCCCGGTGACAATGTCTTCGAGTGAGGTCGCTGCATGCGGTCACTTTCTATGCGTACTTCACTGCTGCCCCATAGCAATGAAACTTCTTTCACCGTGTCCGTGTCGGAAACTGGGAAAACCTCACAAGTAGTCGAATTACATCCGCGAACGAACGCTCTTGTATGTCGGATTAAATGATTGCCATACATACGTAATTTATTAATTATCTTTTTGCCCTCGCGGCGATCATAACTGGATCATCCAGCCAGCTTTGAAATGGCTTGAAGCGTCTCCCAGGCGGTCGTTTTGATGTTCCAAGTGGTTCACATGTGCATGTATCGTTTCTCGCTTGGGACATAAATTTATTCTCCTCTCTGTAGTGGTCCTGGTGACATCTTACGTGGGAGTTGAATAAGTTATCGAAAGAAAAGAGCAAAGCATTGAAAAGATTGACTTAATTATTTCAAATTAGCCTAATCGATGAACCGGAAATAGATCACCCGTGTTAGCGTGCCTACAATTCTGCCGCCTTTCCTGCCCCTTCTGGGCTGTGCAATGTGACTTTGCTTCGGCGGCTGTGCCATTTTCAATTGACCAACCATATCCATTTCACCTATGCATAGCTGTGTGTGTGTGTGTGTGACTTTGAACCTCACCCTCGTATCCAATCGTTCATCGCTCGATCGCATTGCGCTCGGAAAAGTCAAAAGATCATTCGTTCTCTAATTATTTTCCACATAATTGCGCCGGGTCCGGTTGGTTTGTTCGTTAATGTCGCCGTCTTGCTGAGCCGGGCGGAATGAATTGCACACGGCACAGTTTTTTTTTCTGCGCCCGCGACCGATGGAAATCGCTTTCAGGTTGAGCTTTTATTGAACCGTCTCCAGTGTCATAGTTCCCTTACCCCTCCTGCCCGGTATCAGTGCCACTAGGGCTGCGGTATGTGAGCACAAAGTAAAAGTAATGACAGCATGGCAATAGAATTAAAATATAATCCCACCCACCCAATGCAATGTAGACGCACAGGGGAAGCGAAGGGTGGATTTCTCCTGGGAAAGCATGGCTGTCAGCCCGTGTTGTGTGTATGTGTGGGTCAGAGATAAAACGGAGCAAACTTCGGACTGCAACTACGGCTTTCGGTTTTAATGATTGTTGACAGATCGACGGTGTTTCCGTTTTTATCATGTCAGAATGATTTACTGCCGGGTGAAAGAAGCGGCGGTACGGGCGCATTTCACCACAGGGAGGGGGTTTTGTTTTTACTAGCGTCGAGCGCACCTAAACCTTGAGCGCCTTTGTGACCGTTTGGATTGTGCAATCGCGCGTTGAATAATGTCTTCGATGGCGCTGGGGTATGGTTTTGTGGAAGCTCTGGTTTCACCGCATTTGTCAATTCTTTAATGTCACCCTGTGCGCGGTGTAATCCAGGAAATGGTTGGATGAATTGAAATGTTACAAAATGAAAGACCATTTGCAAAGCCCCCCATATAGTGTTGCTGCTGGCGGGTGGCAGTTTGTTTGCTGAGGAGCGCAAGCTTTCCCATTCACACCGGACACAGCGGACGCTAGCAGACCGCTGGGACGCTCATCTCACGGACTGTCAGAACGCTTGACACATGATCGGTTTATGCTTGGTTATTAAGCTATTCCTTCGCTGCATTGGTCGTTGGCACATCGTGGCCAAAACACGAGCACGATCACGATCTCTTCCCTGCTCTGCAACGAAGGAAGCAGCGAAACCTGGCATTCAAGACTGGCTGGCTGACACACGGACCACGGAGAGGCGTATGCATCAATTAAATGGTCGCAATCGTGCCCAAAATTGCAAATCGAATAGAAGTGCAATGGTGTGGAAGGTGGTGGAACGATTGAAGCAAGGGAGTGCCGTTCAAATGGTTGCTCCCCGGTGGCTAATGATGGGCACAATTGACAAAGATTGTCCAATTGGTTTCTTCTCGCCCGTTGGAATTTCCATGGAAGGGGAATGGTACAAATGGCAGAAAATCGAATGGGTTGTTAGCTAAAGCATGTTTACTGAAATGTGTGGAGTATTGGTATTGGGTGAATAAACAAGTTGTGAAAGAAGGTTTTTGATTTCATTCCTTAATTGAATGAACTTTGTCAACACTAGTAGGAAAATCTTATGGAGTTCCACGTAGAAATTGTGTCGTTTCTAAAAGATATATCAGTTTGATCTACTAACTAGGCTGTTATGGCACTTTCACTTGTAAACTAGCCCTGCGAGTTAATTGGCAAAGCACTGCTAGCAATGCTTGCGAACGTGTTCATAACCTAGGGATTGGATTAATTACAACGTTTTAAAATCTTTGCACGTGCTTGCTGCTCCGGATTTGAGCGCAATGGTGTACAATTACATTTTTGAACAGCTCGATCAACTGCTTGATCAATATATCATGTAGCTGCGGTGTTGATATATTTCCCAATAATAATTTATGCTGTTCAGGCCACACCACACCAGGGGTGTCTTGTACACGTCCACATCGGGGAGGAGTAAAGCATCCAGTATCCACCCATTGTTTGTAGTACCTACTCAACCATGTCCCAGTCGTATCGGGAAGGATAAAATCGATCAAGAAAACGGGGCACGCATACGCAAAGCACACCACCCACGGTAGATAATCTTGAGCGCTCTTGGGAAGTGCACTTTAATTACTTCCTATCAATCCGGTACCATCTACGAGGACGGCTCGAGCACAGCGTATCGAACGGAAAGATCATCGAGCATAAAACATCCAAACTGCACGCTGGGGATGTCCCGAGCGTGTGTGTGTCGCCTGTTGGGATACACCGGTACACAATCTCAGCATGGGACAAATATGTCAAACACATCTCGGATCAAGTTATGATGGCACCTTTTGATGCAGGGCGAGGGACCTTTTTCTTCTTCCTTCCAGCCATCTCTCGAACGCGGAGACTCATTGCTATTCCACCGACGAACGCGGTGCGCGCGTAGCCTGTTGTTCGCACTGTGTGACTGGCTGTAGGAATCAATGCACCTCTCGATGCCATGCCGTCGTCGCACGTGCATTAGTGATTGCGAACGGCCTGGTTACCTCTCAACCAGACAAAACATACTTATTATGGTTCAGCAACAGCAGGACACGCTCGTCGGCGGCGGCGGCGTTGCGTCCGATGGCTGACAACGTGTTTCTTTTCTAATGAGCACCGGAGCACAGTTTCGCCCGCTATAGGAGGATAGGAAAATTATTGCCTTGCTAAGGGTGTTTCCATCGCGCTAGACCGTGGCTGATTGCTGATCAATATAAAAAGGGCGGATTAGTGCGGCAGCGAGAGCGAAAGGGAAGCAGTGGAGGGAAATTAATCGGATCCACTAATCCGCACGGGGCCACCCAACACAAACAATGGTACAACGGTTGTTCGGGTGTGGATGCGATGGGTACGATCACAGTCATCAGGGCCGGACGGATCAGCAGGCTTCGGAGTTGAATGTTCTGCAAATGCGAAAGTGTAGCGAAGCATATGGCGAGCTGTAATTAAAATGTGTCAGAATATTTATTAGTCTAATTCAAATTATAGTTTATAGTTACGCTCTCGCTGCCGCACTAATCCGCCCTTTTTATATTGTTTGTTAGTCGGCTTTGATGTACATTCGCACCAGAGAGTGATGCAGAAATGAATGAACGTTAGGTTCGAAATTTATATAGAAAGTATTGAACAGAGGCTAGAAAGTACAATTTATTGGAGATGCAAACTTTGTATCGTTGTGTTTATTTCTATGCGAAAACAATGTATTGCAACAAGTATTACAACGATTACAAAATCATCGATAAACTGTGTTACTGTAATAAGGAGAGGATTTGTGTGTAGAATGCTAAGTGCACTCTAGCTTCTCCAATGCAGTTGCAGCCAGGCGAGCCATATGCTGCTTGTTTCATACCTCCTCCAGCAAAGTGCATTATCATAAGATGGTGTAAAAAATATTGTAATGTTCACTGCGCTTCAACGAAGCTGGATGGCGATTGGAAACCAAGGAAACAGTTGTTTTGATAGCAGAAAATCAAGTATCGAAAAGAGTCTTCTCTTTCTCTGTTTCCCTTTAGTGCTTCTTGATTGATTTCACTATCGAGACTACACTCTACTGCACTCTGGCAATTAAGAATTCGCATCTCGTGCCAGCTGTCGGCGGAAGAAGAACTGCTTTCACCGAGCAAAACATCTCACACCAGCGACGACTATCCATACCATATCGGGGAAGATCTTTCCAAAGATGTCTCGGTGGAACAAAGTCTAGACAAATCACAACCGCAGCGTCGGCGCACGGGTGAAATGATTCATTCAAGATGAGGTGCACAAGATCTTCTCATCATCCGGCTGGGGATCTCGCCGTACGTGCGTGCGTGTATCTGGTCCCGCTGATCGCACTATCTCTGCTTGTGGTGCAGCTGTGTGCAGCTTGCATGCATACCCCGTCCAGAAATAGAATCCACTGCTCACCAACTCTCCGGCAGAACGCTGTCTGAACGTCCAAAATGGCCCAGGCCCATGTAGCTGGTGTCCCGCAAGCGTGGTTAGCGTGCTTGGAATGACATAACCGAAGCAAGTGTTGGAAGAGGCTAGATGCGCGCGCCACTACCACCGCTACAGAGACCTATTCAGCGTGTGTGCACCCGATGCACTCAATTGAGTCAGCATATTAGCATTCTGAGTGCAGCAAACGGCCGTTCGGGTTTATGTTTCGCGCGTTTCCGTTCGCCTTTTGCTGGTTTCGTTTGCTCCCGTCGGTGGCTAAATTTATGCGCTCGAGTCCCCAATCTTGCAGTCTCTGGGTGAGCTACTAAGGCGCGGTGCAGAGCAGTCGGGGCGACCACGAGATGTAAAATAGCATAATCGTTTCGCGCTTTGCATCGTTTGGTTTTTGGTGTGCGCCATGTTCTTGCACGCGGTACGGTTATGTTGTCTGTTGGGAGCGTGCGTTTGGTTTTGTGCCGGTAGCATAGAAATAGACATATTTTTATCGTGTGTCTTGGCGAGTAGCAAACGGACAAGTTGTTGCACCTTCACGTTCTACGCAAAAAACGCGTGCAATTCAATGCAAATGAGTAAATGTTGAATCAGGTGTGTGGGAGCTCGATGTCCGATGCTTTATTTACTTGTTTGTTGGAAAACAGTGTTCAGTGTGTTTATTAAAACACAATCTGCACAATCGTGCTTCATATTTTTGTTTATTTACTAATGTGTTGCTTCGTGCAGTCATTTTTTTATAACTTATGGCATCGGAAAACGATTTGTTTGACATGACGCACGGCTAATAGTACGATTGGTCTTGGAACATCTGACTGCATCGTGCACTAATTGCTACACGATCCTACCGAAAAGCAACTATCTATCCCTGGTTCGAGGCTAATCTTTTGTCAGCTGTCACGAACTGCGAGTGAGTGAGTTGATTGTACCGTGTTTTTGAATGAAGGGAATGAACTGAAAAAGAAACGCAGTAATCCGTTCTCTCCTGACAGGGATGCAATAGACATAGAAAAAATCCCTACGTGGGTAGTCATCGTTTAAATCTCGGATCATAATCGAACATCAATTAAATTTCCTTTCTATTTCACTCACGCGCTGGCATTGTTATTGACTCTTTCTTCTTTTCTCTTCTACTTGTAGGTAAGTTCGAGCAAAACATGTTGCAGAGACTGTCAACGATGTCGTGGATACTTATGTTAAATCATTTGTAAGAGTTTATGTTACGGTATTTGTGTTGTATTTATATATCCTACTGAAGATACAAGTAAACAAAGCAGAATTTGATAAAGCATTTATTTTACAAAGCAATATGTATGCAGCATAATCTTTAATTGTATCGGGACTAATTATAGTTACAATTAGCTTCCGATTCGTGCCTCGACGCAACGAGCAAACAACCAACGAGAGCAACGAGAAAGGGAGCTGACGGCGGTTTGATTATGAGGCGCACACATACCGATGCCTCAGCAAAAAGGCCCTTTCACCTGTCCCGTTTGATCCATTCTGCGGTACGTTTGGTCGTTCACCGGTGCCGCCCCTTCCCACCCCAACCCCACCAGTTGTGTTTGATCTTCTACAGCGATGTTCGGCACAAGCTGGAATTTATCTTTTTTTTGTTCCTTCCTTATAGAAAATGGTTGTCCACTCTGTCCAGGCAAATGCAATGCACCCATGAATCATCGGAAGAAAAATGTGAGGCGCACGTGTTTGTTGTGTTTTCCGGCGACGAGAAAAGAATCGTCGCTGCGCTTTGGCGCTTGTCATACCACAACAGCGCACACCATTGACAATTTGGTGAAAGGAGAGCTCTCTTCTGTTGTCGCCAGTGCTCTTGGTGATGAAATCAAAGCAAACGAGCAGATCCCTGGCCCTGGCAGTCACACGAGCCGAGAGCCGTGTGTAGTGGACGAGGTTTTGAATGAATGCATCTCTCGGCACTTGTTTGCGCGCCGGGCGGAAGGAACGCAAGATGGATTGGATTCAGCCCTCAGCGAATGACGTGTTAGTTTCCCTTTTCCTTTGGGGTTTTTTTTCGAAACACACTCCTAGATCTAAAAATAATAAAAACGAAAAAAGTGAAAGAGCATAAAGATGCCATGGGCTGGAGATTTTCCCTTTTTCTGATCAATAGCAACGTGTTGCATCATAGCCCGCTGGAGGTTGAACGATTGAAAAGGCTTTGCACAGTAGCATGTACAGGAAATTATGCACTATTTTGCAAATCCCGTACCGAAAAGTGTATTTGCATGTGTGTGTGTGTTTTCATCTGTGGCCGTTCTTGCTCGATTGGCGTTCCTCGCTTGGTATGGGGTAACATCACCTTTCACTTTTGCAACGAAATCAGTCGCAGCGGTAAATATTTTCCTTTTGGTCGGCCACACTATGGGGGGGGGGGGGGGGGGGGAACCGTTTGATTTAGGCTGGCAGGAATTTGGGCAGCTTTATTTTCGTACATCGTCTTCTCGAGCGCTCTCTCTACAGTGCTCGAGGATGACAAGCAAGTGGGATGAAATGCGTTTTGATGGAATGTTTGTCCGGTTGGGAATGCACCAGGGAGAGAGGCTTTCGAGATCAGTTTGGCTGTGGTCGGATAAATCTAATGACGGAGCTATTGTGCTGGAGAAAGGGTGCTTATTTGGAGTGTGGTGGATGTGGCAACATTTTATGGGCGACCTTGAAATTTCGATCTACGTTAGAGTTCAGTTTCACTTATGGGGAAATAATATCATTGAATGATTCTTCTGTGTGTGGAATAATTCCGTATAAATATTTTCGACTCCAAGCCTAGCGAGGAATACGCTACTTTCTCCCAACAATGTGTACTTTGGCCAAACGAACTAACCCGGAAGTGCACATATTTTCACTCGCAGTTTATGCACTTGCCTCGTCTTTTACTGTGTGTTTCAGTGTGATCTACCCTACACGAATGTAGCATAAATGTGTTTTGGGTGTTCTGAGATGTTTGCACCCTCGTAATAATACGTCCCGCGGATCATGTTTCGGACGTGATGACATAATGAAAACAACGAACTCCGTTCAGAAAAACAGCCGCGAAATGATTGTCAATGTTAACAAGATTTTGTTTTTTGTGGTCTATGAGTTTTGTAGAACATGGCAGAGTGAAAGAAAACAAAACATTCCCTGAAGGATGTAAGAAGCCGGCGGAGGAGAAAACACCCACTGCATCCACTGGAAGGTACCAGCGGTAAACTACGAGAAACTCTTCATCGAACGTCACACGACTCGCACACGGACGGAGCCGAGCCGCCGTTCCATCGTGTTTTGCGGTGCTTCTATAAATCATAAAACATCTCATGTGTGGAAATAAATATAATGATGAAATGAAGCAAGTGAGAAGAAGCCTCGAAAAAAGAGCAATGGCAGCAGTAAGGAATCACGCTCATAGATCCCCTCCATTCCTCATCATTGGCCGTTATGTGTGATGAAGGTTGGTGTTGCGGTGAAATGCAGAGGTTTGCAAAAACTCTGAAAAAGAAGTTCCAAAACCGCTACCATCGATGCAATCGGGCTTTTTCTTCGATGCGAATCGGGGAAGAGCAGTGGTACAGAATGAAAGCATGCGAGTGGAATATTGGTGGAAAATTTGCCAAAGTTTGTGTGTGTGTGTGAATCGAGCTTTTGGCCGGGAGAAAATGTGTCGAAAGAGGGTAAAGAAAGATGAGTCAGGCCACAAACGCGACCAAGCGAGCAGCAGCGCGCACACCTGGTGGACTCCTCCGCCGGGGTTGATTTTTCCTTGCCACGAGGGATGCGGCGGCAGCTCTTGTTGCTTTTATTTCGGGCTTCGGTTGGGATGCTTCACCGACCCGGGCAGAAGCGCCGTTAATGCCACCGCTAAGCCTTCGCATTACCGGCAGCGGGATTTGGGTCTGCTGTGCGGCGGATGTCGGTTGTGTTCTTTTTCCCTCCCGTTCGCTTCCATCGCGAAACTGCTGCTGCCGGTGCGGCTGACTTTTGCGTTGGTTCCGCTCACACGGCCGCCACATACGGTGTTTTCACGTACGGTGTTTGGATGGATGAGCTTGTGTCGGTGTATGTGTGTGTGTGTGTACGCTCAGTACACTTTTTGTTTGGTTTTGATGCTTCTAATGCCCAGCGCTGCTTACTTCCGAGCTTGAAGTACAACCAACTCGACAAAGCAAACGGTACAGTTGACGTCGATCGCACCAGACCAGACTCCGGAGCGACGACTCCGATTTTCGAACGGTCGTGATTTTCGTCGACCCAATTTTGTGGCGCAGATTCAATCGATGATGTTCCGACGATTGATGGGTGGGATGGAGTGTGGTGTGGATTTGAAGGAGTGATGCTGGCTCGTGGATTGTCCAGCCCATTCCCAAACGATTCGGTGGACGGATCCACACTGCCGGAAATCGATAAACGGAAAGTGAAGACTCTAGTGGTGGGCCCCTTTTATTTCACCCCTTTTCCCAAGAGCACTTTCGGACACTTTCGATCGATGGAAGAAGTTTTCGTATGTTGATTGCTTTAGGGGGACACTACTGAAAGAGAGTTGAGGGTTTTCGTAACGGAGGAAAATTTGCAGATTGCCACTTGAAAGCACCGAAAGCATCGAGCAGGCAGAGTCTCGCTCATCATCCTCATTATCGTACAGGAACAGGTGCTCCAGACGACGAAAAATAACATTTACCGTAGGAGCGCTTCAAGCAGGCCCATGAACTAATGGGTAGATTACAAAGGGGGACAACTTTTGCATGAAGTATGAGTCTCATCTTGCACTCCAACGTGTCATGTCCGGCGGGCTCTTGCGTTCGCGACCTCTTGACGGGGCCGGCTCTGGTATAAAAGGTAGGAATGTGTATTGTGATTGTTTTCAAACAAAACGAAACACTCACTGAAACATCAAGGTGGCTGGTTCATCAATGAAAGGGAAAATATCTTTTCGGAGTTTCTCGATCGTGTCACGTACGGGGTACAGGGATGAATGGGTAATGTTTTGAGAGACGCTTGAAATAAGCACACCAAGCGTTATGACGCCAAGTTATGTTGTTTTTGTTTGTAAGGTGTGTGTCTGTGTTCAACTGATTTTTTTGGTATATTTGCGAAATCTGGCTTTTTGCTTCATTGGCGTCAAACGTTAATTTGTCTCACAGTGCAGACAATGCGCAACTGCTCTGTGAAGGTAGCGTTCAACACACAAATAGCTAAACAATCTTAAAAAACGTGTCCGTTACGCACAATTCAAAGTCACTGACAACAAGGGTGCGAAAAGACGATAATTTTTGCACACATGCTCATGTCGCCGTGTCGCGAACGATTGAGCCGGAAAACGAATGCAACGCATCAAATCACGCGCGTCACCTGGCGCGGCGCGTCAACAGTCAGAGCCAATAAAATGTCATTTACCCTCCCCCACTAAACTATCGCATAGTAGAACGGTCAGAACAAGAACCTTGCGTTGGTGCAATGGCTGAATGCACTCGCCGATCGTGGTTGTGTCGGAATTGTCTGCGAACGCACGCGGGGCAACGGGTGACTTTGGTTGGTGGTTGGTGGTGATTAGAAGGGCAAAAGGAAGAATATCGGCGTAACAAACCAATAGAAAAAAGGCGAGACTTTCCGCTCGGTTGGGCAACCACCGCAAGCAAGCCAAAGCCAGGAATGGGGAGATGGTTGGGTGGGGAAGGCAGTCAAAGACAGACAAAGGCCCATTGAACCAAGACATCGGACAAGGAGAGGAACAAAACGGCTGTATCGGCGGTGGGCTGTGGTTTACGGTGGATTAGAGCGAATCGAACGCGTGGTGGTGTGGAGTACGGGAAGGAATTTCTGGTACAAACCGTGGCCCGTGTCATAAAACTGTAGAACTAATTTTTGCCCATCACGCTCCACGGTTTCCGGCTGGAGGGAGGGCGTTCAAACAGGGTGGTGTTGTTCGGATTGATTTACGCAAATGACATCAAACGTCGTCGTCGAACGCGAATGGGCACAATTGAAGACGAGCTTCTTCTTGTTGCCCATTGTTTTGATGGGTCTGAGAAAAGGCCCTAAGAACGGCATCTAGTCGTCGTTTGGGGTGTGGGGTGTATGATGTATTAAATGCTAAACCTTCACCCGACGGATCGATGTCAGTAGAACACTGAGGATAGATTACTACACAGCGTGTTCGCTGCGATATTTCCTGCCCGGAAAAAAGGTGTACAGGCAAACGAAAGACACTCATAATCCCGGCTTACGGTGACGGGTCTGTCATCATGTTGGAAATAAAAATTAAATCCACTGTTTCGATTCGAAAATCCAAAACGCTTAGCTGCATAAAAGCACCACCACCCTCGCCGCCGCGCACCGGGCAGTGGAAATCGAAAATCGTACCGTCAGATATTTTGATAGACGTCGGCTTAAGACGGCTTGCGCGACGACGCGGCGGTGCACAAGGGATGGAAATAAACAAATAAAATAATAAAAATACAGCTGACTGCTGCCAGACACGGTCAAGATTTGTGTAGCTGCCTTTCTCTCGCCACTCTCTGGGAAGTGTTTTGCTCCTAGCATTGGATGGAATACTTCTGGTGGTGTCTCTCTTTCTGTGCCGTTTTCTATGCGAGAAAAACTAGCTTTATAGTGAGCGGGAAGCAACATTAGTGGAGACTGTGATTTTATGCTGCGAGTGGTTGGACGGTGAGTTCCATGCGTACACTGTAAAATATTTCTGCTGTCACAAGAAAGTAAATTTGTTTTATTTACTTGTTTGAATTGAATGAAATTACAATAAATTTATCAAATTATTTCAATTTACCGAATCATTTTGAGTATTTCAAACATTCAAAATTACATCTAATTAAATTATTTTAATGGTGTGATTTGGTGCACTATAACATAACTAAATTGAAAAGCTTTGACTTATTGTGATGTCTTGTTTTAGTGCACAATTTGTATAGTTCCTTAGACACTTACATGTCTTTGCTTAAAACCACACAATATTGTTTACTACCACACGCTTTTCTAATGCTCTCCGTGGTGAGTGAAGCCGTGAGTTCTATGTTGTAGCATAGCTTTTCGCTCACGGTAACCCTTCTCCATGCTATGCTACAAGATCCACCGTTGTTCGAGTATGCTGAGCAGGAAAACACAAGAGAGAAGGGAGAGAAAGTGACTATTTTCATGAGAGCATGGTTAATCCGCGAAGGTTTTTGTTAGCATCGCCACTACAAATTCCGATGGGGTGGGGTTTTCGATTCACGAGCTAGTTGTACTGAGAAGACTTCACTGGAGAGACTGTATTGAAAGAGAGTTGTACTACAGCTTGGAATAGTTTTCCACCGCGTACGTTGGACCTGAGCGCACCGGCTAGTTAAAATGCTCTCTCGCGCATGCTGCTCACTGCTCTCATTCCTTTACAGCGAGTTTTCCGTCGTTGCCGGTGCTCTGATTTTCCGGTAGAGACACAAATCTCTCCCCAAACGCGCCTGGCTAGCGGGGAGGCGGACCGATGTTCACCCACCGTGTGGTCGCTCTCTCTCTCGTTCAATCTATGCTGCACTTTCCTGTGGGGTTGGATGGGCCCCATATAAAATGCCGCCAGCACCGTAAATAAAACCTTAGTCCATACTCCAGCCTCGTACCGTGCGCATTCGTACAGTGGTGGGTTTCTTGCGGTGGTTCATTTGTGTCTGGTGTTTGTTGTTGTCGTTGTTGTCTGTTCACATTCCGCCCTAGTGCAGACACGCGGCATTCGTGGAGTGCATCGGTGTGCCTACTACGGTTCTACGATTTTTCGTCCGTGGGTTTTTGTGTGCGCGCAGAACATTTTCCTAACAACTTACCGGGGGGTTGGGGCTTCTGCAACAGTGGCGCTATTCGTGTGCTTATGCCTATTTGCCTCTACCCCACTCCAATGAACACGAGCGAGAGTGTTGTGTCTGTGTGTGTGCGTGTTTTTCTGGTGCATAATATCCTTGCAAACGGCGGGACCTAGCCCTGAAGCAATGTGAAGGACTGCCACTTAGCGAAACTGGCTAGACAGTTGGACCTCTCGCCGAGCGCGCCCGTCTGGCAGCTCGCCCAAAGTCGCGGGATTAAGCAGCGTTGTTTGTGGATTGAATGAAAATTGTTTTCGCTACCCTTCTTTGGTGTGGCGTTTTTTGTCTGTGCAAAGTGCAAAAAAAAACCAACATGCAGAAAAGGGAAACGTTTTGTTTGCTTCCTTTAGAACCTGGGGTAAACTCCTGTGCGGGCGAACTGAGAATCGCAAGACATTTAGGACAATGAACTATGCCTGTGCACGGGTGCATGCGGTGTGGAACGATAATGGTTGAAAGAATTACGACCGGGAAAACAGGCTCTAGCCAGTGTTGTTGGTGACGGAGCAGTGAAAATGAAGCAGTGAATGAAAACGTGGCAGTGTTTTCGTGCTAAGAGAAGCGCCCAGTGGGATCAACCAAATCGAAAAGGACATAAACATTGATAGTTTTCTGTTGTCTCGTCTCACAATTACGGACTCTGTGAGCAGAAGTGGCACTAGGTTAAATTGGAAACGGGTTTTTTTTTTTGAGAATCGTTTTTCGGCAGACTTCTGAAGTTAAATATTGTCGCTTAAAGTTAAAAGAAATTACTTTCTTCCTTGATTATTGCTTTCTTGCATAAAACATGACCGTGAAATAATTACGATTTTTTATTGATCGAACAAACTGACGTCCCTCGTCTGCTTCCACAAAGACTCGTCTCGTATACTTTGGCACGTTCTTTACGTGTTATCAGATTCGCAGCATCCATAACCTTCACCAATGCAGTTCACATTGAGATAGTAGTTCGGTGGAGAGAGAGAGATGCCACACTTGCTGCTGACGTCACAGCTCAGATGATCCAGAAGCTCTTCCAGAAATGTGACCGTTCATTAGCAGCGGGTGGATGTCGAGCAAGCTTAAAGCTTCTTTCCCCATCCTGACGGAAGCGAGTATGCTTTTCTCGCTTTCACTTTCACATCCTGATCCTTTTGCCATCATGTTCCTGTGCACTGTAAAATCCACCATGTTTGTTCTTTTCTCTCCATTTGTGCACCATTTCCATGAGCTGCCTTTGGGAGCCATCGGAGTTCCGCTTTTGCGCGTTGCGAGCGTTGCGTTATCTCTTTTACGAAGCGTTCTGCAGCATCTTTCTCTGTCCGCACCGCTCTGGATGGATTCATTCATCGACCATCGGTATGTCGCATGTCGCTTGTTTTTGTACCGAGTCGTTTTCCTTCCCCAAGGGTATCCTGCTTGCGGCTACTCCCTCCCGTGCCCTGGCGATTGCTCGGTCGCATGGTTGCACGATGACTCACTGCGGCATTCCTGGCGGAAAACGCACACCAATACTCGCAAAGCATGGTTGTGTTTGGATGCTGGCAGACGATGCTCCATCTCGTTTCGTTGGTATCGATTTCGGGGGAGCTTTTGTTTGTGGAACTAACACTGTGTGGCAGCTCCAAGTCTTGCTGTAAATCTGTGGTGGGGTGTCCCGGAGGCCTGTGTTCCGTTGTCCCGCCACCGATGAGCTGGCTCGTAAAAACACAGAATGATGGAGAAGACTGCAGGAGCACGAATGTAGCACACACACACACACACACATACGGACGAAGCAGGGACTTGATTTTCCTCGTTCAGTTGACAGTTGTCTACGGAAAGATGCTTAGCTTGGTTCGCCATTTTGCTTTAGCTCTGTTTAAGATATTCTAAGTAGTGAGGAAAAGTCTGCCGAAAAAGAGTATTTGCTTTTAGGGCTATCTTAAGCTTGCAAAAGTAACTTCAATTCATTGTTTGTTTGTCTGAATTCTTTCTCCCTCGGAAAAAAACAATCAGTCTTCAGTGTTTTAAGCGTTATCTTTATCAATTGCAAAGCAGCTGACAAAAAAAAAACCGATCCGTACCAGTGTGGAAGCAGCTGCATTCACGCAAACCGCGTGCAACAGTGTGATAATCAGTGAGCTTTTGTGTGTGTGTGCGCGCTTTCCGTTTGATTTTATTTCGTTGCGTTTTGTCTTGCTGACGTACCTGCCGTTAGTCGCCTTTTACTTCCCACTTCTGTACCAGAACCAGCCAGCAAAAAATCAGATAAAATGGCCACATACGCCGCATTCAAGCACGTCGAGCTGTACAATGTTGGAAACACGAAGAAAAGGTAAGATAATGATGGAGAGTGTGTGTGAGAAAGTGACTATTTCGCGAGCGATAACACGTTGAGCATATTTGCATGGCTTCCGTATGAAATGGGGAATGTTGTTTTTGCCCTCGAAATTCGTGATGTTTCCGGAACATTAGAACCAGCAGCAGACTTAATTCGTCATAATGTTCTGTACGGATATTGGCCAAACCATAAAGCATTCCGGGAAAAATAAGTAGGTGTACTTTCTTTTTCCACGCACCCCGTCGTCATATTTTTGCTGGACTGGCTGGACTGTGGTTGGTTCCAAAATATATTGTTGTGCGTGGCAAGTCGTTGGGGTTTCGATCGTGTGGGCCAAAAGGGTCGGCAATGGAATAAAACGATGTGAACCAGCCAGCTGACTGACCTTGGCGCTTAATTTGAGTTTTATGTTGATAGAACAGTTGATCCTAATCCTTCGCTCGTTTAATCCCTTTTTTTCTGGGTGGGGTGGTGACCCACTCAGACATTATTCTAGGCAACACTGTGCCAACAGAAGCGTTGGCGAGCATTGGAGGAGGTTCGTTTGGGGCTCATAATAATTTAGGAAGCATGTACCGCTCGAGAAAGCGAATTAGAATTGCGTCTAGGTGAAGTCATACCACCCAATCCATATCCTCGCTGTTCGGAAATTGGGGCCAAGGAAGCGTGTGTATTATAGGGAGTGCAGCTTTCCTCTGCTCCGTCGCTTCTGTGGTGTTGGTGATGGTTCGGCGAATAAATTAATTTGCTATGCAGCATAATGTCGCATGCTTTTCCACCGCCGCAGAAGACGCATAAATGGGTTTGATTTGGACGTGCACCAGCGTGGTCAGTTGTCCGGGCGCCGCCCGATTCCCGATTGCCATTCGAACCGCTGGGAAACATGGTGGTGTTGATTTTATTTATCTGAGTTTTATCGCAAAAGTACTATTTTCCTCCCTCTCGCGGATAAATAGTGCTGGTGTTGAAACAAAACACACAAAAATGTAGAACAGAAAGGGATACTTGCCGTGTGCCGTGTGGTCCTTGCGGGAATGTTGGTGGCGGTGCTATGGACGACCGAAGCTGGGTTAAGGGCATCGGCTAGTCGTTAAATGTTGCGCCGAGGAATGTGGAAGCCCAAATTACTCAGACGAATTGTGTTTTTTTTTGCTTATGGATGGTTCCTTGCAACGCCACGCCGTTTGGTCGATTGCCCATTTATTTGTTCTTTTACACATCTTATTCTTATCATCGTTAGCTAGACTCGCAAAGGTAAACTCGTCAAGAACGGATTAACGAATGGACGGCATGGAAAGCAGAACCAAACGATCGATTTTCCTGCTCTGTAGGCAATCGATTTCGTTTGGAAAAAAGCTATTGGTTTCATGTAAGATTTGGAGGATTCCAAAGCACAAATGGTAAAGTGGAACGTTGAATAGTGTCATGGCCGTATTTTAATGTAAGTTTGAAATAGATACCAAAGAAGTAGTTGTTTTTAGAATGTAAATGTACTACAAAAGAAGTATGTTACAGCTTGTGAAACTGTTTTAATGTCAAAACAAAAATCAATGAACCTAATTTCGACTGACCCACTTCAAAAATGATAATGGGAGTAACCAATCTGCGCAGTGTTAAAATAGAGTCCTGTTAAATGCTTATGTTTAGTTGCTTTCTAAACCCAGACATGCATTACACGAAAATTTCTCCACTGCGCTCAAATTTGACCCTCGGTAATGTTGTCTTCTCTCTCGCCACCGCTGCTGCTGCTCTCGGGAGAAGACCGTTGCAGTAATTCGGTGATAAATTATTAATTTCTCGATTATTATTGCACCGGCTGCTGTCCGTCCGTACAGCACCACCGTAGAGCGAAATGCGCCAAGTGCCCAAGTATGGGCAAGCACATCCATATTTACCGAACCATATTTCAGCCCATGGAGCGTTGAACACAATCTATAACAACGGAAAGGGGGGCACGGGCGCAGATTGCGGCATATATAAAATCAACCTAAGCTGTACTTTATGTGTGTTTTCCGCCCTTCCTCTCTACCATCTGCCCCTTGTCAGGGGTGTGTTTGTCGGCACGCTCTACGCACACGGTGTGTGTGTGTGTATGTGGTATGCTGCTGCCCATCACGGTCAGTGGCGCCTCCCTTTTTCGCGGCCAAAAGCGGGGAGGCCGTACAATTTCGGGCGCACGTACACGCAGAGACCGGTGTCCGGAAAATATAGGCAACCGGCGCACAGCATTGAGGCAGCAGCATGAATCGCTCACGTCATATGTTGCCCCGGCTGACGGACGACTAAACGGTGGTTTACTTTTTAGCCTCTATCGCCGGAGAAAGTGGTGCAGTTTTACAAACAAAGGACAGCAGGCGGGCACGGGAAGAGGGGTGGGGTGCTCCAGTTGGTCGGTGCATGTTGCAGCGGGAGAGAAAATGAGTCAAGCCGCATATGCTGTGTGCCCGCCTGGGTGGGTGGATGGAACCGCTGTGTTAGCTCCCGATGTTCTTTTGTGCAACTGTTACCGTTTTTTTGTGCAGCCAAAGTGTAGAGCGAAGAACGATTTCATGGCACGAATCCGTGAAAGGAAAACAATCCGTTTTTCGTGACATGTTTTCCCTGCGAATAATCGTAAGCAAACGGACACGTGTACGCGAGCTGGCTTATCAAATATTGGCCCAGGAAAGTCTACATATGCCGACATATAAGAAAGTGCTGTAGTGAAACTAGTTGGCTTCATGTGCAGCACTGGCAGATACGAACGTGTCTGAAGGGTTTATGTTGTTTCACTTTTCAATCACGCCGCGGTTCCCGTCTGCTGCCCAGACGTGGCGTACTGCTGATGCAGCGGAAGAAACCATTAATTCATTCCCTTTCGATTAACGGCGGCCCTTTATTGTATGTCGACATAGTAGTAGTGTACGCATGCAGAAAGAAAATTAGCCAGCAAATAGATGTGTGATGTTGAAAATACTTAACCATCGTTGTTTTTATTGGTGTTGCCCATTCAATGTTGCTAGCATAATTGAATCTAAGATGCGTAAGGTTTACTTAATTAGCAGCTATTAATTGTTGGCGAGCTTTCATGTGGAGAAAGTAGCATTTCTTTGCTTATTGAACTGTTTTTGTTCAATACACAATATTCAAAATTTTATTTAAAAAATAGAAAGACGTGATACCTGCCATGAATATCCGAAATATGATCGCCACATATTCCTCCACATATACGTTCCATTAGCAGTTCCGGTTGAGCCACGGTTGAGCTGTAGGTGAGAAGAGAAAAAAATCCGCCAAATTCAAGCCGCCCCGTTCAATGACACCGAAATGTGGCAATGATCCATGGCAGTGGGCTTGCCTGGCTCGTGTGCCCCATTTATCATAGATTTGCTCTATTTTTTCCCTACCGCCTTACATACTGCTCTGCAGCATTGACGTTCACGGCAGCGGTGTATGTGTGTGTGTGCGCGGGGCCAGAAGGGGAATAAAGAATCGGGAACAGATTCCGCCAATTACAGATAATTACAAATGAAAGGCTGCTGCATTTTCGGAAGCTCGTGCGCTCGAGCCACACTGACACCGGCAGAGTACGTGTGTGTGTGTGGGGTGGATGTGACTGCCCCTGGTTGGCAGGTGATCACCGGAAGTGGACGATTTCGGTTCCGCATCTCTGCTCCCTTTTTTTGCTGTAGCTGCTGTGGAGACGTGTCGTTGACCACGGCAACATTTCATTTGGGAGAGCAGCACGACGAGACGAGCAGTGGGACAGCAATAAAAACGGTTTTCCTCGTCCAAATGCGAACATTGTAGCCGCCATCACACACGTTCATTAACAGTGAGCTTTCGACAAGCACTTTGTCGGAACACCGCAGTCGCAAGTTGTAATACAAAAAAGAAGGAGTTGAATTCATCATAGATGTGTTATGAGCTTTTAATTTGCCTACCAGCACACATTTGCTGACTCAGTTTTCGTGATAAACAGTTACTTTCGGAGTGTCTTTTTTAATAGTTTTCTTGGAGGAGAACACGGGAAGAGTGTAATGAGTGCGCATAGATTTTTTATGCAAATGCGTTTACACACTCCAACTGTGATGTATATTGGGCCGCTGGCACAGCGGAGGCAGTCACTCTTGGGGCTCTATTATTCTTCTACCAGCGACGATTTGGATGCAAAGTCTACGGACACGTGGAGCAGAGAAATCATTTCTGTAATGAATAATTAAAATCATACATTACAAACATGCTGCTGCTAGTTGTAATTCTGTTACAGCAGCGAACGTTTATAGCCACACATGCAGGGACCGTGGTTCTTTCTTGCCGTTCGTACTTGCACGTATGTCTCGTACGTGGCTAGTACAATTAATTATTGTTTGTATTTATTGGAGGAAGAAGAATTCCCCCCAAAGTTCCGTTTGCTACGTGAATTTCACCGGCGGGATTGCACTTGAGCGTGTCCACCGTGTGTGTGTTCCATCAACCTGTAAAGCTCTCGTCACCACGGGTGTCTGCTCCACCACAATGGCTACTCATTGCCGACCGCAACCTACAAAGGCTAACGGTTCAGCGCACCCATATTTCACGGATTAGCTTTATTTCTTATGGTGATGTTTATCATATCTTTCTTTAGCCGGAGCAAAATGACTGGTAAAAGATTTGTGAAAAGCGTAAAATTAAGTTACCCTTGGACGAGGAACACATGTCGGGTCCTCGGGAAGCAGTGAAAGTGTTACCGTTACCCTTAGGGACGCCATATAAATTTGGAAAGCAAAGTCAAAAAAGTCAAAATATTGCAGTAGAAATTCAATTCACCTGTATCTATGCAAATGGCGCTCAAGTCTAATCTTCGTTGTTTGGTTTCTTTTCTTCTCTCTCTCTCTCTTTTAGGTAAGTGTGCACACACTAACGACCTATGCGATCGGTCGTTTCCTTCCGGTGAGCAGTCCGGGGCAGGGCCCATTTCAATAAAAGTTGTGCGCCCATTTATCTTTCCCGACAAGCGACAGGCGCATTCAAAACAGCTTCAACCAGGACCAAGCAATAGAGTGCGCGAGGCAGGAAAATCAACAAAATCCGGACAAATTACTTGCGACTGTCAAAACTTCCACCACCTATCTTCTCTCATGATCATGCTACCGACGGACCGTTGCTGGCCGTTGGTTGATTCCAACAAAACGAAGTGGGAATGATCGCGCTTTAATCGTCGTGACTCGAAGCTCCGGACGTTAGCGGCGGCGATGTGATTTGGGTTTGAAACTGTCGTGGAAACTACCGTTTCCTCACCTGACGACAATGATGTGTCCAGCACAACACCGGCAAAAGCCCTTTTCTCTGAGATCATGCAGCCCTGATGGGGTTGGATCTTTTAATCTCGAGCGATCGGGGAAGTAACAAACAGAGCGGAGTCTCCTATCCGGGCTGCAATGTCCAGATAACTGCAGCACTTTTGTATCCATTTGTTTGTTTGTATCCTAACGAAGCATCGCGCTCTTGCTGGAGCAAATGGACCCGTTGGGTTGTTGTGGTCTCTGGCAAGTTGGATGATTGGGCTTAGGAATTGTGCCCTTGGGCGATGCAGCACGATGAATCGGTTTGTAAACCGCATAGAAGCACAGGAAGTCCGTTGTCGGATCTTGTTGCTGCTGCTGCTGCTGCTGCTGCTACTGATGTGTTGTAATTAGGTGTCCAAGGTGCTAGAAAGTTGTTGGAATTTAAATGCACTTTAGAGGGAACAAAGTAGGTGAAAAAAGAGTTTAATGACTAGTACGATCGCTTAGGAACATCCTAGTTCGGTTTCAGAGTTGCTCGTGTTTTGGTGTAGATTAATTTGGGTATCCTCTATTTTAATGTCCCTACTGTCACGCACTGTCCCAGACATTAACACAATCCGAAGGGAGCATCTTCGAGAGTGAGCATCTTCACGACAAACGGTCGAGGTACCGCTATTTTGCTCCAATTCATCAAATTGTAAAATAGAACCCGACCATCGTGTTGCTGCAATAAAAGAATGTATTGTGCGTTGCTTCGGGGCGGAAAAGAGCATTGAAACTAGACAACCGTGGTTGCTGTCTCGTGCGGTTAGTTCAAACCATTTGCCCGGTGAATGTTTTCAATCTGTCAGAAATTCAATGAACTAAAACCCGAAGCCCCTCCGATCGGGTGACAGCTGATGGTGTAGCGATTAAGTGTGCCGGTCCATGTTGCAACGGTTCGAACTTTAATTTAATTAAATTATCCCAACACGATCCAATCCGGCCGCCACGAACCGAGCGGCGGTAGAGCAATGTACGGCCTTTGCAAGCGAAACGGCAATCGTCATTACACAGCTGCCCCTAATTAGTTAGTGCTCCCGTGCAGTGACAGTTCGGTACAGCAAATGTCCATAAGCCGCAGGGACAGGCAGCGTTCGGTCTGGCCGCGCACTGGGTCGGCTGGTGCGATCAATCATATTTTTCACGCTCTCTTACCGTTGATGCGTCGAATGTTTCGGGCCACTTTCACCCGTTCTGAGGCGGTCGGGTTGGTTTGCTACAAACTGATTTTACAAAAAGGAGAACGATCACTGTTCGCCCCTTGCCTATCTGCCGCGAAAGATATCTGTGTGGGTCGGTGAATGATGACAATGCTACCGGGCTGTGTGTATGGCTGCTTGAAGGGAAAGAGTAACTTATGGTAATGCCGAGCGACTCCCTAATGGATGCAACACTTACCAACAACTACTGGCTTGTCCCTATTACAAACTTCCTAGGCGCGTGGGCATTGGGTAAATTGAAATTTTGACAGTTTTCCTAACACGTTTGAAAAACGATGGCACAAGCCGGGTATAAATCTTCACACCTTCCGTGAGTAGGTCCGATCGAACCGCGAAAGCCGATAGTTGGGGAGGCGGACGTCAATTTTACACGCTGCCGGGGAAGTGCGCTATTCAATGAGCTTCAGTTAAACATGTTCATCTTGTGTAGATTGTAGTGCCGGAGAGCGTGATCGGTAGTAAACGATAAACGGAATGATCCTTTCATTTTCCTATTTGCGGTCTCGCTTCCGCACACTCTGGACGGTCGTAAAAGTTGGTCGTGTGTCGGTAATGAAGTTGGCTGTCGATTATCATACGCCTGCAACATGAAAGCCCGATGCGAAGGGGAGGCTGGGTGTAACCGAAAAACATTAATCATAAGTTAGAAAAGAGCTTTTGCTTCTTGTAATGCACTCGGCGTGCACTATTGGCATGCAATGGCAGACACAGACGGGAGCTGGCGAACCGACTCTTTGAGCTTTGGTTGGAACGGAAGCCGGGGGAAGACTACTTGTCCAGGGCAGCTCTACCAACCAACCCACACGGTCACCACTCTGTAAGCAACATCGAAACTTTCCACGTGCTCTCTTCAATGTGTGCGGTGTATTTTTCGTGCACCAATGCACATTGCTGCTGCCAACTCGACATGCCGCGGTCGAAGAGGAAGCCGAACGGGGAACAGTGAAAAGGGAAATCATAATTCTGGACAGGGCAGTATATGGGTGTGCGATTGAAGATAGAAACGCCCAGTGAAAATATGTGTTCGTGTGTGCGTTGGAAATTTTACTGTAAGGGAAAATTGATCACGTGAATGGGTGAAGCTGTAGATTACCCGCCGTGTGCATGCCTTGAACAAAAAGCAGGTGGTCTCGCACTAATGCAACCGATTCAGATAAAACGGGCTGACCTTAATGAACCAATTTTAGCTGTGTAGCTTTGTAGCATTATCAAAAGATCGATTAACGCGCAACGAATACTTGCTATTGGCGGTGTCTGTGAGCTAGATATTAGCATAGTTTTTTTTAATGCTTTCTTTTATTGGGCCTTCCGATACAACGACTCAATCTTTCGGTGAGAAATGAGTCGTCTGATAAAAGCTAGCAATTTGATATTGATTCACCCTCGATTCAGGTTTCACACCACAAACTAATCGCCTCTGTCATCCGCACAGAAACGATGAAGCTGTTGTGTGTCCCCCATAGGAGGATATAGCTTAATTAACGAAAAGTCCGTAATCAAACCGGGTTGCATCGTTCGGTTCGCGCTTCTGCGCTCCGAGGCCGGCTAACGATCATGCCCATAGCACATGGGAATGCAGGGAATCTGTTCGAACTCATCCATCACACGTTTCAAGCACACACACGCACGTGAAACCCCCCAAAGGTAGTAAAACAACATATAATTTTATCATCAAAAATCAGGCTCTATAAATTCTCTTTCCTGGTCTAGGGCCGGAGTTGTCGGCCGGACAAACCTGTTTGAGGCAATAAGCACAGGCACCCAAATTGTAGTAGATCAAATCGAAAGGTGCTTAAATGAGTGCAATAAAATGTTAATCGGTGGGTAATTTATATACTGATAAAGTCTTCCTTGGTGTGATTTGAGTTCGGTTGCATCTCACGCGTTGGGAGTAATAAATATGGAAAAGAAAAGGAGAGTGCTAGGCTAGTAGTTGCTCTAGCAGGGAATCGGCAAAATCGGTCAAGCTTCTCTGTATCGTTGGATGGAAGTCCAAGAATAAATCGCATTAAAACAACTTCAACTTGGATGGCGATGAGAGATCTCTATTGTTTTAATTAATCTCAACATACCGGCGAGTAGTTTGTTCCAGACTGCTCTTTCGGCTGTATCTTACAAACTATAGCGAAGCACTAGCAGAGGTGCGATCGCGATGCAATTAATTAAATCGAAAAATTTACATATCCACGGAAGGCGTGGTGCTCCGGCATGGCAATCGTAAAACAACATCTTTTCCGTGCACGCGAGCCCGCTCCTCGAGCGCTGTGTTATATCGTTGGTCATTGATCTTTGTGTCGGAGTGGTGTCTGCGGTGGTGACTTAGTTAGTGATTCTCTTGTTTCTTCCACGTTCCAACTGGTGAATCCCGTTCATTCTGTGGCTCGTCCCGGGGGCCCATTATCATTGCGGAACGAGCAGCAAAACGCAGAGCGAAAAATAAAACACATATGCCTTGTGCACACGTGCTGCGTACCTTCTATGGTATCATGAGTTATTTACTAGACGCTACTCCAACGCGGAAGATGATCGCGACTGTCTTAAGGCGGGCTGCGGTTGAGTTGGATTAGCTTAGCTGGGTTTGGTAATTCTTTTTTGATACCTTCTCTGCCTTCATCCAACCTATGGTGTTAGTGAGCTTAGTGACGTATCAAATATCATTAGAGATGCCTGCCTGTGCGCTAACCAGCATCATCGGTGCAATGTTTTCGATGGGATAGAAGCACATACTTGAAGCCTCCCGACTAGAAGGTGTGATGAGCCGTGCCCTAGCTAGCTGACCGATCATCAACCACCGGCCTCGGCCCACCAGATCACTAATCGGCGTGCATTGAATGGGACGACCCACCCCATCGTGTACGTGGTAAAGGGTGTAGAAGAACATGCATCAGACATTATCGCATTCCCGTAATTGTCTCTCCCGTAATCTGCGGTTGAAGGTATCGCGCACCTCGTATGTGCCCAGTCGTCTGGCTGGTGGTTTCCGCGGTTTAGCCTCGTGCCCATGTCTTTACAGCTCTACACTTGTTAGGAGATTGGCAAAGGCTGTAGTACGCGTGGATACTCTCCACCATGGCAGTGTCATGTTTAATTTTCCTGTACCATAGACGTTTGGCGCCTAATGGATGGACGGCACACATACACACACGTCTATAGGTGAAAATTATACCTTCATCGTCCCAAACTGAACCAGAGCACATCAGCACTAGCTAGTTAATGCGCATACTAACGTTGTCTAGAGGTCGGCATAAAGGAGGGCACACCATACATTGGACCGTGCTCAAACGGTTGGAAGAAATCATGTTATCATGTCAGTGATATCAGCTGTTTCCGCAGGCTAACAGGAATTTCAATTTGCTTCTCTTGGGCGCAAGGAGAGATTCTTTAGACGGGACAGAAGAACCAGTAGCTTTGGAAAGAATCATCCATAGAAAAGATAGTATTGAAAATTGTCCAATTGATTAGTATTGAATGTCAAATTAGAGGCAGATCACAGAGCTTTAGGTGGATGCAGAGAGCTGTTCGGCTACGATACCTGATTGTAAAGATGTGTACTGAATGGGACTAAAGAACCTGATTTTGTAACGATCTCTTCGCGGTCGCTTTTATGGTTTGTTACTCAAACTTTTTTCTTCAAGTCTTAAGTGTTCAATGAACCTTCCCGTGTGCTTGCTGCTAGTTTGTATACCTGTGGAAATCGTCTTCTCCAACCTTTCCAACACTAGTCGGGAAACCCTGAAGCCACATTAATCCGCTTAGTTTGCTCGGGTTCCATAGCCGGTAGCGGACGAACAACCTTTCGGGAAATGGAGGAACGGTAACAAACTACTCCCCATAACCAATGCGATTGACAAGGGAAGACGGTAGCAGCCATAAGTCCAGTTCAGTTGAAGTTTGCCTGAAGTGTAACGAAACGATTGAAAATTTCCGATTGAAACGAAACTGGAAACCATCGGGGGGCATTGGCTCACCTCTCGTGAAGCGCTAAGCCAGGGCTAAGGGCTTAACCAGTGCTTTATACGGTCGAGCCACTCCGGTTGAAGTTAATACGATTTTCCACCATCAACACAGAAAGCCTAGATCATGCAATGGCGCAAGAACGTTCGGCAATGCTGCTATAGGCGTGCGGTCGCGGTGCCGGAACCTACTATGAGTTCCGAATTCCCATGAACCGCTTGGAAGTCTTCCATGGATCGGCTGGATGTATATTTTTGTAGTGTTCCAGTTCAGTTTCGGTGTGCGGTGGGTGTCGGATTTGCTTTCTTGGCTACGCGATTAGAACGCCTCTGAAGTAGGCTCAAATGCACTGCCTGAACGACGGGATCGTGCGCATACGTTCTTGGAAACAATTCATTTGTACTTTGGAGGATTCTTTAGGCACACATACGGACTATTCTTTGTAGTGTAATAGTACAGTTTCTCTGTCGTTATGGCCGTACTCCACAAACACGCTCACATACATACACACGTAATGGTTGGCCACCAGATTCTAAACTCCATCTTTCGTGTTCCCATTTTGAGTGGGTTCGCTGTGTTCCATCCCAAAACACGACCGAAATAGATTTCCGTCAGAACACACTGCACATCAGTGCGACTCGGAAGATGTGCAATAGATCGTTCAAGGGCTGACGGGTCTTTTCAACGCTGGTGGTGTCGATTTGTGGTTCCCTATTATAATTTGTGATTTGTTTACGGGAAGCAACATTTCGGGAAGAGTTTTAAAACCCGCGACGAGGAACGTTTGCGGTGAAAAATGGCTTCAACACGACATGTCTCGAGAATGTTTAATGATGGGTGTGACGAATGGGAAACCAGTCGTACTGAGGAAGCATCGTTTTGGATTCTTCAGCTCGGCGAGCGCTGATTGATTTGCGGTTCGTTGGAGTTTGACTTAGCTTTGAGTATCTGTGCTCGAATGCCGAGGGGACATTTTATGTTCAAGGCAAATCAGTGGTGTTCCAGGGATAATAAATCGTATCTGTGTGTTCGTAGGAGTCGTTATGAAATTGGCTTGTTGTAATAATCTCTGTTGCAAAGCTAATTGGAATCGATCTCGTCCTATAGACGGTTTCTACTGCACAGTCCGAATCGACGAAGAAGTTCATTGCCATTGAAAAGTTTTCCCGGGTCGCCATTTACACCCTGTTTCATGATTTTCCGTTCAGCTGCTCCAATGGCTTCTGGTTGCGTGTGGACAAACGCTTTCCAACTCTTTCCCGCCAAGGAAGGGGGCCTGCCTAAGGGGGAAAATTACCATACGGTCGGGCGATAGTGGGTAGCGTGCAGTCTTTTTGGCGAAGCCGGCGGCGACTTTGCAACTGCACTTTATGTGCAACCGCGGGCGTCTGCTTCTATTAAGACCATGAACCTTTCCAGACCGGCCGGCACACGGCACACAGCACAGCAGAGAATAACGAACGAGTACGTCGACGTTCCGGTCTCCGGCCAGTGTGTGCGATTGTCTAGTATGTCGTGGTTTAGAGAACCGCCCTATAAATAACCGTGTCACGTGTTGGGCCGTGACAGGCGGCTGTTTAACGTAGCACGAGCGTTAACTGGTTTGTCGGCCGTGTGCAGAAGCAGCAACAGCTACTAACCGAACTTTGCATCCCGAATCTCGCCTTTCTCGCCGCTCCCAACACAGTATGGTCTTTAGATTGTTGCAGTGGAGTGTGCGCGGTTGCATTTGAAGCTGGGCAGAATTTTCAGCGTTCGGAAAGATCCAACACACGATGATTGCACATAACTTCCAGTGCAAGATAACCATAAATGAGTGATGAGCGTGTGTGCTTGTATCTGTTTATTGCTGTTACTCGTCAGTCGTCGTCGTCGTCTTGGTCCGAACCCCGAAACGGAAAACTCCGAAGAACCTGGAGTCAACGAACCACGGCTTGGTCCGGTGTCCGAACGAGATATGGTGCATGGTTTGTTTTATCGCGCTTTTCCAATCGAGAATTGATTGTAGTTTTACCGCCGGCTTGTGCCTGGGGTATCTACAATCGCTCTGGTCTTCATCCGTGCCACCACCAGCACCAGCACCAGATAGAATTGTGGGAGTCGGTCCGGGCGCGATGCATCGGTGGTACACCATGTGGTACACAGAGGCTGAACTATTCTTTCGGTTTTGTTTAAAAATAGCTCTGGGTACCCCCTTTCCGTGGGTTTTCCTCGATGGATGATGTTGTGGTAGTCCGTCGGGTGGCGCTCCTGGTGGATTGCAGCACTGTAACCAAATCACGCCACCATAACTGGCGGTCACACAGTGACTGGTAGCGGTTCAGTGAACCTTCGGAAATCATAGAACGAACGATTTGTTTAGTTGTGAGGCGCACCAGCTCCACCATCTGCAATATCTCTGCTAGCTGCCACGAAAATATAATGCTTTATTCGGTAAACCCCACACCGGTGTCATTACTCAACCGCGCCCAATCGAGGCTTGAACGCAACTTCGCTAACACACACACATAGTGTTGAAGGTGATTATCAATCAGTGTAATATTTCCTCCCCCCCCCCCCCCCCCCCCCCAACGCATACCCACGCGTGTAGAAAGGTGCACGAAGTGATTTATCTTTATGGTAGGCAATTTGAATCTCTCACTATCTAAATACTGTTTGAACAACACAAGGTGTAATAGATCCAACGATGATCGTCACCAGCCAGAAAGAGTGGTCGATTGAAAGGGGTGATACGCTTGCATTAGTCAACGAGGGTAAGATGTTACGAGAGTGTGGTTTTTGTCCCCCATTGCCGGGCTCCCTCTCTGTAAACAATTCATACTAATGATCCCAGCAATTGATATTGAGCAATTGAATTGACAATTCATACTAATGATCCCAGCGCCAAATGAGTAATGGCACGCTGGAGGGCTCCACTAGGGGTGTGAATTTACTGTGACAAATGGCTCGTCACCGTGCCTCTCAACTCTTTGCTACGCAGCACGGCACTGAAGAAAGCAGGTGGCATGTGAAATTCGAATTGAATAATTTGATTCGTATGTTACGGGAAAAATGTATCCGCTCGCCATAAATCATATTCACAGGGCGTTTCCTTCACCTCACTTCATCATCCCGTGGCCGAAAAGGAAATCAATAAAAATGAATTGGAGTCGCAAATTTGAAGGCTTGTTGATCATTTCCTTCATTTCATTAGGTTCCTCAATTTTGCACAAGGAGAAGAAAAAACACGCTGTCAAATTTCGTAATGGGTTCAGAGAAATGACTTTCGCCCAAAATTTCATAGAAATTTGTGCGATTTCGAACAGGGGGAAAAAATGGGGATAGATTAACATTCAACGCGATTCTTCCGGCCCTAGACGCGAGACTAAAAGGATGCTGCTGTTGCTGCTGCTGGGCTGCTGCTGGGTGACGACCCCCCGTGCACGCGTTCAGTCAGGGCGTTGTGGTCGTGCAGATTGTATCGTGGGGCGAAAGTCAGCCAAACAACCCCCTTTCGTTCGATCGACACTAAAATCTTCCACATCCTATGAAATAGAAATGGATTTCCCATTCCGATACACACGGCGCAAAGGGAGGAATCGGTGAAGGTTGCCTTTTTGCTGTTGTCGAAAATTAGTCACTTCCCTTTTCCATTTGCACCAACAGCAAAAACAACACCAAACAAAACCAAAACCGAACCCAAATTAATCTTAAAACACTAAAACCGACCTTAATCCGTGGAGCCCAATCATCTCATCAGCGTGGCAAGACCTGGGATCGCTCACGGTGGTCCGACGGTTTGTTGTTGTTGCTGTTGTTGCTGTTGTTTCCAGGTTGACGCAGAGCAGCAGTCCCGTTTTTGAACTCTTTCACCTTCGGCTAATGTGTGTGTGTGTGCGGCCTAGCCTTCCTCTGTTGCCTTTTGTTGTTGGAACGCTTTTCCTCTTCCCAAAACAGAATGCGAAGGTGTTGCGCTCCACATTTGCTCTGCAGAGCGCGTGTGGAAGCGTGGAAGGTACTTAGTTTTTACTGAGAGACGAAATGCGCCCTGATTTTTTTATTCATTACCGTTGTTCGTCAGGGGAAAACCCTTATTTTTTCTCCTGCCGCCAGCAGTAAAGGTGTTCCCCGCACCCTTTCTACCCTCATCCAGCTGTCACTAATCAGCATCAATTAAAGAACTTCAAACGTACGCGCGCACCCGCCTGATCATGAATACCGATGTAGTAAAAGCATTAGCCGGCTCTTCCACCCTTGTGGTGGAAGTGTTTGATTTCTTGCGAAGATATTCCGGAGAAATGAAGGGACTCCATTACATTCCATTCCACCAGATATTTAACCTTGCAGGCCCATGGGTGGGCCATGGGGATGGATAGACGGCGAGCTTTCAACCCGGAGAGGCCAAGAGTGCAGCCGTGCAAAAAAAAAAGCCACACCAATCTCCCTAACCAAACAACACCGCCAACAAAATACGCCACCATCTCACACTGCCGCCGCCGCATTCGCCCGCAGGAAATGGGTTGTAAAATTTTAACAACCTTCTTTACCACCATCGCCACAGCCCAGCCCGCACGGTTCGTCACACGTCGTCCCCCTTCGTTCCGTTTCATAGCTCGCGCCAATCCATAACCACACAGCGGATCGCACCGGTGATCGAAGAATATGCCCGGCGATCGACCGCATCCAACGAGTCACATTAAATTAAATCTAAGCCATTTGCAACTTGACGCCCATCGGCAGCATTGGCATATCGGCATTGGGCGCTATTAGATCGTCCTCGCTGCAATTTGAGAGGAGCGGAAAGTGCATCAAAGCGTGCGCGGCTTTCCTCCCGGAACTGTGTTTGTGCGCCCGCGTGCGCGGGGTGTACTGATCGGAAAGCGATTGATCGTTTTGATTACGGGACGGGGGTAGTATTGCCCGTACTGCCAACCGATCAGCAGTAGGCAAAGCAAAGCTGCCTATCACTATGCCTATGCCTGTGTAAGAAGTGCAGAATACCGGTGCAGAAGTGTATCAAATGTCCCATCAGCGTTAGCCGCAAAGCAGAGTGGTCTGGTTGGTTGGTGCGAAAACCCGAACCTCACTTTCAATTGAGTGTGAGGAAACGGTTGTTAGCGTAATTTTACTGCACACTGTAGCGGCGGTTTTATCGATAGTAAATCGAATAGATTACCTCTTTGTTCCGGATAAACAGGGTCGTAAAACGCTTGTGGAATAATCCATAATGTCGGTTGAAAAACTCAGACAAATAGTTGATGAAAAACTCAGACAAAGTTGATGAGTAGTTTGGAGGAGTTTGATGTATTGGAAATCATCGAAATAGAACGTTTGGATCGGTGCAGTTTTTTTTTTGTTTTAGAAAAGCTCCGTTCCTCTTCCATGGGTTGGTCACGGTTTGCCGAAGTCGGAGTGTCAGTTGAAGGTGAATGATCGTTCTTTCATTTGGGATTCAGTGAAAGTTATTCGTCGTCTTCTACTTGCTCTTCATCCTGCTCGGTGGAACGTTCCAGCGAAGGTTCCAGCAAGGAAAATTAATATCCCAAGTCAACGGTGTACTGCTTCCCTCCCGGTGGATGTGCGGAGATTAGCTTCGCCTTATCTACAGTAGGAAGTAACGATTTCGACCGCATCGTGTGATCCATTTGGCGCAAAGGCAGCTTATTTGCAGGTTAATAACATTAGCTTTTAGATTAGCGCGCTCATTTGTGCGACAAATCGACGATGGCTCTAAAAGCAAATGCATGCAAAGGGCGAAAGAAAGTCGTCGGACACATGACGCTCGAAGAAAGACAACCGCTGCTTGACTTTATTTCTCCACAAAAGATAGACATTATTAGCGCTATTAGACTGACGGTTGGAAGGAGAGTTTTGCACATTAAAATCCGACAGCCGTAACGTGACGGATGATGATATTCACCATTTCCCTGGTGTGTGGTGCTTGGGTGCCCCGTCGTGCACAATAAGTTTTGGCTTAAGAAACGGCGACGTGTAACGGGTTGGCAGTTATGGCGTTTTGTGTGCTCGTTTGGCTCCAGCGAATCGGAAGCGATTCCTCGCCATGACATTAAAAACGAATCATATCACATTATCGAAGCATAGAAAAGTTTGACAGCGCTTACGCGTTCGTGCAACAGCACTAACCGGTTCTTTCCTTTATTTATCTCTCGTTTTAGGTACGTTGATCGGGCCGGATTCAGAATGCTGGAGGGGTATAGTTCTGCACGGGGACCCTTCAGCATAGCTTGGAGGAGGATGGAGAAGGGTCCTGCTAGACCTATTTTCCTGGAAAAAGCTACCAACAAGAAAATAAGAGCCTGCGAATCAAAATATCGATGTAACTCCGGCGGAGCTTTGGGACGTTGTTTTCGCGAGTATAACCTCCATTAGCATGCACGAGGGTGAATAAGTAAATCATAAAGCGCTAGTGCTACCCGTCCGGGAGTTGGTTAGGTGTGCCGGACGGGATGTTGCGTGGGTAAGGTTTGGATGTGTGTGGATGGACATAAATCCTTTTTTCGGGTTCGCCAAACAAAGTGGATCGTGGTGGAGTCAGGAACGTGGAAAAATGGGACGGAATGGTTACCGTTACATCCAAATGCGGCATCGAGAGTATGCGTGTGTCCTTGTTTTTGGCTTTTTTTCTGTGCCTCTAGTGCCGTAGTATTTCGAGGTGCGCACACCGTTCGAAGTGTGTATCGATCTTGGCAAGGAAGGCGTACTATAAAAAGCAGCTCCAATAGTGAGCTTTTTTGCGTTTTTGTTTTAGCTTCCCGCACGACGTTATTTAACGAAATTCCAGTGAACTAGTTTCCATCGTTAAGGGCGGAGACCCAGGAGAAAAGTTTAGCATAGAAAGGGGTTTTTCACGTACCGGGTTTTAACCTCCAACGCGGGCCCCGGTGTCTATGGCCCACACACAGTTTGCCATAGCGACAATCGCAAACAAATAAAAGTTTCATCTATTTTTTGCGGGTTCACCTTGTTTCCGGACCTGTGTGTGTATGTGGAGGGTGTTCTGTTTTGCTCTTGTCTGTTACCATCAGTTTTTAGCAATGTAGACCCGAGGTCCCCGTACAGTCTTTGTCTTCTGGTGCAAACCACTGAAAAGTGGCTCGGAAGCGAACGATCAACAACCATCCGGGCATGAATCAACTTTCGGGTATGACGGTTCGTCACTCGGATTGATGCGAGCACATGGCAAGTGCTGCTTTTCACCACCATTCTTGCGGCAGGGCGGACACAAGGTTGGTCACAGTTTGGTGAGCCGATGGGGGAAAACATTCCGTGACCCCCTTTTCCGTGCTCCTGTCGAGCTTTGGGCGGGTTCGTAATTTTGTCAGTGGCAGAATGTTACGTTTCGTGCTGGAGCACACTAGCCCCCCGAACGTGTTGTACCCTTGGAAGGAAGTTTGAAGAAGAGCCTCCGTTGGTTTAGATAAGCGGAAGAGGCGTTTCCCATTCCTACCGAACCGGCGGGAACCGCCGCCCGGAAAGAGAAACACGCTGTAAGGTGGTACCGCGCGCAGCAGATTACGGGAATTTAGATAAAACTAGTAATTTTACGACCACTGATGCCCGCCGCCGCCATCCATTTCCTATTTAGAACATGGCGAGCAGCAGCAGCAGCAGCAGCAGCATGGTCAAAGTAGAGCCGAGGAATAAAAAAAACGATTAAATTTCCCCGCAACACTCTGTGGCCAAATTGGAAAACAAATTAGTGGACTCATCTTTTTTGCTCCCCACCGCGCTCCCTTCACGGTGCGATGCAACTGCCCGGTATCGTGTGGAAAAACGACAGGGAACTGCAGCCAGTGTGGACCAAAAATGCCAAACTTCATCAAAACGGTGCTGCGTTAGTGTATTTTTAAACTGCCGCGGCAACTGTAAAAGAGGGTGTGTAAGCGTTCGTGGAGCGTTCCGTGGTTTGCGATAATTATGAAACAAATATTGTTTTACGGTACTTTTCGTATAGATAATTATATACGCCACGGCGGCCGCTTTGGTCGGGCTCCAGAACAGCACCTAATTGGGTCGTGTTGGTTGTTATCTTGGCTGGATCTATCTTTACTGCACTACCGTTTGTCTTGTTTGGCCGCTGCAATTTGAGGTCGTTTTGATTTTGTAATTTGTTGTCATATTGGTTTTAGGACGTTGGGAACATGATGTATGCTTTTGTTGGAAAAACTGTTCCGTTTTAAATGGATGAAATGATCACGAAGAACGGGGAGAGATGTTTGTGCATTTCGATAATAGAAAAAATATCCAAATATTTGTAAATAAGGTCGTATTTTGGTCTCCTTCTCTCTTTGCCGTACAGTTAGTTGTCACCGAGTGGTGGGCAGGGCTACGAAATCTGAACGCAATAAATAATATCGACAGGAGAAGGAAGTTGTTCAAAATTATTTTATCGATACTCCAATAAACTGGGTGGCCCGCGCGCATTGAGCATGGGGTAAATTCCGTCCCATCGGCATAAAGCTCCGTTCTGAATGAGGGTGCACAGCGCCCTAACCCTCCCAGTGTTACTTTGTGCGGCACGAAAATTATGCTATGATATGCTGGGGGGGTTTGCTTTGGGGCAGAATTGTTTCACATGGAACGGTTCTGAGGGAGGGAGCGAGTATTAAAAAGTGTCCCCATTCTTGTTTTCCCCACGCTGTTGCTGTGGTACTGGTACATTATCTCCCCTGTTGAATCGTACACGCAGGGCGCAAACTGAACTTCCCGGCACGGCAAGCCTGTGTGTGGCAGATCGATTTGGAGCGCATTTCCAGTGACTGATCAAAATCACGCTCGTTTTGGATGGATGATTTGGTATTATTTAAATCGAAATGGTTAATATTGTTAACATGTAGGCTGAAACACACAACTTCCGTTGACATTGAAGCCACCGAAAGGTCATACAACTGCTCTGTTGGATTGCTTCTCGGCTCTTGGGTTAGATGTAACGGAAAGCAATACGATCATTTCGAAATTATTCCCATTTCGATTACCTTACGCCAGGGTAAGCAACGATCCCTCTCTCTATCGAATGCAGAAATAGAGCAAATCGAGCCTAATTTCCATTTATCAGTGCGACACAGGCAATAAATTTCCCTAACATGATCCTGCTAAAGTCGAAGCAAGAGAAATAGATCGCGGTTCAGGTGCACTCCACGGCCATCCTTCAGCCGATTGGAACAGAAATTGAATCTTCACCACGTGAAAGGCGCGCAGGAAAAACAAAAAAATAGACTGTCACCTTCTCCATGAATGTGTTGCCGCGTTTGTGTATCTCGTGCTGCCAACGATACTGGAGCACACAAATCAAGATGTCGTGTGTTTTTCCGCGCCGGGCGGTGGGTCACTGCCGCCGGACATCGTGTGCGTAAGAGCCATTTTCCTTCCCCCCGTAGGAGAACGCTCGCCGGTCGTGATTTGTCCTCCAAACACGCCACGCGGCAAGGGAAGATAAATCGATAAATCGAACCAGCGGCATGCCATGGCATGTGTGTGTGTGTATATGTGGGGGGTAAAATAAGCGACCCTAAACACGAACCACGATTGGGAATCGCGGGGAGAAGCATCGTTGTTGGATGGACAATTTATGACATAGGGCAGATACAATTTCAAACCCATTATTACTAATGATCCAAATTGTAGACTTCTTGCAGTATCTCCTCTCTCCCTCTTCCGCGACATCCTCATCCACGTTCCTCGTGGTGCGCGTGTGGGTTGTGGAATTTCCCGCGTGCGCAAACGGCGGGTGCATCGAGATTTGCATTTACTCCGGGATAAGCCTTTCGCGCCGGTTCGAATCGATCTGGCGTTGTGGAAGCGATGGAACAAAAAAAAAACAGCATTGCCCGATAGTATTTGCCATACCAAAGGAGATGTTGTTGCCATTTAACCGATCCGCGAACCCATTAGCAACAGTCTCCATCGCATCTTCCCGCGGGCGACGGTCGCCGCAGCAGCAGCAGCAGCAGTTCCCAAAGGTCTCCATTTCACCTGCACCCTTTTCATGCGAAAGGTTGATTTGTTTTGCCCAAGCCCCGGTAGAAGAAGGACTGATTGGCTTTCACGATGAAAATTCAAACGCCTTTCATCCTCGGCGCAGGAAAAGTAGATGAAGAGCAGGGAGTGAGATGAGGGCGAAGAATCGTGTGAAAGTAATCGCGGGCGCGCGCTCGCCTGTTGTGTGTAGGTGCGGGCGGACAGATCAGGCAAGTGCGCGTTTCATGGGAAAAAATGCTCACCCGTGTCAGAGATGATACACGTCAGTGGCCGTTTCCTTCCGTCTCGGTTTCGGGCTCGGAAGCAAAGGAGAGAGAAACGGCTGGGTGCGCGATAATGAACTGCATTGATTTTGCGTAACAAAAGCACAAATTACCGTTCAATTTGTTTCGGAAGAAGGGGATCATCGTTGTTGGGGTGGAGTAAACTTGAATTCGCAAAGGCGCACAAACAAACGGCGGCGAAGCACCGTTTTTCAAACTCATGATCGCTTCCCCGCTCTGCTTGCAGAAGCTGGTGGAAAACAAACGCTATTAAAATATTTCTTTCAGCCCCGCTAGCGCGTAAGCTGTGTGAGGGTTGGAGTTTTTCACTTTTTTATGCGCGCTTCGTAGGCCTCGGCGAGATTTCCCGGTGCAGTTTTCCAACGGCAGGTAGCAGCAAACGGTGTTGTTTTAATTGGCAATAATCATAACCATCCGCTGCTGCCGCCATGGCCGGCCCCATTGGCTGTCGGTGTGGGCAGAAGATGCACCGTTTTTATCTCCCCATACACAAATATGTTTTGTTGTGTGTTGCAGTCTGCCAGACTGATGGTGAGGCAATTCCCATTGGAGCGGCAGCAGCGAGGGGTTGATGATAATTTTCGTGCAAATTAACCGTTAGCAGCTAGATTCCTCACATTCCATTCCATTGTAATTGCATTGTTTCTTGCGCGTGCATGTGTGTGTGTGTGTGGTGTAGAAACCAGCTGATCTTTGGATGCACTTACCCAAACCACATTTGCTTTGCTCTGCTGCATATGTGCATGGGTTTTCTTAATTAAATCTATTTCACTTACGGCCAACATCGATGCATTCGAATCCATTTGAAACCATCAGCCACTTGCCTCGATTTGCCTTGACGGGTTGCAACTGTTCGGGGTGTTCGATTGTCTCTTACAGACGGCAAAGTATCAGATCGTCCACTTTCGTTGTGTTGCATTCGAGTTGGGAAATGATTTGACTGAATAACAGAAAAAGCAGGCTACACAACACAATCGATGAAGGGGAGAGTACGATGACAGCGGGCGACCGGCGTGGTACCCCGACCCGACGTGGATGATGTAAATAGCGGACGAGCATGGGGTGTATCGTAATAGTGGATTTTATTAACTTTTTTCCTCTCTCTCTTGCTCCATCAATCCATGCGCGGTTTTTTCATTTTCCATTATCTTATCTTATAGAACTCTAGCGCGCTGCACGCTCCTTTTTTCCTATTTCCACCGAGAAACCGAACGAAATAGGTAACGGTGTGTGGTTCATCATTCTCAGCTTCTTCAGCTACTCGGTTGGTGTAGCTTTAACAGCAGCAGTAGCAACAGCAACAGTAACAGACGATTGTCGATTGTGCAAAGGAAAAAAGAGTTCTTTTGTCTGGTCTTTGGTGAGCCGTAGGAGGATGTGCATAGAATCGGGGTCTTCTTTTTTGCTGTTGTTGCGCCCTCACTCCATCCATGAGGCTAGAGTGGCAATTGTTGCATTCCTGGGGCTGTCCGGGGATCTTCCAATCCAAAGCACCCGCCACCGCCCGAGTATTTGATGAGCTGGGCGAGTGAGGGACAATCGATGTAAAATCAGACCTCCCCGGTCCAACCAAGGCTAGGTAAGCCGTGTAGCCCCATCGCACGAAAAGTACCTTCACGCGAGACGAATGCGCTCACCGGCAAGCAGAACGGTAGATGAAATATTCTTCTTTTAATGGATCATCTTCATATCTAAACTGTGGCGTTTTTATCCCGCGCGCTGCGGCTTTATGAAGGAAAAAGCCCACGGTGAGGGAGCAAAATTTAATTTATTTTCTTCCCACACACACGCGCTCGTTCTCGCGTGTTGGGGAGCCTGGGCTTAGGCCCATGGATGCCCTTCTCGATGCTGTGTAGAAAGGGGTAGTATGTTTTATTGTGAAGCAATGGATTCCATCAAAGCGCAAGAAGAACAACATTGCATTGCGCTACCGGTTTGTTGAGTTGCTGCAAACGTGTTGTGGATGGGGCAACGATCGACAAAGATCTTCTCGCCAGCTACATTGCATCTCACAAAGATACAGTTTCCCCCCCTGAGAGTGTAAATATTCATCGTAACGATCGCGCGCTTATGATCGAATTAATTGTCTCATGTTTCGCGATGCACGGAAAGAGGGGCGTGTGTGTTTATTTCTTGCGCTAGTAGTTGCACAGTTGCATGTGCACTGTTTTTTTCTCTCCCCGTTCCCCTGTGCACACTGGTTTTAATCAAAACGGCTACGGTTGCATGGACCGAGATCATCTTCGGTAACCGGCTTGAAGATGTTATTGTTCTCTAAACAAGCTCTAGAGACGGTGATTCATAAAGAACGATCGGGGATCATTTGTGTTGGGTTGGGATCCATCGTGAATGAAAGTGTAACAAGCCAACACACGCTTAAAAGATTTACTTACAAGTAACCAGCTATCATGTCTGATGTAGAATTTTACATTTAATCATTTAAACTTCATGATTCAACTTTGGACAACAACTGCTCTAGTAGACTGGTGGTGAAATAATCGTTAAAATCTTCCAAACAGATCGACTGTCAGCAGCTTTCCATTTCCTTATTGGAATTCCACTAGTTGGTGCAGATCGAAAGCCTATTCTTCTTCTGTCTGTGAGTTCAAGTAGCAAAATGGTTCGAAACAAATTCACTTGCCTTTTGAATGTTTCTTTTCCCCCGTCAACCGCTCCGTCGCTCCCGATGTGCTGTGGAATCTTAACCAGGGGTTTGCTACAAATTTGGTGCCCATTTGCGATGGCCATTTATGATACATCCCAATTCTCCTCACACGAAAGGTGCCAACTAGCAGATTCTAAATTGATGGTGCGTCCGATGGAACGGATTTGCTTCCCAGTCGGCCAGCACAGCCCCAAAAGGTGCTAACGAGTGTGTGTGCTGCTGCTGCATTCAAGAGCTCGCTCGCAAGGTGTGTAATCCAACGACACGCGGGGGCTCTCATCACCCCCGGAGGGACACGACAGGCTAGTTTTGTGATCGATGCAGCAGCGGTCATCGGGGTGCATCGTAATTTATGTAAATTTCATGAATGTTTTCTCTCCGCGGGTGCTCTTTGCTTGCCGTGTGTGACACCTTGCTGCTGCTGCAAGGTTGCGATCGGCAACGCGGTGTGATGTTGTGTTTCTAGCCATCCATTTTATATGTTTATCAGATTAAACCTACCAGTGTGTATGCGTGTTGTGCACCCTCTCGAGATCTGGGAATTAGTGGCAGACGAGTTGACGACATCGTCGGTCACCGTCTGGGACGGACGGTTAGCGTGGGGGAAACTCTAGTGTTTTTCCACTTGAGAAAGCGCACCAGAAGAGTAGTAGGCGAGAGCATAAATTCCTCAACAACCTCGATCCCGGAGTTTCCGGAAGGCGCGCGCCATTGGGGTCCAACGATCTGAAAAAAAAAACATACACCAAAACCGACCGTCAAGTGTGTGTGGCGTCGCGATGTGTGTGTGTCTGTGTGTAAAGGGTCGCTGGGATTATCATTCTTATTTAGCGCCCCAGCTATATGGTGGGGTGGTGGGCTTACTTTCCAATTTGTTGCTGTTGTCTCCCGCTCGACGTCTCAATCGTCGTGGGTTCCACTTTGCACTCTGTGCCGATTGATTTCAAGTTGCTCGTTATGCCTAAATCTTTATGTTTTATGGCCCAGCATGGGTCTCGAAATGCAGCGCGGGAGAACTGGAGTTGGGGGTGGTTTATGGCGTTCGGAGGAATTTAAATCTCGTTAGTATAATCGGAACGCCGATATGGGAACCACAACACTCTTGAGTTGGGTGTCGTTGTCTGTGTCGTTGTCTATGGTTTTAATAAATTGGTGTTACAGTCACTGGAATGTAGCACGGCCTGTCGGCAATGGGTTTTAATTGGAATTTGTCAACGACCGCACGATCTTATCTGAATGGAATGAAAAATGTCCACTTGAAAATCCCTGACACGTCCTTAACCATTCTATATGCAGATTGCATAACTCTTGGCGCCTACTTCAGGGAAAGTAGTGCCATGATGTGTGTGACCGTTTAAAAGAAGGAAATTGCTCGTTTACATCGTGAAATCTCTCTCGCACTACATTCGTGATCAAATTTGGAAATGATCAATAGTTGGTTCCCATCGAAGACATACAAAATCGAGCGGCTTCCGGCGCACTCCTCCCCTGTGTCAGTTCGTAAAGGGTGAACGAGATTTCTCACACGTCCGAGACACCGCGATCCTATTTGTGACAGATTTTTCCTTTCTTTTGTTGACGTGACGCGGACAGCAGCGTGAAAAGGAACCGCGAGACTCACTTTCGATCTGCGCCGTGAGAACATTCCCATCGATCGTAAAAGCTCGGAGTAATCAAAGCCTCACCGAAATTGGGATCCCCAAAGGTCTCCTCGGTTTTTTTTTGGTTCCAAACGGTGAACCAGCAAATTTTCAATTTTCTCGCCTCTCGCTCGGAGGGCGTCTGTTGCTGTCCCACCCCTTTGATATAGAAGGAAGGATTGATGAATTGAACGTGGTTGTTGTTGTTGTTTTTTTTCGCGATCATCGTCCGATCGATTAAGCTCGGGCGTCCGTTTTCTAGCGATGAAAAATTGATGAATGTTGGTGTGGACGATCTATACGACGCTCTTCGTGTGTACGCCATGTCAAGTCACATAGGGCTGTAGCGAGTGGGCAGTTTACCGCTGTCGGTGGGCACCGCCCGTAGGTCACGTCGCGTAACGAGGGAACGATTTCGACCGGAGAAATGTTTGGGTCCATTCACGCAGGTCCGTCGCAGGTGTCCGACGCGTGTGTCCCGATCGAATAAGTGAAAAATAAAACAGGCACGCCGGAAACCTCATTTCTCACGTCGATTAAGCGTGTGTGTGTGTGTGTGTCTGCGAATGAGGTTATGGGCAAAAGTCCACTCTAATCTGTGTGTTGGACTTGGAGAAAATGGTTACGGCAGCTCCTCGGGCACCTTTTGAGACACAACAACCCCTTTCCCCGACACAACACCCAACCGCCCTCGATCGGGCTCAAACGTGCCTTTGGCACATAAAGTGTTCCCTGCTTGCGCTTATCAACAAAACCGACCCAAATGACTGTTCAAGGTCGTCGCAGTCCTTAGAGCCCTCTCATTAACCCAGACACCGAAGCCGACTTTCCGCACGACGGCAGTGTGTGCGCTTTTGGGCAAAACCTCGGCCTGAAAAGTGACCAAACACAGGACAAAAAAACAACAACAAAAATTGGGCAATAATGTGCGTGACTCAGTATTCTAATTTTATTACGACTGAAGGTGCCCGCTGTGTCCGGGCTGTGTGTCGGTGTGACCGAAATCGGTGGACAGAGCGCACCTCCAGCGGGTGGCACAATTGTTCAACGAACTGACGACGGGTTGACCCCGGCCAACATCTGATTTCGCAGCCTTGATTTCCTTCCCCGAACGCCACCCACCCGCGACCCGGAGACCGTACAATGTTGCTACGCCCCAAACCCCTTTCGGAGGACATACTTTTATTTTGTCGGCAGCAGCACCGTTCGCAACACGTGTGTGCAGGTTCTTGCGAGGTAAACGATGTGGAAGAAGTGCTTCAGATCCCTAAAGCAAATACTTGACCCAGAAAGGCATCATTTCATTACCCGCAGTCGAGTTCTGGCTCGCTCTGTGTGTGTGTGTTTGGCTTTTGCGAGATTCTGTTCTGTTACCCCGCGCGTTCGCATGGCAATCATGTTTTCGGCTGCCGCCTTGCCTACCGCCACCTTTTCCACCTGGTGTCCACTCGTCCACCCCTTTTTAGGACCCTTTCTTTCTATCTCTCTTACTCGTTTTTACCCGGGGTTTCGAGGTGCTTGCGCATAAAATCCAACGAGCGCGTCCATAAGTCCTCACCCTGTCGGGGCACCCTTCCCGCTTCCGAGACGCTTCCTATTGCCGTTGGTCTGCCATCACCAATTAGCAACCCCTACTGCTTCTTCATTCCAGACCTTCGGCTGCTTGTACCTGGGCCGGCGGCTGGTGTGCTAGAGAGGGACCCCTTTCGTACAGCATAAACATATAGCATAGCGTCGTTCGTATGTTGGTTGTGTTGGTATAGGGATTTCGATTGAGTCCTCTCTTTTCTGCCCCCAGCAGGAAACGAGAAAGAGTGAAAGAGAGTGCACATCTAAAAGGAGAACCCACAACCACATGTACACATACCCATTTGGCTGTGTGTTTGGTAGAGGTCCGTGCGAGCATAGCAAGCCATACACGTATCCTTACCGTTGCCTCGCAGCGCATAACGGAGAATCTAGTCAGCCTGGTCAGTCAACTGAGCAGCGTTTTTCGAGACAGTTTTACAGAATTCACTCTACAGCAAGAAGGTTGTTTTTGAAGTAGGAAATATTGGAAGGAATACACTGTGGCAATTGTGACTTGTGAAATATTGTGGTAAAGTTCCACTCAGAAGGATATTGAGAACTATTTTAAAGCTTTTGAGTCATCACGATACGACGCCCAAAGCATTATCGGCCAGTTTTCATCGATTTGCTGTGATTCGCTTATTTTGTATGTGTATTTGCCGGATAGGATGTGCTCGGCGCAGGACTGAGAATCAAACGATTATAACGGGGTTTTTTTTCGTTCTATGTTTTGCAGAGTTCTGAAACCACCGGGCGGTGGCAGCAGCGATCTTTTCGGCGCCGACCAGCTTGGACCCAACACGCCACGCACCATGAGCAAGAACCGCATGCAGTCGAACATCTTTGCGGCTCCATCGGACGCCCACAAGAATGGTAAGTCCTTCTTTCCCACACTTTGCTGCCGGATCCCACAGGAAACCGATCGGACTGTCGCAGCAAAATGTTCAAATCGCTATGAAAACGGATCAAATGGCTGCTTCGGTTTTTAGATGTGTTTGCGCACCGCTCGGTGTGTGAGTGTGTGTGTGTGTGCTGTTCGCACGGTATGAAGAGGGTCTTGTTGCGGCCTGTGTGAACATGTTTCAAGAGGCCCAAAGTGTGTGTGTGTGTGTGCGCTTCAAACCGAAAATGTTCGTTATGGATCAATGTTTCACTGTGGAAAAACACAAAAAATGTCCCCTAAGCGCGACATAAACATAGGAGGAATGCATCTTCCGGAAGCGTGTGTGTTTGTGTGATTGTTTAAACGCGTCTCTCTGCAGGAGGTGCATATTTTTTGTTTGTTTATTTGCCTTACGCTCATATGTGTGTGTGTGTGTGTTTGCATGATGCACCCGACGGAGGTACAAAACGGACGAAGCAGAATGATTCTGGGTTTTCCGTGGCTGTTCTCGACCAGCTGTGTTTGTTTGAGCAAAAAGGTACCCAAGCAAAAGCATTAAAAAATAGCAGAAAACTGCACCGAAGCCATAAAGTTTTATTTGCTCTACCCAGGACGGACCACACGATCTTGTCTTGTTTTAAAAAGCAAAAGAAGTAATGTTTACAGAGAAGCTAAAAAGATAGCAGCCATTATCATATATTTTCACGATGTTCTTATCTGTTCCTCTTGTGCCGTTGCCGTTATCTAATCTAACCTTTCTTCTGGATATATTTTCACTGTGCAGTCTTTCGGCAAGGAGCTCACCGATACTATTTTCTTGGTACTTTCTCATCAAAATTAAATAAAATTTCCCTTTCGTCCTTTTAGTGTCCAGTTTATACATGTTCGTTCTCTTGTTCATTGTTTTACGTCCTTTCTTGCTAACTTTATGCCCGTATGAGTAAGCATTCCCGCTAGCTTTTAAATTCCATTTAAACTTCCTTTTTCTCGTATGTTAATGTTTAATCATGTATTGATTGTTGTTGTTTCTTGTCCTCATTCGATGCTAGAATTGCCTTACCAGCCCTGCTCCATAGTCAGTGTGCCCGTCTTTTAGCTTTCCTTCGACCGGTACACATCCACGCACAATCGTCCCCCCCCCCAGCTTGTGTTGAAGTGTAATCATCAAATTATCGTTCATCATTCCTCGTTTACGTTACGACTGCTCAATGCACACAGCTGTATTGAGCCCTTTTTTTCATACCCATCGATTACTTCCATCCCAATCCACCTTGCCCTGCAGTAGAGAGCGAAGTGTCTGCCCTCATTTTCTCATGATCATCATCACTGTCGGTCGTGTCCGTAGCGATTGTTTTCGTGACAAAAAGCAGCGAAAAAAGATTGTAACAATCCACTGCCACGCCACGCCACACGTAATCAAGTGTCGTATTGTGTTCATTTCCTATTTTCGACCATCCAAATTGCTAGCCCCAAGATCACCCTTTGCTCGGATTGCATTCGCATCTCATTCATTCCCAGTTTGTTTGCAGCACGATCATTTTCTTCTTGCGTTTGCGCGCGCGCGCGCTGCCTTTGGCGGAGGTGGAGTTGAACGCCAATAAAGAAAGGGCGACAATTGTCTGTTTCCCGGGGAACGACAATGGAAAGTTATGTTGTACTCAATTTTTTTCTTTTCTTTATTGTAAACTGAAGACCAATTTTCCCCGGCGCCTCAGTGCACGCGCTCAATTCTCCACTCCCTGCCTTGGCTGTAACGCGCAAGGTGTCAGTTTAGTTGGCGCTTGTAATCACATTACCTAGAGCATTATCTCATTATCTCTGGCCTTCCCGGTTCGCGTCGGTGAGTGGAAGAGACACCTTCGGTTCGCGACTTACCCGCGTACCCCGAAGACGACGACACCCCGCCGGCGTTTGTAGTTTCTTCCAATGCGACATCCCCGTAATTTGCTGTGTATGTTGTAATTTGATTCCGCAATTCCGTTCGCAGAGGCAGGTGGGGTTGTGGCTATTGGTTGGATGAAGTGTACCCCTTCCAGAATGTCCTTGTTCTTGTTCCCGTTAAGTGGTAGTGGTAGAGCGCACCGCAGTTGTTGCCAGTTGGCGGAAACAATCCGTGCTGCAGAATGATAGTTCGTTTGTTTTTGTATTGTAGTTTTTAAATCCATTCCTAAATTCCTAATCAAGAGCTGCGCGCGTCCAGTCAGTGGAGTATGGTGCATCGTCGGTGATGTGTTGAGACATCCTCTCGCGCCAAGTACAAGCGAGTACAACTATGTAGACGGGAGCTATGCTTGAGTGCCTCCACACATCTCCATTGCACGGCCATAGTCGCACGCTGTCACGCTCGCCAAACATCTTCATCAACGTTTGACGCATGAAGACCCCCAGAACCACCCCTTCTCTGGAGCTCTCCAGATCCCGTTTCTAGATAAGAACGCGCACTAATAATTACTCTTTTACTCTCCCTCGCTCTCCCTCTCTCATTGGCGCAGGTTCGGAAACTCCACGCCGTAACGGGCAGGGGCAAGATTCGCACAACCGTCTGTTCGGCGAAGTCAACCGTCCGTTCACGCCGGCCAAGAACCACATGAAGAGCAACCTGCCGATCGGCAACCCGGGCGACAGCACCGACGGTGCCAAGCCGCACCAGAACGGCAAAGCGAACGGAGTGGCCCACCAGAACGGTAACGGCACGGCGAACGGCCATCACACCAACGGCAACGGACACACCAATGGCAACGGACACATCTCGTCGGCTTCCTCGGACAATGGATCCAGCCACAGTAAGTATTCCGCCCGGTGCCGGGTGTGTGTTGTTGTTTCCCCCCCTCCGACATCGTCGACCGACCAAAGGACCCCATGTGTTTTCGTGTGCGTTTTATCCTCCCCCATTTGCTTGTGTGTGTGTGTGTGTGTGTTTGTACACTTGTTTTGCTGTGTGTGTGTGTGGCACGAATTGTGTGACGAGATTTTGCACCTAAAAATACAAAAAAAAAAATAGAATTTTCCCGCAAGTCGCATGACGCGAGACTGAACATGAACTTCACGCTCGATTGGAAGGTTGCCGCCAGCGCCGTGTGTGGCGACTTCCTTTGGGAGGGGTGTGTGTTTGTGTGCCTGTGTGTGTGTGTGCGTATCGAATCCGGATCTGGTTCCGTCCGTGGCCATGATGCTGTTGACAATTGCATGCAAAGAGGAGAGGTGTTCGATCATGTGCAACGGTTCCGGATCGGTGACACATTGGTGACTTCTGTGCTCGCGCACACACACAGGGTATATCCGATCCGATCGTCACCTTTTCGATTACGTACATTTGTGCGGATCACAGCACTTTGTCCCCGAGGGGGTGTTAGTAGATGCCTGGAGGAGGACGAGGGCCTTAAACAAACCTTGACGACAGTTTCAACTCAAATGGCGCCGTACGTTCCTCAAGTTGCTTTTGTTTCGGCGCGGGTTTTCTATGGGTGGTTTTATTGTTTTGTTGGCCTGTCTGTATTGTCTCTGTAAATGCCCCACACATTGCCTTTTGTGTTTTACCGCCGGCGTAGCTAACCTCGATCTGTCTTTCCAATCTGTTCTTTTACGCAGTTTTCCTGAGGAGATTAAGTAAGTTCTTTGGGGGGACGAATGGAGGTGGAGAAGGAGGAGTAGGAGGAGGAGTGGTAATTACGTTAGCTCCTCTCCACTACCCCTATACCCCATTTACAGCGATTTGCTTCCTCATGTGTTTAGATGCTTTTTTAGAAGGTTGAACACAAAAATGTCACATCATGTTCTGTTCTATCGAAAACCCACCCCCACCCCACGAGTCACATCATTATCATTAGTTTTTTTCTTCTCAAAATTACATCCCATAAACATGTCAAAAGCGTTTTCAGTTGTTTTGCTTAATTAGAGAGTAAAACATGCTTCATTTTTGTTCCTATTCTGCTTATTTTTTCAACAATATTCTTGTAGATATTTACCTTTGCTTCATCTCTCTGCATGAATGTCTCTTACCGTTTTGAGGAAAAAAAAAAGAAAACTAACTGACCGATCAGATGAGTTCAAGTACACGGAGTTACGGAGGAGTTGGTGGCGGGCGTGACGAGTAAAACATAAACAAAATTAGCTTCATTTTCCGCTCAGGTGCACCCTTTGTGGGCAATTTACCGCAAACGCCGCCAAAAGAGCCAATCCTAAGATACCCATAATCATGGTTCACCTTCATCCGATTCGTAACTTCCTAGGAATGGTAGGAAACTTGCAATAGCAATAGCCATGCTCGTCTGCAAAAGCTATGGGAGAAATAGTTGAAGCATACGGCGAGACATCCCCCCCGCTCTGCCGATGATGGCTTCATACTGGAAGGAGAGGCGGCAATTAGTTCTTGATCTAGATAATACCTCAATGGCGAAGAATCGTAATGAAGTTCCGCTTTTTTCACCCACCATGTTGTGTTACACGATGACTTTGTGTAACATTGCATTAGTTCCTGCAGAGGACGACGGAGGGGGCGTTTATGTGACGTGTCTTCCCGGCACAACAATTCGCAACTCATTGTACATTAATTTCGCGCGCCATTTGCTCACCCATCCTGTAAAGTGTGTGACACGTTGTAAGATTGCAGCAGTAGCATCAGCACCAATTCATGAGCCAATAAGAGATCAGAGTAAAATGGTAGTGTAGTAATTGTAAAGTCGCTGCACCCGATCGGCATACAATGTTATTTTATCGCTGCAATTCACACCTGGCGCTGCACGTGAAGTAGTTCTTTGTGTGTGTATCTACGTTATCGCTCGCATCGTCTGATGGAACTCGATTTCTGTTTCTATTTTAACTCTCTCCTTCTGCTATCTGGAATCTGTGTGTTTGTGTCTATGTGTGTGTACGCGCATGTGTCTTTCTATCCTGTAATGTATACATCCTTGCCCCCTCCTGACCGACCCGGATGATCTGGTCTGGACATCTCTACGATGCTCGTGTGCGTGTTGTTAATCTAAACCCAACCCGCCCTGCTCGCTACTAAACCTGCGCTTCTGCCTGCAAAATCATGCAATGACACACTAATCGACCACGACCACCCAAACAAACACCCGACGGGACGGACTGCGAGAGCAGGTAATGAAGAGGATGCATCACCGGATTCGGCCTACTCGTCGTCCCGCTCGCAGCACTTGGCGCACCATCAGCAGAGCAACGCGCACGGCCAGTCGATGGCGGCGGGTCCGGGCGGCATTTGGGCGCCGTTCGATTCGACGGGCCTGGTGCCGCCCCTGTCGCCCCGGCGCCAGATGCAGTTCTATGCGAGCGGCGAAGCGCTGAATCCGACCTATGCATCCAACATTAATCTCTGCATCAGTGATGACATCATCATCAGCGTGACCGAGCACAGTGATGATGCGATTGTTGCCGCCGGACACGGCCCGAACAGCAGCGACGGCAAAGGTAGCACGAATATTGACGAGTGGCGGGCGAGCGCGAGCCTTCCTGGCGCAGGGAGGCGATACCCCCCCCCCACACACACGTACAATGTTTTTGTTTGTTTGTTTGTCTGTTTGTTTGTTTGTTAGTTGTAGTACTTTGTGCTCTGCATCAGTAGCATGAAATCCTTCGATTGGACCAAAATATGATATTTCCTTTTGTTTTGTTACCCTTTTGTTGTTCTGTTCCTTGTTCCCCTCTATGGATGTGACTTGATTGACGATTACATACACGATCATACGATCGCCGGTCTCCTGGGCAGCTTTGTGTCCGGATTGTTCGGATCGCCTAGCTTCGATCGCGCTTCCTTCCTCTTTGCCGCTGCTCTCTGTGCTTACAACTAACCCACTTTCATTTTCTTCACCCTCTTCAAACACACACTCTTGAACGCTTTTCCCCTCTCATCACGCCACCCACTCTGTGTGCAGCATCGCCAAGGTCACCACGCTCGCCACGGTTTGCGCAACGGAACCCAGTTACCGGCAACGGAGTCGAAGATTACGCCGACAAGCCACGGAAGCTCAGCTCGAGACGTGGAGCAGGAGGTAAATTCGTGCCACCAGCGCGCATCCTTCCCCGATGAAGAGAGAGAGAGAGAGAGAGGGAGAGACAATTCCCACCCTACATCCCAGTTCCCGTGCCTTACGCTCCAACGTCCGTTCTACTTTCCATCCCATGTTAAGCTGCTAAACCTCCCTCTGCCATAATCACACTAATCCTCACCATGGGGCGCTTTTTTGCGTGTTTTGTGCGCGTGGGTGTGTGTGTGTGCTGCACTTCCTATCCTTAAATTGCCATTGCACTATGACTAAAATCTCATACAATTACATTTGCTAACAACTATTAAAATGAAAAAAATAATATAAAACAAAAAAAAGGTTAAGGAGCTTTTGCTATTCAGTGAATGTTTAAAAGTGTGATAAGAATATGGCATACTATCTCTCAATTCCCCCACTTCCAGGAACCACCGTCCCAGAAAGCACGAAGCAAATTGGACACGCACATTACTAACGCTCTGTTTTTTTTCCATTTCCTATCACCACAGACGGCAATCCGGTAACTGGTGAGGGATACAGCAAATCGAACGGTGCAGCTGAAATCAACACTACGGTACCGTCGCTGAACGGAGGTGGCCATGTTATCAATAAGAACCGCATTCCGCCCGGCGGATTCTCGTCCGGTCTGTGGTAAGCAGAGGGCCACGAACTCTGTCACCCCCTTTTTTGCGGCTTGCGACGACGAACGAACCGGACAGCTACCCCCAGGGCGTCAACCGTTTGGTAGCGCAGGAATCACAGAACAGGAAGCACCACCACGGGGGTTCGTCGCTCGCCTGCCTTTTGAGAAGCAGAAATCACCAACTCCATCAAAGATATTCGTCCTTGTGCAAGCGATGAGCACGAACGACAAGTTACTCAAATTTTCACACCAACAACCATCCAAGAGGGTAGCGATTGTGATCATAATAGTACGAAAGCCTGCCCCTCCCTACAATATACGAAGAGAGCAGAAGAGACGAGAGCATATTAGCGGCAATATCGAACACACCTTTGTGTCGGTCTAAGAGGAAATAAAAGAAGGACAAAAAAAGTATAAAACGATATGATGTATGGTATAAAAACATATATTTTGTAGGTGAATCCTGGCCTCAACCATACACTCCCCACAGCCCGTGTTTCGATTTGGGACGAATGCGCAGCAGCAATTTATACTATCGAACAATTGAAACACAAAGATTCAGGCATCAGAATCTTCGAATTTGGAAGCTATTGAACAGAAGAAGCATTCACGAAAGTGCAAACGAGAAACGTGTAGTAAGGGGGCGGTTTTGTTGTTCTCGAATCTGCAGACGAAACCCGACATACATAAACCGAGATTTCCAGATTGAAAAGGAAGAGGAAACACTAATATCGCACTATATTCATGCAGAAATCAATTGTTTGTATTAATGAATCTATAATAATCACGAAAGAGTTGCAGATGCAGCAAGGGAGACGTCGATGGTGGAGGAAAAGTTGAACAACAACAGCAAGGAAAGGTCTAAAGTAGATTCGGTTCGTGACGGAACGCGGAAGGGTTAGAGCTGAAGAGTGGAGCAGAAGAAATTATTAATGTAACACTCACACACACACATATGAGCGCGCGCTGCAACACGACAAGAACCATATTTATCAAAACAACGCAATGTGAGTTTATATAGTTACTGTGAAACAACGCCACACACACATTGTGTAATTAGGAGGATAGTATCAAACGTATATGAACAAATCAAATTCAATATTAAAGGAAATATTGCAATAAGAGAGAACGAGAGAGAGAGATAAAGGGCGATCAAAGGGGGCATCAAAGAAGAAGTAATACATTGTTAGTTGTGTTTGTATAAAAAGTACTCTCATCGTGCTAGCGAATGCAAATGTTTTCGGTTCCAAATTGTAGATTTATCTTGAAGTTTCTCTCTAAAAAAAACAAGAAAATTCCTATTGGCCTTACCTTTTACATCATACGGATGAAACACACGTTTCTTTTCGAACAAATCCTGTCTGGACCTCATCCCCACCCCCCTTCCCGCTGTTCCCGAAAAGCCCTTTTGATAAGAATAATCGTTGCGTGTGTGTGTGTGGTACGAGTGCGCTTGTTTTTCCGTTTTGATTGATGCAAATTTTGCCCACGTTTCTGGAAATGCATTTTACCCCTGACTCCTCTCTCTAAATGGAACAACATCTTTGCCGCAAGAGAGAGAGAGATAAGAACCGAAACGAGCGGTGGCTGGTTGTGCTTCCTCTCCCCCCCACGTCTAGGTGTCATCTATATGATTGTGTATTTCCTGCTTGTTATTATAATTTTTATAAAATTATCAGCTACACTGTAAAAGAAAGGGAACTCAGCTTGTTTGTGGTGGGGGAGGGAGCGAGCAATGCGCCAGGGAGCGATTATCAGAAAGCGAATAGAAGCGAGCAAGCAATCTTGTGTTTTTTTTTTGTGTAATAACTGTTGTGTCTTTCCATCTTTCTCCATGCAATTTTCTTTCCCTTTCTTATAATGTATTTGGGTGTTGTACGCACGCACAGCGATTGATTGAGCGAACTTCCAACGTGGTAGTGCGCATTTGAAAACAGTGGTGCAGCGTGTAGCGGGCGTGCGTTGCACCTGCTCGCGAACGAACGCAAACTCCGCGCACCGCGTTCGGTGCGTACCAGCCCAACCAACCACATAAGAAAAAACTCATACACACACATTGAATACACACCATATAAACGAACATGTATCTCCTAAAACATAACGGAATGATTTTTTCTCTTTTGTAATAATACATTTTAATTTAATAAAAACAAACAACGGTGCGTTGCTTTATTTGTGAGTTTGTAACGTCCGAAATGAAAGCGAATTCAAAATGGTGAAATATTTCACTCAAATGGAAACAAAGCGCCTGTAACGATTTCGCGCATTGGTATAGTATTTTCACCGGTGCGTCACAGTTTGACAGATGGCGTTACAGGGTTTTTATGATTAATGGGTTGGTTCTTGTCGTTTTTTGTGTCCGTTTCATGATTTATTCAGGGTTTCTTACATACTTTTGAATCGTTCCCTCAATTATTGATATCGTCTCATTGGGCAGCAATACAATTAAACAAAAACAAATGGATAACGCCCTATAAATCGTGGGAACGAAGCAAAAAACTATTAAAAGCAACCAAAAATGTTTGGGAAACCATCAAAACACGTTTGGGAACCCTGTGTTGTTTTGCAAATCAGCCGGCATCGCCTGGAGCTCGCACGCTGGCCACAATTTCCGCAGTTTTTTGTGAATAAAACAAATTAAATCGCTATGAAAGCCATAATACAGCGTGTAACGTGTGCGAAGGTAACGGGTAGGTATTGCTTGCTGCATTTTCTTCTCCCTTTGATACTGACTCGCACCCCCCTTCGTTGCAGTGGGCGATGAACTGGTGAGCTCGATCGGTCGTGGCTTGTGCGTGCTGGTCGGCATCTCTTCCGACGACAACGCCAACGACGTGGAGTGGATGTGGGTATGCGATGGAGGAAAACATCTACAGTCCTTGCGCGATAAAGCCAAACTCACCTGTGTCGTGTCGTCTCTTTCCAGGGCACGGAAGTTACTTAATTTGCGGCTGTTTGAGAACCCTTCCACCGGCAAACGATGGTCGGAATCGGTGGTGGATCTGCAGCTGGAGATGCTGTGCGTCAGCCAGTTCACGCTGTACCATCGGTTGAAGGGCAACCGTCCCGATTTCAGTCGAGCCATGCAGGGACCGGAGGCGCAGCAGCTGTACGAATCGCTGCTGCAGAGGATGCGGAACGAGTACGCGACGGAGCGCATACTGGATGGGCGGTTCGGGGCGATGATGCAGGTGCACGTGGTGAACGATGGGCCGGTTACGCTGGAAATTGAATCTCCGGTACCGAGCGAATACGAGCGGCAAAAGCTGCAGCGAGCGTGCGAACGGAATGCGAAATCGGACAAGCCGGTGGGGAGGAAGGGCACGGATGGTGGTGCTGAGGGTACGAGTGGAAAGGTTAGCAAGGAATCGGAAAGCAGTTCATGAACACAGTGCTTTAATAAAATATAATTTTATTGCCAATTATATGCTTTTACATCGTGTACGGCTCAATTTTGCATAGTGAAAAACAAATTTGCGTCATATATGAACATGTTATATTGTCATAAAATCCATTAGTCTTGTTTCTCCATGCCATTTCACAATGCCCCAGCCCTTGAAAATTCATTAAATTGTAAAAAAATATTATTAAAAGAGGCAAAAAAACATTTGCTGTAAATGTCATGAACCAAATAACAACCTTCTTGCGATGGTCAAATTCGATTCACTCAAAATGTGAAGGGAAAAGAGACTGCCTATAACGAACTTTTGACTACTTTTCAAATCGTACCTCGTTCCTACACACCTTGGGAGCACACCAAAACCGAGTCAGAAAGTAACAGGCGAACAGCCGAAAAAGGAGGTCACAGGAATCGAGATCTCTCGCTCTTTTCGCCAACGCGTTCGACAGAGAAATGGAGTCGAAAAGTAACAGGAGCACATACTAATCCGGAGGCTGCACTCTCGTTAGGAACGCTATTCTAGTGTGCGGCGGCGGTGAGGTCGTCCGTCCTTGTCTTTCAAATTACTCGCAGGCGAGGATGAAATCGATGCGCAAACACCAGGAGATCATGCATGGAGGAGGTCCTGCATGGAGGAGGTCCTACTAGTGCGTCCGCCATTGTCGCGTGTGGGACGTTGTCGTTGTCCTTTTCGCTCGCATATAATGATCGATCGATCGCCGATAACAAGCGAATGTAGGCGGAGATACAAAATGTAAATGGCCATCGCGTTTGACTCCATTGTCCTGAAGCGGATTGAATCCATTGGCGGAAGTGTGTAGTAGTAGTAGTGCTGCGTAAACCCAGTCCACGTATCCCGACGCTGCGCAAATCAAATCAAAGCCAAAGAGTCCCCCCATCGTCTCATGTCAACAGTTTATATTTTCTTGTATTTCGCACCTTTCCGTCCAGCACGTTCCACACTTCATAGCTAAACCATTACATTTGCAGCAGTTGTAAATCGTTTTTTCTTTACACGAAACATGCTCGCCTTAAACATACTATTGCTAAACAAACAAACGATTTTACAAACTGAAACGAACGATACCGCGCACTCTGCTCTGTCTACACTACTACATGCCTACTATGATGCACAGAAACGAAAATACAACCGCGCACTGTGCACGTTTCCCTGGACCAAGTGCTGGCTTCTACTGTTCGATAACCTTGGTCACGATCGCTGTCTCTTTCTCTCTTTCTCTCTTTCTCTCTCTCTCTCTCTCTCTCTCTCTCTCTCTCTCTCTCACTCTAAGCTAACATAAATTCATCTACTTAAGGGCTAAAGGGACTAATAAAACAGAGGTAAAAATTAAGTACAATATATATGGAATGAGGCGACTTAAAACACATCCAAGATCTAATAAAGACGAGCTTAAAGATTAAGTCTTAATCGAAAAAACAAGGTAGAAAATCCCTCAACTAAGTGTACGAACGTAGTCGATTTGTTTCGTATCGTGTTGTTGTTGTTGTTGTTGTTGCTGTGGTTGTGATCTTTTTAACTATATTTTTTACAGTGTTTCGCGGGTGTTTTTTTCCCGTTGTTCTCTCTTTTATAATCCCACATCCCGAGGGAACAATATACTCAATTCCGTAATTTATCCGGTGTGCGAGTTACATTTTTCAATTCCAATTTAAATTATTGCAACTGAGCAGAAGGTTCGCATCAGGCACACCTCTCCTCTTCTCATATTCCCATTTCTCTATCCTCTCAACTTGTTCTGCCTTTTTTTCTGCTTTTTATCTATTTATTAACGCTTTTACTTCGTGATTTGTGGTTTCTCTATTTTTCAATGCATGTTTTGTTTCATTTCCCGTTTTTTGATGTTTTGTGTTGTCTCGTTTGTGTTGTTCTATTTCATTCTTTCTATATTTTTTTTATAATATTGTTAAGCTCTTTATATTGTTTTCTTGCACACTTTTCCTTCTTGTTTATGATACGTTTTCCCTTCTCTCTTCTTCTTCTTCTTCTTCTTCTTCTTCTTCTTCTTCTTCTTCTTCTTCTTCTTCTTCTTCTTCTTCTTCTTCTTCTTCTTCTTCTTCTTCTTCTTCTTCTCTTTCGTTCACTGGGTTTTTCTTTCTTATCTTTGCACCATCGTTTTCTTTTCCTTTTTCCGCTATTATTTACTTATTTTTAGAACTATTATGTATGATTTATGTGTCCCCCTTGTACAGTTGTTGTTGTTGTTGTTGGGTGTGTTTGTGTGTTGCAGGGGTGAGTTTTTAACTCTTTGTTTTGTTTCTTACATTGCATAAAGAGGTGTATGTGTGTGTGTGTGTAAAGACAAAAAGAAGCGTGTAAGATTGTGTATGTAAGTGTAGTTTTTTGTTCGTTTATAGAAAAAGATAGCAACAAGATTGCACTTCGAACTTCGTAAATATATATATTCATCTTTTAATGCCATTTTGTTGCTCTTTCCTGGGCTCACCTATGGTGCATTGTTTTTAACCAGCATTTGCTTTTTTTCTGTTCCATTCGTGTTTTGATTTTTATACCATTTTTTGTTCCTTATCAACGCATAGATTTAACAACGTTACGGCGAGAATAAAAAGGAAGCAATCGAAAAATAAAAATCCCCGCAAATTGCAATGAGGAGGGAGTTGAACCTTTTCTCTTTTACACTGTGTGCGCACTCTACATTTTGTTTGCGCTGTGTAAAAGTAGTATTGTCTCAAACTTTAGCTTTTCAACAAACATTCGTCTTTTTTACATCAACATTGAATAGTGTGTGTGTGTGTGGCCGTGCAACTACACACACCCACTTGCTGGCTTTTGCGTCCTATTGCACCGACAGAAGCAGCAACAGCAGCATGATGATCAGCAGCACAAGTACGTTGATAACGATGAACTCCGCAAGGGTTGGCAGAGAAATAAAGAAAGAAAGAAAAAGCCCAACCCACCGCCAACAAGGACCTTTTTTTAGAGAGAAAGCCGAATAACTTTGCCAACGCGGCAACGGGTTCGTTAGCAGTTTATGGATAAATTTTGTTTACCACTTTGCTTGTTCCCCCATCCTCCCGCTGCAACTTTGGACTCTTCCCTTTACGAGCCACGTGTTTACCACTACCGTTTGTCCGTTTTTGAGAGTGGTTTTCTTCTTCTCTTTTTCCTCTCTCTCTCTCTCTCTCTCTTCAAGGTACGCAGCAAAGCAAAGTGCAAGCAGCAAAAGCGGCGATGCACCGTGGAGAGCTTTGCAAACGCATTCACTGCCAGCATTTCTCCACCACCACTACCCGTTAATCCTGGCGTTGTTGAAACTATCCCACCGTTCCGTAATTCCGTGTTTTGGAGAGAGCAACGCATAAACGGGCTGGAGTTTTTTTTATCTAGAATTCTCTGTACAACTATGCTTTAGACATCGTGTTACGTTTTTTTACAAGTTTTTGGTGTTTCATTTACATGATATAGCTTTCGTTTCGGTTGATTTTGATGAGTGGTTCGTCTAAATAGTTCTATGAATCGAGGGGGGAAATCCTCACAAATTAGAAAAATATCTTAAGTCTCCCAAAAAAATAAATGATATGCTTGTAATCGTGTTTCAGAACCCTTCCTCTCTCGATGAGAAGTAGCTACAAATCTCTTTCCTTAAACACAGAAATGGATTTTACTAGCGATAAGAGATTGAAACCGTTTTCGAGTGGGGTAATGTGTGTAAGTTGGAGGATAAATCGGCGATTTGCGTGCGATACGATTCCTGCTTGCTGCCTTAGGTGGTTTACGTTTCGTTCAACATTGATACGCTGTTGGTTGGTGTGATTGGTTGTCCCTCGTCCCTTGCCTGTCCTTATACACTCACTCAAGGTAGACGAACCGGCCTCTAGACACTACCCTATTAACAGACTGCACTTTCATTCTCACCACATCCCATCGTTTCGTTTAATCTAAACGCTGTTTGAAACACATTAAATGTGCCTCAACCTTCCTCCCATTCGTGTGTGTGTGTGGTGCCTCTGGTTGCACAATTTACTTAATGAAAACGAACGATAAAAACAACAACAACAACACACTTATGCTTATGCGTTTAAATCTCTCTTTGCGGCCCACAATTTCACACCACTCGCATCCTTTCTTTTTTTGCTGCTACAACTGAAACACATTTCACTTAACTGACTATGAAATCTATTTATCTCTTTTATACTGCGTCTATCGTCCTCTTTAATGCAACTCCACACGGTGCAACGGCCCCCACGTGGGGCGGGGTTAGCATTAAAAATAGCTTAAATCCCTTCCCGTTTTGAAGGCCAAACCTCACGTGCTCGTGGTGTGGATTTTATTTAAATCAAACGAGTATGCATCTCTGCACGCCTGTGGGAAATTCAATATGCACACACATTCCACACTGCAGCAGCAGCAGTAAAGGATTAAGCGTACGGGAGCTTTCAACGTGCATTAAAAGCTCTTTTATCTTACATGAGCTGCTTCGGTTCGTTTCGCCACGGAACGGTTGCTTTTCCAGAAGGGCAACAACGTGTGTTTTGCAATGGCTTGGCAATGGCAATAAAGCACAATGGACACACATACACACATTGTGGCAAGCACATATGCACAGAAAACACATGGGGCTTCTTTTTTTTTAAAATACATTACTTAAATACGCCCCCGAGGCAAGAGAAAGTTAAAAGTGTAGCGAGTGCTTACACATTTGTAGGCACAAACAAATAAATATAAAACGAAACTACACGGCTACTATTGCGTACGTAACTCTACTCGGACACGCGTTCGTTCCGAACAGGGCAAGAGACGGTGTGGTTTTAAAGCCTTTCTGTTTTTGTGTTTTTTTTTCACGTTGAGAGAATGAACAGTTTACAAACAAAAGCACACATACATTACATCGAGTGGTATAGTTTAAAGGGCTAAAATGGCATCCACACTCGGTGAAGAAGGACCAATGTGTGTGAGTGATTTGACAGGAAACGTTCCAGGAGTTTCGTTTGTTTTCCAAACTCCTTCAGTCGTTTTTAATCTTTTTATAACAAATTAATACACTCTAGCCCGTATTTCGTGTGTGTGGAAATAAACCTTAAAACCTATGTGTAACAATCTGTATTAAACACACACACACACGCACACAAACAAACATTACACTTCTTTCCGCTGCTTTACTTAGCTATCATCCTGCTCCAGCTGGGACGGCGCATTCCTTTGCCACGCAATGTCAAAGTGGACATATTTTGGACCCTAAAACGTTTACTCTCATTCCCGTCATTCTTTCCATAAATTGTCGCTAACGACGCAATTGCTGATCTACTACCTTCTGCCCCAAACATACTTCCGGAATGATGGAATGAGCTGTATGTATCCGTAAAGTTCCTCTAGCGGGTGAAGTGCGCAATCTATTTCTGTTTGTGTGTGTCTGTGGGTGTGTGTGCTTTTTCTTCCAAAATTCGCTTTTCATTCAGCAGCTGCTTTCGTCTTCGTTTTGCAATTCCTAACTCGAGTTCCCTAGAGCTCCTTATTTTGCCGCTTCTGTTGATGCTTTACCTCCTGTTTCGCTTACCAACAATTATCACATTTGAGAATGGTTACCATCATATTTTGATTTTACACGAATCCTTCGCTCGCCGTCCCCGGGGTGGGGAGTCGTCCACCTTTTTTGTAACCCTGGAACTGCGCCTCCCTCTAGACCCAAACGCCGTGGGGATTTTTACTCGTCGGGACTGCATTTTCCAGCTGCCTGGGCGATCCGATCATGCGCCGGGTGCTGCCAGGTTTCACGGAGCCAACTAAAAAAAAGAAAAGGCAATTTCAATCAAAACATGTTGACAGACTGCTGGGAAGCAAACCTACGCATGCAATGCATTCAAACAGCTTGAGAAAAACCCAGAGAGAGAGAGAGAGAGAGAGAGAGAGAAAAAAAAATGGATTCTTACAGTCGATAGACTCACCTTCCAGTAGATGGCGCACCTCGTCCGCCGGTGGGACCACCGCCAGGCTCTGCAGGTTCACCTCCTTCATCTCGTGCACCAGCTTCTCGACCTGCTTCTTCTTGTCCGCGATCGCGCCCTCGAGCAGCGTCACCTCGCCCTTCAGCTTGTCGTGCGCCTTGTTCGCCTGGTCCGCGCTCTGCACCGCCAGGTCGATCTCCACCTGCAGCCTGTCAACTTCACACATTAGAGCCCGCTCCAACAGCTGTTGTCGGTTCGGATCGTACTGTCGGCTATACTTGCGCTGCTCCACCAGTATCTCGTCCATCAGCAGCCGGATCTTGTTCTTGCACTGCAGCAGCTCCGTCTCGCAGTTGGCCAGCTTCGAGCGCAGCAGCGTTATCTCCGACTTGAGCGTCTTCTCCTGCTGCCGGACCAGCTCGCTCTCCTCCTCCACGTACTGGTACGCCTGCAGCTGGTCGCCCGCCTGCCGGAACTGGGCCTCCGTCTTGCTGATCTCCTGCGCGATCGCGTCCAGCTGGTCCGTTTGCTCCCGGCTGCGGCTCTCCAGGTAGACGATCTCGCTGTCGTACTGCAAAAAATGGAAAGGAAAAGGGAAGATGAAGGGATCGGCAATTAGCATCGGCAAGTCGTTTTGTTACGGCGCCACTCAGTCAACGCTGTGATACCGCAATCGGAAGCATCGGCAAGCGTGTGGAGTAAATGCGATATTACATTATAAGGACCCCCTCTTGTGACAGGGGAGAAAGGACCGATATTATCAACAATCATTTACAAACACTCAGCTCGGCCATTCAGAGGGGCGCACCGAAGCGTACAGAACACGGGCCAGGCAGGGGATAGGGAAAAGTCAAAAAGCACTTGTGACATCATCATGGAGAGCATCCTCAAGGGTGCTTCAGAAGTGTCATTGTCTCGTTCTTGTCATCATTATCGTCGGATGCTAGTGGTTCCACTGAAGTGTAGTGGTGTTCCCCCTCGACCCATCATCGCATCGGTGGCGCATTCTCCTGCTCCACCTCGTAGCGTCGTTCTCGTGGAGCGGAGCGTTGAGTTTTGCTGGATCGATTTTCTCCACCGGAACGCCTTTTTCGAGTGGGTAGAAGCGCCACCGGGATTCAAGATGCACGCAAGTAGCCACTTGCACGGTCAGGTAACCGGAACGCAAGTGTAATCCAATCCACCGATTCCGCATGAACGGAGCAGGAACGGACTGACGCGCACACCTTGAAAGAAGTTAACAAACCGAACAGGTTCTAGTAGGGGGAGGCGAGCGAACGTACCTTCGACAGATCTGCCTGCTGGGTATTGATTTTCTCGCGCTGCAACTTGATAAGCTGCATCAGTTCCCGGTAGCCGGACGCGTGCGGTAAACTGTCGCCGACCAGGATCTCCTCCGACCCTCCATTGGGGCCAACCACCACGAGCGACGACACGGTAGAGGAGGCGGACGATGAGCCACCACCGCCACTGGCGGAGAGCTGGTTACCCGCTCCCGTGTCCTTCTCGTGCCTTCGACTGCCATTGCCCGAGGTGCCACTCCCGGTACTGCTCAGACTGGTAAGCGTGTGGGACAGGGGGCTGTTCCGTGGTGGCGGTGGATCCCGGTAAGGCGGTGGCACTAGCGCCCCATTCGACGAGATGCCCGTTATCGGTGAGTTGGTCGTGGAGCCCGTCAACAGCAACGGATGATTGCTGTTGGAGCTGTTGCCGCCACCGCCAATACTCGAGCCGCTGATGCTGCTCACGCTGCTCGTGTCCAGCTGCTGCTGCTGCTGCTGATGTTGATTGTCCGCGCACAGTAGATTCTGCAGCTGCGTATGGTGATAGTGGCGTCCCAGCGTCCCGTGATGTTGCTGCTGATGGTCCGGCTTCAGTGTGGCGCCGACAATCATGCTGGAGGAGGAGCCCGAAGGCTGCTGCTGTGGTCCTGCTACACCCGTTCCCACCGGCATCGCAGGTGACGTAGAGGAGGACGACGACGGTGGTGGTTGCGTGACGCGCTCGTTCAACCCGTTGCTAAACACCAACCCATTCACCTTGCGGTCAAGCGAGCTGCGCAAATCGGCGGCGTTAAATTCACCGACCACATTGTTGCTGTTTCCACTGCCGGCGGACGTTGCCGTTGGGTGCGATTTCGGCTTCTTGATCACGCTGGCGTACGTCGCCTCTACCGGCTGATGGTGGCCACTGCTCGTGCCGCTGCTGCCGCCGCTTCCACCAATCCCACTACTCGTGCTGGTATTGTTCGAGGAAGCGGTCGAGCTGGAGCTGGCGGTACTGCTCACACTGCTGCTACTGCTTGTGCTGTGGTCACTCGTCGATGCCGCCGCCGCCGCTGCTGCCGTGGTGCTGGAGACACCCGCCTTCGCGGTGGTGGTACTACTGCTGCTGCTACTGTTGGGCGAATGCCGCTGAACATGGCTGTACTTTTGCTGGTGTTGCATCATGCCTCGCACGACACCAACGACGTTTCCATTTTGCTGGTTTGCCGTCGTCTGCGACTGATGCTTCTGAGATTGCTGCTGATGGTGCAGCTGCTGCTGCTGCTGCTGCTGTGAGTGATGATGGTGCTGCTGCTGCTGCTGTTGGTGGTTGTGATGGTGGTCCGTCTTTCCGCTTGATCTGGAACGAGCACACGACGAAAAGACAAGAACGGTTAGAGACAGAGTAATTAATTGTTTGCGATTGGTTTTGAGGGTGGTGGGCTTTTGTTGCTTAGACAGTGTGCACTGTTTGCACTGCTTCTTGGCCGAAAGTGTGCGACGGAATGCAGCGTGCATTTGCAGCGAGCAAGTGTTGGAAAAGCAATTACACGAAATCGGAAACGATACCAACCAGTCGTCGGGATGAACGTTAAATGCCATATGCTACCGCCCCGTAAGGAGCGACGACGTGTACGACAATGTACGCAAGACGACAGCCAGCGGAGAACACATTGCAAATGAGATGAGTTTTAAACGATAGCCAAGATTTATGAACAGCTGCAATTACTGGCCCGCAGAGCGGATATGCGCAATTGCACAAAGATGTGCGATTCGTTTACAGGGTTTTCCACGAGTTCTCATACCCGTGGGACACTTAATGAACTCTTTTTAAGGTGAAATGAACTTAATGTAATGGGAATTGGACTCTATAGTACTCTTGTTGGACAAATCCAATAAGAATTTCCAAAGAGCCTGTCCAAAAAGGGTGCCATAGAGTCCAATTTCCACCATATGAAGTTCACTTCCAGTAGGAAAGAGTCAAGGAAGTGTCCCACAACTACGAGAACCCCTGGAAAACCCTGTAAATTGACTCGTTCTGTGCCTTCTGAGGCAAAGACAATTAAATAAAGTTTTTAAAATACATTTCATATAACAACAGTGGATACGAAGATTAACTTTATTTAGTCACTAATTTGTTATTTTTGCTTATATTGTAGTGTAGAAGGTTTCCAAATAAAACATATCCCAAAAAAAGCTGCCTTAATCCAACAGTTCTCCTTTCGTACGGCTACCTTCTTGAAGGACGCAATTTTGAAATTGCACAAATTCCCGTCATTTTGCCTGCAGTCAAGGGGTAGAGCATGATCTGCACATTCATTCTGGAATGTAAATCATCGCTAAAAACGTTCCCCTTTGCAAGGGGCAAAAGGTTCCACACCCACTGAAGCTTTGTAACAGGTCGCAGAAAAGCATGAATTTTTCGAATACCAACAATTAACACACACACACACACACACACACAAACATACACACACAAACGAACGAACTCCGCGAGCTGCAGGTGAGGAAAAATGCTTCCACGTACCCACGGGTGTGTAATAAATCCTTCATGTCCTTTCTTGCTCGCAGGGGAGCCGTCTTCGCCGTCTGTTCGATACACGATGTAACACGGTACTCCTTGCAAGCGTTTCTGCACCGTGACAGGTCGGCATCATCGGTGGAGTGTGTCTATTCTATTCGCTTCGTTCGCCCACTCGTAAACTCCTCCGGGAGGGTGGCAGCACACAAAGTGAAAGAACTTTCTTTAAAATGCCCCATAAATAACGTTAGCTGCTATCACTCGCTCGCTCTCGCCGGCATTACAACGCCCCCAATTTGTCCGCCTTTTTTTCGCTGTGTTTGAGAGAAGAAAAAAACCATCCCTCTCCATGGGGAGTGCATTGGCTCCGTTTTTGTTGTTCCGGTGGCGATAGCTTTTATCAAGCAAATTGTAAACGCCATCACACACAACAAGGCTTCCCCACCGCGCCATGTCCGGGGAAGAAGTAAAGTTCCACGAGAGTTAAAGGCAAGAGCAAGCTAGCTTGCTAGTTCGATGCCGCATGGATCCATCCAATGCACAACGATGACTCTGTCGGCAGCTGACGAACACGATTTATCAATTTTGCCAACCATTTATGTGACAATAATGTCACCTCTTTGCGATCTCCTTCACATCCTTCCCGTGTATGTCACACTGTGTATATTAAAATCGAATTTAGTCCACGGGGTGCTTCATCATGTGGTGCCACACACACCCACACACACTTCCGGTGTAAAATGCATCGTAAAACGATAATGTTGACACCGCGAGCTCATTTACACATCAACCGAAAAAGAAGAGCGAACCATAAAAGCGATACGAGGCAGCCGAAGGAAACTGTTTTTTTCTTTCGCTTATCTTCCGCCCTCGCGCTGTTATCTTGCCCGGGGGAGGGATGCGGGAAAACCGTTTGAGAAAACCGTCATTAAAATGCATAAATTCCTTCGTCGCAGCGCGGAATAATGTCGTGAACCTGTAAAGTGACGAGAAAACGCGTTGTGTTGTCTACGACGACGACGCGCCAGAAAACCAGAAGGAACTTGACCCTCTTTAGGCACATTCCAGGGCACGATCGCTACCCGCTGTATTATCCTCCCTGTGGAATGATAAGCACAGAAACGGGCGGAAAATGTGGAAGAAATGTTATACCGCTCTCTTATCAAGCTTTTCCACCGAGTTTTAAAATTGCTTTCTATTTCCCTGTTCTGTTGAGCCAGGTTCGTTCCAACAGGTCGCTTGCCGCAAAGTGAAAAGTCATTTCTGTTACGCGTTTTAACATATTTCACCTTCTGCTTTTGCATTCATTCATGCTGTCTCCCACCTCGGACAGTGTGTAGGAGCCTTCGTGCGGCGTCCCTGGCGGATAGAAATAATTTGCGCTACTCGTTCGACACGGAAAGAAACGGAACAAAATTGACGTAAAATAGCACGTAATTTCCTCGCAAAGTATCAACACACACACCTCCAACCACTTGAGGGCTAGTAGCGAGGGATAATTTTATGCTTTCTAGGGACCCCGACCCCGAGGATGTCGACAGCGACACAATCGAAGCCAATGTTCGCGATTCATTAGGGCTCCGTCCTGCTCGTTCGTCCTCCTCTACGACGTCCACCGTACGGCCGCGGACGTGAAAAACGAGCGCGCGCGTAAAACCACCTCCCCACCCCCCAAACCAAAGCGCTCCAGAGTGCGCGCGAGGGCGAAGAGTTCGTTGACAACGTGTTTAATGCGATTAAAAACATTGGCTCGCCACAGATTCAATTAACACTTTAATCGAATTACGACCAAACCAGTCGAAGGTGAAACATCCACCCTCGCTCATTCACGCCATGCAAACAAAGTTTGGTTAGTGGCTGATAGTGACTGTCGGCGTCGGGGTGGGGTTTTAATGTCCCCCAGGAACTCGGGCCAATTCCATTCGATTGCTTTAGCTTGCGCCGTTTGGCAGACGCTTTTATGTGTCGATTTCCACGTGCAATTGACTGCGGGTGCGTACGTACGGGTGACGTGCCAAACCGCCAGAATGGAAGAACTAATCAACGCACCCAAACATACACAAACGTGCCCCCTCTTGCCGCGTCACGGTAGAGTGTTTGGGTGTTTGGGTGAACTCGACGGGGGTTTACGAAGCGATAAACCATCCAAATACCTGTCATCGCGGGCATCGAACGCTTAGTTACGCACATTGGAAACCTAACTACCACCACGATAAACACCGTCGGCATCAGTATGCTGGTGCCATTCCCGTTTGAATCCTTGTGCGGCCGTGTGTCGTTGTCATCGGTGACCGCAACCACCGGTGGGGTAACACACACTTCGGTGGAGACGCATGGTGGTTTGTTTGTTTGGCCTTTTTCTTACCTGTTTTGTTTCAACAATTCCACAACAATTCGTAGCAGCACAAGCGCAACTTCCTCTTTCGAGTGGGTGCTAATCCGTAGCCTAATCCACCCAATTCCAACCCGCCAGACAATATAATCAGTGGAATTAACGGCCCGGAGAGCAGCCGTTGGGTTTGTCCGCCCATCTTCCCGAACCGACGCCACCGACACCAGCCGAAAAACCGCGATCACTAAAGCGGAACCAAGCAGCGTATGCGAATGTGTGTGTGTGGCCGTGTGTGAACATGTGGTGATGAGAGGTATTATTATATTGTGGGGAGGGTGGACGGGGTTGCGTTGTTTAGTTGGATTAGTGAACGGTGCTAAAATTTCTAAGCATTCGTCGCCCAGATTCGTGTGGGCATATATAGTTGGGCGACTCTCATGTGTCTGGGCGATAATTTGCCAGCTTTATGTGTGTGTGTGTGTTTCGGTGGAGGAAAATCAAATAAAAAAGGAAAATTGGGTAATCCTTAAGGCAGGTGGCCTTATATGAAATTCAACAAGATGTAAAAACAGGGAAATTACATCTCATTACTAGGAAACGGAGTGATGTGTAGTGGGTTTTCATTACGATAGTTCTCAAACCATATTCTCAGGTTACTGTAGTGCAATTTTCATTAATTTTATTTTACTAAATTTTATATCTAATTATTTTGGATACATCAAACATCTTTACTCATTTAACGAAGCGAAATGATAGCGTCCGAACATTATTCCATTCTTCACGTAACCTTCATACTAACGAGCTATACACTTTGAAGATCTCCAGAATAAAAATGCCACAAATATCAATAGTAAAGTAACCAACACCCCTCACCTCCAAAACTAGATGGCCGTTAACTGTACCATAAGTGATTTATCGATGACACACTGCGTCCCGCTCGCGTAACCGGTGGGAAGTGCGAGATGGAATCAAATAAATCCGTGTGAATGCGTCCCCAGCAGACAAAACAAACAAACAGCCAACGGTGGAAAGATTGCCGACAAACAATAAGTCAGCCGCACAATAAGGGGACCGGAAGCGGAGGGACAGAAAGCCTGACCAAATTCGGACCAAATGGTGTAATGATGAAGTGGTTCCAATCCCTAACGCCTAACGCTCTGCGTGCTGGCTTGGTGGGCCCAAAGATCATTCCACACAGCTTGGCACAGCACCACCGCACCGCTTTTACCATAAATCAGCGGGCACTCTCTCTCTCTCTCGGGCATAATACTTTCGGTAGCATCATTATGTGTGCGTGTCAGTGCTAAGAAAATTGACACAGCGAGGAGAAGCTTTTGCTTAAGATGAAGAGGTTTTTAGGGATGCAAATAAAGTGGTTTCTTTTACTCGCGAATGCACTTGCCCGGATGGCTACGCAAACAATCGGGTCGATAAAAGATCACATTAAGATATTGCTAACACTACGCCATTAGCAATGAGTTGACCTTACCGTGCCGTATTTAATGTGCCACGAGCTGGCAGTGATGTTAAAGCGTACCAAGTAGAGATTGTGTCGCAGATTGTGCTCGACGATCTCGTGGCGGTGATAAAATAAACGAGCAAATGATGCTAAGTAACGCGCCACCACTACCCCGAAACAGCAACGCATTATGTGTTTGTTTGAGTATTCATCACCACCAACCCAACCAGCGCAAGAAACAAAGCGAAACATCACATTAGCCTAATGAATTGCAACTCCACAGCTGACGGTTTATTGTAGCAATCACATTTTCCGATGCAAATCACTAGCCACATCCTTCACGTGGTGGGGGTGTGCTGAATAAACAAAAGGCTAACACGCCCTTTATATGTGTGCCTGTGTGTGTGTTTGTGCAGGCGTCCAACGGCCACCGCGTCACTCGCGCAGCTCCATGACGGATTGCGAAAGTACACTGTAACGAATTATGTGTCGTAAATTCTTCCCGCCCCGGGACCGGATATGCTTGATGGGCAGAAAGAGTGGACCGCCACGATGAAGAACCACGACAGCGGGGACGAAGCCACATGACCGGAAGAGCCCCCGGGTACCCGGGTAGTGTAGTGTGTCCGGGTGTTTTTACGAGAGGTGATAATGGGCCGTGAATTATTTCCTTTTTCCTTATGGCTACATGGCTTGCCACTTTTTGCCACAGGCCGCGTCGGTTCAAAGTGTTTCATAATTTGAGGAAAGGTAAAACTTTATCCATTGCAAGTTGTAAAAGCGCAATAAAATATTCAATTGTTTAAAATCCCATTGAGGTGGACCTGTGCACTCTGCTGTAGTTTGTTTTAGTTTGTGGATCAACGTTGTTTTAAGCCAAAAAAAATGGAGTTTCTTGACAAGACGACCCAAGAACGATGTTCCCACTTAATAAAACGAGACATTACAAAAACATGATTCAATCAAATTATGGCATCCTTTTTTCCCGCTTTCTTTGCACAACATCCACACAAAAGCCCCTACCAATATAGTGCACAGATTCGTCGCCAAACCCCGAAACAAGCATATCATGTCCCAAGCAGAAGAACAAAAAAAAACACAACAGTTCCCTTGGTTCGACAGACCGGGGGGCGCAGCGGGTACAACGAAGCTAACCTTGTTTGCGATTCGCTGCGGAGGGATCGTTTTTCAAATCAAACAAATTTGTCCGAAACCGAAAGTTTCCTGCGAGACCTTTGGCCGTTGTCATATATTCAATTTATGGTTCGTTGATGCGATCGTCCTCCTTTTTGCCCTTTCGGCCTGGGAGGGGGGGAGCAACAGTGCTGCTGGAAGCAATGACAACAACCCAAAAGTAGCAGGAAAAAACGAGATCTGAAAACAAAAGTAATTGAAAAACAAAAAAACACGCATTCACAAAGATGAACATACCCAGGGTCCGGTATATTACCATTTCGTGGGAAAAGGGGAATGGTTTCTACAATGTTCTTTAGCAAAAAGAACAGTTTGGTGGCTGTGTGGTGCTCTATTATTGTTGGGTTTTTTTGCCCCAGCAAATATGTTGCCATTTGTAAAATTTAACCAAATCCCAGGACAATGGACTTTCTTTCTGACAGAGCAATGTTTTCTGAAATAATGGTAAATGTTTATTCCATGAAATACCGGAATTCCTTAGCGACATTACAGTAAGCAAACTAAACGAACAATTGTCAGAGATAAATATAGGACAATAGAGAAATAGAGCAGGAGTTCCAGTGGCATGCAAGGTAGAGAACGTGACACAATGACGTGGTGGCGTTGGGAGAACAGTGAATAGTTTCGCCAACTTGCAGTAGCTAGCTGAAAAACGGAATGGCCGGTCACTATTTGACAGGATCTTTTGAAAGACGTTGGTGTTCACTATTCGCGTGTAAATATGTGAATCAAAGCGAATGTTGCCACAGTCAAAAAAGGGTTTATCGGGCATTTATCGACACCATCAATCTTTGAGAAAATCCAAGCAACAGCTTTAAAAAGGATTTAGATATAAAATGTCAAACTCAGACACAAACCCAAACACACACACAGTCACAGTCTCACAGCACCTTTATCTACAACTTTCTCCATAGGTTTCAGTGTGAAAAGTTGAAGGGGCGTATACTTGAACAAGTTTGCCATCAGAATTTTAGAGCCCACTTTCCCCACTTTTCCCGTTCCTCCCCCCCGCGCGCCCGACCTATCTCACAGTCAATAGCGACCAACTCAAAAGAGCAAGAAAACCGAGGCGTATGTCTCTTTTGTGCAGTACCGGGGCCGACCGGGTTTCACACCGGGATGTGGTGTTAAAAAAGGAGTTATAAAGCAGCACGCTTTTATCCGAGCCAAACCCCTTTGGCACGTAAGTATTTCACTGCTCTCTGTGCACACTGCAACACGCGGCGAAACCGAACCAGATACAGACAGCATTGGGTAAGGAGCAGCAGAGCAGAGGTGGGGGCAGGGGAAAAAAACGGTGAGCAGAAAGCACAATCCGTGAATGCTCACCCGAGGATACAACTTTTATTGCGCTTGTAATTGTTTCGGTTGTTTCGGGCGGTCGGTCCGTTGACTTTCATTTCCGCTTCCGGTGACAGGAGGCAAACGGTTCCGGATACGAACCTTTACCTAAACTCGCGCAGTGCGGTGGAGCGGGAAAGGAAAACGCAGCAGCTGGTCGCGCGTGTGATGGTGGTGTAGCGGTTTGCTCTTTAACCTTTTTATTTGGCCCCAGTTTTTGTTCACTACTTGCTGCCGTTACACACCACCTACTGGGGTGAGCAAAGGTGACACACATACACACCCTCCCCTTACCTGTCTGCCTCCTCCCCAATCCTCGGTGTTTCGTAGATGAAGAAAGGTGGTACTAGATTGGCAGATGCTTTGTAGGATTTTTTTTCGGGTTTTTCGTTTCGGGGAATTCAAGTGGATGAAAAACCTGTAGCACGGGATTTAGTTCAGGTACACGGGTCTTTGGAAAGGAAAGGAAAAACTCGATCCGGCCCAACTTTGATTAAACATTGCGTGTCCTTCTGTAACGAGTAACCCGTGTCGCACCCATGCACGCCAAGGCCAAAGGTGACGGTGACCACATTGTGAAACCACCAGCAGACAAGCGGACTGTAAAAGCAACTCAATCGAACGAGCGGGTTTATAAGTAAGGGAGGAGAAAAGAGTGTTGACATTTTTCATTTATAATATAGTTCATGCGCTGAATAATTTCCTAAAGCAAGAGTTCGAGTCGAGAGATTAGCTTCTAGCTAATCTTTGATTAAAACTTTAATCCTCCCTAGCTGACGGCCATGTGTGTTGCCAAACGAGTACGGTATTATCGAAAACATCATCCCACTTCGCCAAATGTATTTCTAACTCCATTCTGGCACAACGGGCTTCTCCTCTCCCGCGGCAGCAGCACGGTGAAAAACAGTTCCATTAAAGCTCTGTGTTCTGCTCCGCTGCTCTTGTGTTCGCTAATAATCATAAAGCTGCCTCACTCGCCCAACGCCACTTCTTTATGATGCTGATGGGGTGTGTGGCGGCGAGAAAACGGACCAGCAGCAAGGGTGGAAAATCCCAAACACACAAAAAAGAAGGACTCGATTAGATGCTTCCGTCAAAGTTTTGATTATGCACAAGAGGCTATTGAAAAGTAACTGAAACGCGCGTTCCGGGGTTGAAACTTTGCAGAATGATGAGCTTTCTCTTATCACCCTTCGACAGGGTGTGGGGTGGGGAGGGTGGAAAGGCTGCTTGCTTTCCTCTCTTTTTGCGGTTCTGGCCACTAGTTTCTAATGTCTTTTACTCGTTTTTTGTTTACCCACAGCAGCATAAAAGGCACAGAAAGGAGAAAGGAGGAGCGTGCTGCTTTCGTCACAACAGATTACACCGGTGTCAAATTATATTTGATCATCATTTATCTTCGTTTTGCGTTGCTTTTTTTGTGGCAGGGTGGTGTGGTTGCTTTCACTGTTCCCATTCTCGATACTTCCCAAGGTTTCTTTCGTGCCGTCATTTGGCGCAAGTGTTTACTGGTCTGGGCATGGAAGTAAGTGGGCGTTAAGGGGGCGTTCTTTCGCTGTAATCGATATGGATATGGCTTACTGGTGTGGTTTGTTCTAAAAAAATGCAACGCAACGACCGGCACAAAGACCATCATCATGAGAAGCCCATGAAAGCGAAATTGAATTGTTGAAAAGTGATAGAATGAAGTTAAAATTGTGCTTGATTGTTTGGTTTAACGATGATTTAGCTGGTCAGATGTCATTGAATATTTGTTTTACTCATTTGCATTAAGAGAGTTAGAAAATGGGGTGCAAATTATACTTCAAGTAATACAAAATATTATTGATTTCATTAAAATTAGTGCCATGAAACCTTTTTGGTTCGAGATTATAATCGACTAGTAGAAAAGAACATAACAGAACACAAGCATGTAAAGCCCTGAATACTAAACGTACACCGTTCGTTGCAGCATTTACAAGCCACTCTTGGGTAAATGGCAAAACACTCTCGCCTGTATGTCTATGTGTTGCTGTAACACGCCCTCCGTACCATTTATCTTGCTATGTTTCTAGTCTTTTTTACTTCGTATCTGCCTTTTACATCCTCCAAAAACACAGTCACACATCAAAATTCACACTCTAACGACAATGATGCTGTGTGTTTGAGGCAAAAAAAAAAAGCGAGAACCACAAAATCGTCAATCTAGTGGCGTTAGAACGAACAAATGGGTTGTTAGACACACAAAAAAAACTGAACAAGCAAACGAGGCCACTTTTTCAGTGTTTTATTCCCTAGCGGCATGCGACGCATCGTCCCATACAATGTAGCGCGTGTTTTTTTTAAACCACAGTCAATTGACCCAGTCCATTGTGTGAGTATGGAAAACAGTCGTGAGCGTTACACTGACACGTGTTTTTTGCGCAACTTATACTCTAAAATACTTTGCAATAAATAATACACAACTGGAGCAGCAAATATACGTACAATTAAAAGGAGCAAATTTAGGGGAAATCATTTTTTCAAATTAATATGTTTCAAACGGCAACTAACACATCCGGCCCCGCCGCTGTGGCTTACACCATAATTAAAATTACCTCAATTAAATTATGCACCACCGCCGACGTGGCGATCTGGGCGCGACTGTGCAGTTCATGGCCCGTGTTCCTGTTCGACATTTTAATGAATTCCGGTAGCAAACACAGCTCCACTGTACACAGCACGGCTGTAACGCATCACACCACCGTATGCCCCCCCCCCCCCCCCGAACGCCACAGAGAAAATGCCAGAGCGTGATAAATGCACAACCAAAAAAAAAAAAAAAAAAACTCAAAATAAACTGTCGCACTCTCGCTGCGTCCAAATTGGCCCACAGGTGAAAATCGCTCGATATGGAGCGATAAAAGCTACGATGGCCCTTCGTTTAAACATTTACCGCTGATCGTGTACCGAGCGTGCGATCGTCCACTGGACACCGGCTGGGAAGCAGTAACCGCCGGCGGGAAGGGTGGGCACATCCAAAAACAAGGGATGTAAATATTTATACACCAACCCGTGTGTCATTTTTTTGCCTCCCCAAAGAACGGTCGATTTTGCTGCTCATCGATGCAAGCAATGTTGTGCGCCTTTGTGTAAGTTTGCTTTTTTGTGACACGGCCTCCTCTACCCCAAAAAAATATAGTTTGTTCTTTTCTTTAGGCGCTGCTTCCTGTGGGTCGCTTTTGTGCTGTTGTAGCAGTGGAAGCTTTTTTGCCCTTCGAGCAAGCCTTTCTACCCCACCCGGCAATCCACCCTCTTGAAACGATTTTCGGTATGTGTATGTGCCGGTGGTAGTAGTAGTAGTAGTAGTAGTGTAATCAGCCCTCTCGCACTACATGTAACTTTTTCGCTCACACGCTCTGCGCCGCTGTGCTCGTTTGCATCCGCGTATGAATTCCGATGGGCTTCGTAAGCGCAAATGAAAGAAGAAACAAAGCAGCGAAAGTGATGGAGCAGGCGTTTTGGGCGTCAGGGCAGTGACGCAGTAGCATAAAACATAAACGCTAACACACGGCGGCAGCAGTACCTGCTACTGTGCGGCGTGTGGCCGTTAGCCAACTTTTGCTGCGCCTCTTTGCTTTGGGGCGAAAGGCCGATTGCGGCAAAAGCGTGCTTCGGGGCTGTTTCATACACACCCACGCGTGCAAAGTGTGGTACGAGGTCCTGTTTTTGCTGTTCGTTCCACCAAACACAAGCTCAGATTGAAGGTGCGCAAACTACATTAGTGTGCTTGTGTTGGTAGGAGGTTCTTGTGAGTGTCTCGTAAAAACAATGATTTCATTCTCATAATTCTCATTACGGCAGCGGGCGGCGGGCCATGGCCAATGGGGCCGCTAATGTCTGAAGTTGGTTGGTGCCGTTGGTGGTTCGGTTTTGCTGCCAGCTTTCTCTGCTTGCCTCGTTTGTAGCACGTTGGGCAATAGGATGAAAATAAACCGTCGTGTTTGCACGCGAAGGGAAAGGACACATTACTAGTCGAAGACGGGCGAGAAGCAGGGTCGATATTTTTGGCGTACGATAACCTCATTTCCCCCTTATTACCATTTCACCACAAAGGTATAGGACCACACTTGAGTTGTTGGTAAGCTTGAATTGATGTATTTAGCAAATCTTAACAATTACGGTTTTGTTAAACAATTTAAAAATATTAATGAAAAGCTTGGGTCTTTTTCACCCTTTTTTCCCTTTGTGAAAGTATTATGAAAGCTGTAACTACTCTGCGGTTTGCTTAGCAAAGTTGAACGCGGAAATAATATCTCCTAAGGAAAATTCCAAACCATACTAGCCCACGTTCAATGCCATCACAAAACCGCATCGCACATACTTACGCACGTTGCCGTAACCGTTGCACGGGGAAAACTTTCGCTTCTAATCGCTTCCGGATTGGAGCAGTAAAAACCCTCTCCAAAAATACACCCCAGCCCAGCCAAAGGAGGTTTGATTGGATTCTAATTTAAACTTTTTCATGCATACCTTTCCGGTTAGGCAGCTTGTGGTCACATTCTTGGGAAAACAAGGAGCGGGCTTCCGTGAAGGTTATTCTCTGCGGACTTTTTTTTTGAGTGAGTCTCATATTTGTGGCATTTTTCCATCCTCCTTTTTCATTCCCCCTTGTTTTGGTGGCTTTTTTCCCGCAACGAAGTTATGTGCAGTGAGGCAGATTATAAAGTTCGATGACAGTTGCTTTTCCACGTTCGTCACTTACACACAGGGAGCGGGAAAAAAAGGACACTTGTTCTCGTTTGGAAAAATCTGAAATAACTTTCCCCCGCTCTCCCATGAACGATAAAAATACTCAACCCTCCCGATTGTTGTTTGTTGTTGTTTGTTTGTTGATTGTTGTTGGTCGCCTTTTTTTCTCTCGACCGTGGCATTTTGATCTCAATTTTTCATTTACCAACTTCATCGGCTTAGAGGTTTTCCGCTCAGGCTCACCTGCCGCCACCAGCCCGGGATAAGGAACGAAAATCAAATTAGGATCGACGATTTTTCATTCTAACGCCACCCAACCACCACGTTTGCGCCGGTCGGCAGGAAATGAGAAGGCTTGTTGGATTGGGGGGTTTCTCGTACTACACCCGTGCTTCGGAACGATAGGTCACAAAACAACAGCAACGGCAACAGCAAACAGATGGAATAGGAAAATGGAAACACTCACCAGGGTGAGTGCCGTTTCTAGTACCGTTCTTGGGAGGAAGTCGTTTCCCTTCCGATGACTTTGCTCCATCATGCTCATCGCCACGAGAGCTTTCATTTCTCTTCGAAACACTGATCGGTTTACGATGATTGATGATTTACAGCGGCTTTACGGGCTCGGCTGGGTGTAATAAAATTATTGAATATTGGTTTCTCTGAAACTCTCCCAGGACCAGCGAGTTATGTTCGTACTGTTAAAGATGTTCTTGCTTTGCAGGAGCCGTTTTCGCGGAGATAGGCTTTGCAAACCCAGAAGCCATTTTCTCAGCAAGCTTCCCTTCAATTACGGTGCCATTATTTATTTGATCCATTAGCTGCTACAATGAGCCATGATCATTACGCATTCTGTGTGTGTGTGTTTTTTTTTTCGCTAATTCAATTGCGGTGGACAGTAAGTACGGTTTTACTGGAATTTCCTACAATCCCAAAGTTCAACTTTATGCCCGCAAGCGCCATGATCAGTTTAAAAGAAAAGAACGATAAACGTGAATGTGTAACGTCATCAGCATAAAATTCACACCATATTCTGCGATTTTATCATCTTTCTCGAGAGGATTCGGGATGGCTTTTGACACATCTTGGAGATCATTAAACTTTATATCACGGAAAGTGACCCGGCTGCTTCTTTTTTGTTTGTATTGAGGTTGTAAAACATCTAAACCTTTATTACACTTTTACAACACTACCTTTCGAAATTAATTTCCCGGTAAGCACAAGGACACGAAGGAGAATGAAAATGATTGTAATAAAACCATTTCGTAAGGTGAACATCGTCGGACAAGGTCCACCGTGTACCGCCATAACACAGCAACCTCCGAATGAATGCATTAATTAACGCAAATTAATTCAATCAACGGCCTTTTGGTGAAACTGTCCACCGGATGTAGCCGGAAGCCGACAGGGACCAGGGAAAAATCAGTACACGGGACCAGTCATTTCCGCAAACAACCAATCGGGTAGAGATCATCATCACGAGCAATTGACATCATGCATAATTTCGTCCAGTTTCGCACGCACTGCCCGCAGATTATCACCGTCGCGCTCTTCGACCATGCCAGCAAAAGGTAGCTAATATTTAGGTCAATGTTAATTATTAGATACCATCGCTTCCGGTACCCGGTACGAAGTGTTTATTGATTCCCGCAACATCCGTGAAAAGCTTTGCTATCAATCGGTTGCTGGAAGTACAATCATTCGCTCAATTGCGATCTGCTCCAGTGGGAGAGGAGCTTGAAGTATGCCATTGCGTTACAGGTGAGCCCCGTACAACGACCGTAGGACGTCCACTTTCTAACGCATCGAGAGCGCGGGCGGATTGAAGCCGGGGCTCAAAGAAAGTTATTTAATCATTCAGCAAGCTTCCTGTGGATCGATTGCAAAACGTACAACCGTTTCCTAGAACTGACCGCGCTACCAGGCTGCCTGTTGTGTGGTGGTTGTGTCCTGTTTGGACCTGGAAGCACACATATTTGCGAATAATTTTCCGTCTGAATCGCACCAACGGGATGCACAAGTGTCTGGATCCCATGGATGGTGGGAAAGGCATACCGAAATGGGCAATTTTGGAACGTCAGTTCGTATTTTGCCGTTTGCTAACTGGTGGACTTCAGTCACTGTGGGAGCGAGCAATTGTGCTGAAAATGATAAATGGCGCTCCCTAGTGAGAGAGAAAGAGAGAGGGAGAAAGTGGCTCGTTTCAATTTATCCCATCCAATATGCACCTCCGAGTCGCCCTCGCCATTGTTGGCTCCCTGGGATCGATTTCCGGTAATTGAAAACTGCATTCAAAAGCCTCAAAACTGCACAACGTGGAAAATGAGATATTCATCAGCAGGGAACAGTGTCATTAGCCTCAAATCAATTGCAATCAGAGTGGGTTGGATTTATTATTAAAATTTCCATTTCCTTTCCATCCGTCAGCTCGGCCCTTGTGGCAAGTGCATACGACAAGAGGGCTTTTATTTTGCAGTTCCGGCACGTTCATTTGCTCATTTGCAGTTGGGAAGGGATTTAAAGTGTCACGCCAGACACAGAAGCAGAGCGCAAAGCGATGCCGGAAAGGGTTTTATTTTATTTCTAATTAAAAGAATAATTAGTTTTCTCTCAACGAACGCTGAGTGCTATCCAGTAGCAGATCCTACTGCAAATCAGAACTACCACACACATACAAAGGGATGATTGGAAAAGCAAAGGCGATTGCGATACACGCAACGATATCAGGGTCAGGTGCGTCACGAGGGAAAATGAGGCGAGAATTGAATTCTCCCCAATTAACCACCGACGAACCAATTCCCACATCGTTCATCTTTCTCTGCTTCCCTTGGTATGGTTGCTTAGTCGACTGATTAGTGCTTTGCCAAAATATCCCTTTGCCCACGGCATGTCCACGGTGGGCGTGGAAAGTGATAGGCCTTCTCCAACTGTTGGACCTAATCATTGGACCACTTTTGCTCACCGACAGAGAATTAGTCCAGCTGTGTGCTCGTGTGTGCGTGTGCGTTTGTTAAGTTAATAAACGCTCCGAGAGATTTAGAAACAGCTCGAAGTAACACACCGCAAACGAGCATACCAGCAACAAAAAGTAGCCCACACGCTTTTACACGTCCTCCGTAGGAATACATTATTTCCGTATAATCCCCAACTAATTAGTGGCCATATCCTTACGAGAATAGCAACCCTGGCGCCCCAAGAAGAAAAAAGGCAGATCCTATTCCTCCAAAAACCCGGGAGGGCGCTAAGGAAACGAACAAGACGTAAAAACAAATCAATAGATTTTATTGACCCTTCTGACCGCAAACACATAACACAGCAGCAGCAGCAGGTTGAGCAGTCGCAATTTCGTAGGTAACCGCCGTTGGTCCTTTCGTTTACTTATGCTACGGCTTTGTTGTTGTTTTTTTTCCTTCCCCAGCTCTGTCTGTAGGTGCTTGGCATTAGGTGCTGGGCTGTGAGTAACATGATCCCCGGTGTGTAACGCTTCTCCAAACAGACCCGAGGAGGTTGTGTAGCCACACGAGCCGGACGGTACGGACGGACGGCTAGCGCAAACCAAATGGCCACAGACACAGGGCTTGGGACGGATTTGGTACGGATTTATTTACAATTCGTCGCACCTTGTTTTGGCGCTCGTTCAACTTGTACTTGAGCTCGTAGCTGCTAGCAGTCGCTTTCAATGTTTGGCGAAGCAGTGAAATGGTGGAGTGAAAGCAAGTCATTTAGCAGGTTTATAACTCGCAAACTAAAAAAGTCAATAAAGCCTTTTTTTGTAGTGAGCTTCATAATGTTTCAAAATGTTGCAATACATATACAACATTTTTTATAGAAATAAAACAAAAAAATTGATTGGTGAAATAATTGTGAAATCTCGGATTCATATTTTTCAACATACATAAAATAAAGCAGACCCAGCAGCGACAACTTCAATTTAGGTGGAAATTGCAACGATGGCGATGAAGCAGTAATCCGAGTGGTGCGGCTGTTTCCGTACGGATGCTCGAATGAGGATCATCAGGTGAGTGTAAAGGAGGTCCTGTTGTCCTGCGATTCTTTCTACGTGTGTACATTGCATGATTCCGGACAGACAACAGGACTTTTGTGTTTGGACGTTTTGTTTTTCATCAGGATCTCCCATTCAAAGCAATGGGACGTTCTTACACACACAAACCTATTGTTGGGAAGCCTGGGATGTTGGTTTTTCCCTGTTGTTTTTCGTTTGCTTTCTTCGGTGAAAATTACTTCCCCGTTTTGCTCCCCCTTTTTCCTTTCCCGGATTGGTGGCAGTTTATTTAACTGCCCGGCTGTGTTTTTACTTCGCTTTTGTGTAACCTGCGCTGTTGTTATTCTTCCGAACGGGGAAGGACATTCCACTGGCCAAACCTCGGGCGGTGGCTGCGGCAAAGCGATGCTAGCTAATAGAGACCCTGCTAGCGACCTTATTTTGTGGACTCTCGCTTATGGGTGGGAAACAATCAGCCCAGCACTTTGTAAAGCGGGATTCTGAAATGGGGAAACGGTTTGTTTTGTTTCAAACATTCTTCCGACGGGATAAATATTTAAATCGCCATACTTATTGTGCAATCTACCTGAATGAGGTGATAATTGTAGGAAAATGAGCCCCATTTCTATACTGCTGTGCCTTCGTACACATTGCCTTGGTGGAGTAGGAACAGATTTAGTGACCTTTCACTGTCCGGATGAGCGTTTGCGGAAGTTTGCGAATGATTTGTCAAATTAACTTATTTTGCAACAAACTTAAATTGGACATTCAAATTGCAATCAAATTATTCAGATTACCTCGTCCAGCAAACCTTGGCTTCTTTTCCGTGGTGTCGAAAATATTATTAACTGCTAAACAAGCCTTTATCGTGCGCCGGGGAAACTCAGCAAACGCAACTTTTCGATCCACTAGAATCGTCGGTCACCGCCATTCTCCTACAGATAGCGTGGCGAAACTTTCGCCTCCAATCAAAGTCTCCAGAAAGACCCGAAAGGGCTGAAAGCAGAATGGCCTCCCTGCCCCTTGCGCAAGGGGGGGGGGGGGGGGGGGGCGAACGCAAATTGAATAAATATTTTTTATGAGTTAAAAATTGAATTGTTGCTGAATGGGGCTAGGAAGTGGCGAAAGGCAGTCGGCTACAGTCAACTTCATTGCTGGCTTTAGAGAGCAACGGCCAAACGTTAAACTTTTTCGACACCATTCGCTATTATTCCCCTCCCGGCTGCTTAATGGGCTTGGCTGCGCTAACGTTCGGGAACAAACCGTGCCTCACTTTTGCAACCCATGGAGCGTAAGGAGGGTAGGTTTTTCTGAACCAGCCAGAAGTAATATTACACCATGCCCAAGTGTGCCTCACTTTTGTGTTGCAGACGTGGCACACGCCAAACTGTGCAACAATGTACACGAGACCGAAAATCGCAGACGAAGTAAAGACAAAAAAACAAGAGAAGCAGAGCAAGTCCGAAAATCCTCGACTTGCAAATATGAGTTTTCTTTTTCACTGTCTTCCTGCTGGAGAGGAACATTGAAAGTAATATGTTTTAAATTGTGCAAGAAATTACTGGACCGAAAGTTGTGCTGGATAGTTCTGCGACAGGAGCACAGATTGCAAGCAGACGCACTTGAAGTGTTTCCGGAAGATGATTAGAATTGTACGACGACAGTGCAGTTGTCGTACGGATGCAGTTAACCGTGTACCTGAAACTCATGAAAACGATTCCTTCTTCTTCAGATACCACCGATCGTATCTTTCATGTAGCGTGTCAGAAACATTTGCAACCGAGAAATGCATCACACATCGTTAACATACTTAATGATACTGAACCTACAAGCTCAAAAACGTAGTCTTCAAAGACCTCCTTCAAAGACAGCCCCAATGGGTCATTACAGCAACACCTCGTAACAAACATCAACAATCAGAGCGGGAAAACGGGCGCAAACAAAGCTCCACGCGCATTGCGACATTAATTTGTCATAATCGCAGCGAAGCGTTAACAACTAGCCTCGACATACGTTTTACAACCCTGACGCGCCTTCAATCTTGATAGAGCACGTCGACGAAAGTGATGCTGCTGCTGCTGGTGACTGCTTCCAACTTACGGTGACACATTCGTCACTGCACACACATGGGGCCAGGCTTCGCACCGTGCCCGTCTGATCGAGGAACCATAAACGGTTATGCTGCCCACCCCTTACATGGAGAGGTAGACACAACACAGCCGTTACACCATGTAATAGCGACAACGGCACAGTTGCTCATTATGACTGCACTGTACCGTAAGCCAACGTTCGTGACAATCGTTTTCAGCTGGAGAAAACGGTTTGTTTGCCAACATTTACCGGGAAAGCCTAAAACATCATTAAAACAGTTGTCCATTGACACGCCGATGGGCGGGAGATGACGATTTCTAATGATATCAAAGGGAAATGGTGCTTAAAATGTAAAAAAAAATGATGCGAGCATTTTTTCACCGTTCATAATATTAGACATTGCTTGCCACAGAATAACACGTTCTTGTGCGGTAGGTTCAGGATTTGGAGTTTCGAAAAGATTTATGTATTGATAAATGTGCACCTTTCTGTTTGCATTATCGTGAAACCCTCTTCAACTACGATAACAAGCACAACAAAAACAAATACTGCATCATAAAATAATCAAAATGGCTTCGAAATACATGAACGCTCTTCGATGCTTTTATAGTGTTACTGTTGCTCTCGTTAATGCCTTCAAAATGTAATCATACTTTTTTCGAAGCCTCAGAAAATAACTCCTTTTATGAACAGAAATACCAACGGAGAAACATTAAAAGTTCAACAACCACCTGTGTGTAACGAACTTTTTTTGCACCCCCTCCCTTCCTCCCTTTCACTCCTTTTCTCTCCCTACCTGTATGTGTGTGTTCACTATATCCAAACAACTCCATCTGCTCATGATGGCGGAAGTGCTTCGCCGTTGTCATATATGTTTGCATGACGCCGGGGCGCTTGGCAGGCAGCAAAGCAAAGGATTTTCCCTGACGTAAGTCTGCCCCCAACGCTCTCTCTACCTGGAGTCTTTTTTTCTGGTGCTACGGTCAGGTGAGAGAGCCAAGCGAACGAATAGAACGTGTCCAATTTTCCTGGTTGGAATGAGGAGGCAAAAACACACACAAATTCACCCACGCAAGCAAGCACAAAGCGGCCAAACCTCCATCGTTTGGTTTGGGTAAATGTGATTGTGCCCCACTCGTGCCAGGGGTTACGAGATAGAGACACATGAGGTCAAACAGGACCAGGAATCAGTGGCTCACCATGACATGGCATGACCACAAAATGCACACAACCACACACACGGTCCGAAAACCACCACCGGCGAGCGTTCGAAGAAGTGTGATGTTGTGACTCCTACCCTACGATCTCTCTTTACAACCTGGACACACACTAATTTGGTTAGTAAGGTCCACGTGGCCGCACCTTGCACCATGTGCGGTTGGACGTCGGCGACAAACGGGTGTACGAACCTTTGCCGAGTGGAAACTCACTTCACACAAAGTGGACACCTTGCCTTTCCGCATGATTTATGGCTGCGTGGCGTGTGGAACCGTGCGTGCGGAAATGGCAGAGATGCCTTCGCTTTTTGACGTTCCTTCTCGTTCTGGGAGACCGCTTTGGTTGCCTGCGTGTGGCTGTCTCCGATGTCGCTCATGCCCGCCGCCGAGTTATAGGCACTTTTCATGGGCAATGATAAATCGATCATCGTTCAGGTGGAAAGGGTGGATTGATTGTGCGTAGAGCGAAAGGACCAGAACATTCGTCAGAGTAGACAGGTTTGTCGATGTGCCTTTGCCCAGAAACCAAGGGAGCCTCTGAGGACTGCCGAAGCACTTGGCTTGACGTGCTTGAAAAGTTGGAACCTACTTCAAACCATTCTTTGAGCAACTCGTGCGATGTGTTGAGGGTGGTCCAATGATATCCATATCATTCCTGGCCATCCATCCAGCCCATCTCGTCGAGCGTGCGTTGTTGTGTGGGATTGTGGTTATTTTATTTCATTAGCAAGATCTACCCCGAGATGGGGAGACAGTACTAGACCATGGTTGTGGTGATCCGCCTCATACCATCCACACACACAAACACGCTCTCTCTCTCTCTCGTTATGGTGTCAACGTTAACACAAACTTTGAAACCGCAGCGCATCGTTTAAGGGTTTGACTTTTTCCTCTTTCTATACCATGGCGTTGTCGCCGGACTGTCACCACCCAATGATAACAACAACACAAACGACACAAAAGGTAAAACTGGTCCTTATGCCTGCGTTTTCTATACCCTTTACCCTGTTTTGCTCTCCGGAACATTTCCTCTGGGGCATCCTTTAGACAACGAATCTTCGGCGCGTTGGGCGCCGAGGTTCATCGTTCGGGCACTGTGACGTTCGGTGTTGATTAGCTCACCGCATCGTTCCTTTCGTTCCACAGACACACACACACACACACCCGTCACCAATCTGTCTCGCAGTGCGTTTGTGTGCGGTCTACGTCATGAAGATAAATGTTGGAATAAAGCAACATCAAACAACCGGTGACAGTTATTTACAACTTGCCATAGGACGCACATCGGACTGCGGGCATCGTCCGTTCGACCAACGGTTCGAGAGCTTTATAGCAATCCGAGAAGGCAGAACACAGGGGATGGTTTTGGGAGGAGGCGACGCCACCAAGACGGATATCGACCGAGAAGGGATCACATAAAAAGGGACACATCGGGACGACAATCCTTGACGAGCACACAGATTGGCAATTGTTTCCCGTTTAAGGCACCCGAAATCAAGATCGCCGGGGGTCGCCATCACGGTTTCTCTCCTGGGCGGACACAGGCATGCTTGATTGCAGATTTACGATAACGAAAATCTATTTCTCTGCCAAGCTGTTACGTACGTTTCCGTAGCGAACAGTGCTCTTGCCGGAAATTTTATACGCAGCGCTTTGTTATCACCCACTCCCCCTGTCCCGCGCAGCAACACCTTCCGAAGATCTGATAATGAAAATTTCTTCCAACTTTTCCAACACGCCAAAACGCGTGTGGGGCTCGGAGCGCGGGTGGGATGGCAAACTCTAAACCCAAACCCTCCCCACCACAACAAAGCGACGAAACTCGGCCGGCAAAGTTTGAAACGCTTTTTAATGAGTCTGTGTGTTTGTAGATTTTCTGTACCTTCCGTTCTCCGTTCGTTGATCCTTTCTCTTTCCCCGGCTTCCGAAACCACTAATAAAGCATTACCGAGAAATCGTGAAGCATAATCAAATAACTATCACGGCACAATCGGTCATCAACGCTCGATGCTCCAAAGCCGACTCCTCCCGTGTCTCGTCTCCTCGCTTGGGATGGCTTTTCAAACCGAGTGCGGCGAAGAAAGGTCCTGGAACGCGGGGAGTCCCTGCTGCTGCTATCGAAAGATTCAATTAATGCGTCAGTTTTGCTTTGGCGAGTTTTTGAGCTATAAGGACACAGCGGTGCGATGTGGGTTTCCACCGGAAAAGCCACCCCAAACCATTTGAAAGCGACCGATATTCCACGAACTACCCAGTCGGGTGAATTAAACCCGGGGGTTTGTATCACGGTGGTTTTGTTGAAGTGATCCATTAAGAAACGGCGCTTCACAGCGAACGCGAGGGAGTTAGAAACATAAACTTTTCGGTACCGTGTTTAGTATGATCGATTGAGACGTAAATACGAAATGTAGCTGAAGGTATTTAGCACTCCTACGGGCGGCTGACGCGTTCTACACATTGAATGTGCGGGTTTTTACTTTCTACCGGCTCAGCTTTGGCTGTACTCAAATGCCCTCTAGGGAGGAGTATATTTCACTTGACTCACTTGATCCACCAACGCATGTCTACAATGTGACATGAAATGAAAACACCTTTCCAGGGGAAATCAGTCTTCCAAACGCTTGCAAAGTTTGCAGCTTTTGTCTGTAAATCTTTTAGGGCTGTAATTCGTCTACGACTTCTTCTTCTGCCATCGATCGCTCGCTCAAGCGATCTCTCAAGAAGTAGGCACCGTGTTTTCGTATATTTTTTTACTTTTCTTTACACAATTAGCAAACTGTGGCGCCAGCGGTTGCATTACCATCTCGGGGGGATTTATCAACGATGAGGCGATTTGTGTACAGCTCTCTTCGTCTCACTCACTCTCTTCGGTGTTGCCTTTCCAGTTTTGTCCAAGGAATGGCAGACTTTCAGGGGTTAAAAGTGTCAGCCTTACTCCGCATGATGCCATCTCGCGTAACGCGATGTGATGTTTGAGGAAAGTTTTCTTTGCAAAGTTTTTTTTTTACCTCGTGGACGCTTTCTGTCTGTATGTGGGTGTTTCGTGCACTTGAGATAAAACACACTCACCACTTAAAGTGTAGTACCTGGCGGGAGAGCTAGAAAAGTTGGGGCAGCATGTTTTGGAAAAGAATTTTTGTGTTGCAGGAATGTTGGAAGAACGTTGTTCCCTTTCTAGTATTTAGTCGTTGTTGTCAAGTACGATGGCGGTAGAGCGTTTCAGGACGAAACGAAGGACGAGAATGGATGACGACAACAGGACGTCTTAGTAGTCGTCAGAAGAAATGGCTTCGAGCGAAACATTGCTCATGAGAACAATTTAAATTTTTGTCAAAAAATGGAAATTATTTACAACTTTCTTTTACCGAATAGATTAAAAGACTTGCGTGAGGCGTGAGAAAAAAAAAAACATCAAAGTTTTAGTACCCGCTGTCCCATTGTGGCCACCATTAAGTGGGAGACATGACGCATTTTAGATTATTAAACGAACGAGTTGAGAACGATTTATGGTCGGTATTTTATTTTCTCTTACTGAAATGGCCATATTGCTGATGAGGGTCTGAGGTCTTCCACCACACCACATTCTGGCAGGCACAAGGACTGGTAACGAAGCCATGAGAGCTTGCGGCTCTTCACTAAATTAACCATTTGCATTGTAAATGGAGTTTGCTGCGCTTCCGGTTTTTGCACACCGAAGCAATTCAAATCATTGTAAACCGTTGAAAACACAACGCCCACGAGGAGCTCACTTAAACGAGGGTGGCAACAAAAAAAAGTTTGCATTTCTATCCTTCCGGTTCCGGCACTACGGTAAAGGGGTGGTACTGGGGGGGCGATCCCCGGGGGAACGATATTTTTTCCAGCCAATTCTGGCGCAGTTCTGGTGCGGGGACTGGTTCACAGCATCCACCAGACAGCCAGTAAACGCAAGGCATAAAATAATTCCATCACATGGCGAACCAACCATTAATTCTTACTTCTCACCTCCCCCTTACCATGACTCCCGGTAGCCACATACAGGCTCTCCTCCCCCGTTGCGCGAATAATGTAGCCATGCTTTGTGCCGTGTGCTCGCGATTCAACTTCCGGTTGTCCGTTCTGCGCGCATAATTACCACTAGTAGCGAGACTCGTAAAAACGTGAGTTAGCAGTTGCACTTTTTTTTACACATGTTAACGATACTATGAATGTTTTTATGCGAGAAACATACACCCCCACCGAAACGACCAGCCGTTGAGTGAGTATTCTTCCGTGGAATAATGATTGTCCACATATTTTTCATTATTATTTTTTTGCCGACAGTGGCTATCTTTATTCGACAGACAGGATGAACTTGTCCCTTCACACGAGCCTCACTCGGTCACTTGTATCACACTTTGTAATGACTCATTTTAATTGTTCAAGCACCCATCGCGTCCGGACGATACACGACTTCCGGATCGTGTATTGTTTTGTACACCGGCCGAACGCCACATATGACACAAAAGGGGATGATGGTACCCAAAGTACGTATTATAAATAAAAGCATATGCCAATCCTGCCGCTGCTCCCAGCCACCAACAAACGCGTGTGCTGCAATTATTCCTTCGATGGGTGTACCATCCATGCACGGAAAACGACCTATGTCAGAGCGTAAAACACAGCACAGCACACAGCGTAGAAGTGCCTGCGATAACAAATCGAAAACAAACTACATTTGATGTGGGTGGCTGGTACCGGAATTGCTCGTCTCGTGGATGGGATGCACATTTTACGAGATGCAGCAGTTTTACGAGACACAAACACGGGCAACAATTCAACCGTGAATGCCATCGGGTCGGAGGGTGCGCAGTGTTTTGTGCTATGTTGTCATCCCCTCCCCAATCCCGGGGAGTCATCGCCATCGCAGCGGAGTTGTTGAAACGATCGTGCACAGAGCACGAATGGCGTCAAACTCAGCGATTGTCAGGCCAAATGCAGCTGCACGCTGATGATGGACTGATTGACTTTCTAGCGTACGTGTGTGTGTATGTGTTTGGGTGCAGTTCAAGGCACCAGAGTGCCAGCAAACAGCAGGTGTAATAACGAACCGTGTGAGTGAAGGATCGCATAAATGGGGGTGGTTATATCTCGGTGGATCGGTGCCGGCTAGTTGCAGTTGGCTATGTCAGAGGCCAATAATGTTACGTGCCAGCCAGCGCAGTAGTGCCAATTGCCCCACAATCAGTAACCTTTTTTGTGTTGACGTGCTCATGCTTCAGTGTTTGTTTCGTGCCAATTCCAAACCAGCTTCACTTCCCACCCTCTCGGGGCGGTGTATGTTTGAACAAGTTTACATACCTTCGCTTGCGCAAACAGTGGTCTGGGATATGTTGGTATGCAGAAGACATCTTAATTGTGATTGCCACACAGCATGATTGCAATGCAATGTTGTGTTTAAATGAACACATTTTACATTCAGGGTGACAAACACATACACACAGAGCAGGGTGGAAATAAGAGGGATGGGAAATTAATCATCTCGACTGGCAAACAAGACTTCAAAAGAAATTAATTAAAACCTGTAATTTGGTATTCGCTTTGCAGCCTTATATTTTAAAGTAAACGATACCTTGATTAAAGGGTAATCGTTCATCAGATGATTCTTCTGGCAATACTCTATGCCGAAGAATTATCAATTGAATTTTCTTCATTTTGTATTCGCTTTTTCCTTAGAAGGATAAATAACACTTTCGTAGGATAACACATACAAATCCACCATGTACTCCCAAACAACCGACTAAGCTCTCTGAACAAAAAACAGACAAACACATACATGCATACATACCACAAACACATCAACAAAAAATAACGCCAAACCCGTTCACCCAATTAGTAACCCTCGTTCTCGCACCTTGCACAAGGCACCTGAACACCTTTTTCCCGATCATTACCGCAACCTGGTGGTGATTCTGCGTAGCTACTTTGAACCAGCTCTTACTTTGTTATTTTTTATGTCTGCCTCACTAACAACCAAGCACACCATCGTGGCGTAGGCAAAATGTTGCAGCTTCCCTTCGCCGCCTTAACCGTTCAGTTGAAGAGAGCTTGTATTTTCCATTTCCAAATCGGTTTCGTTTGAGGCCATGGACCGGGGCATCTCCACCTTCGCCACTCCTTCTTGACGCACTTTTTCCACACAACGTTACCATTCCGAGCCTAACAGCTTGATGTTCGAGTGGTGCTTTGGATTTATTTCCCTTTTCTGCCAATTCGAAACTTCTGCCTAACACTCGAATCCCGTACCACGCTTGAAGTCGCTGGGGTTTTTTTTTTGTTTGCTGCTACCTCGAGAGGATAAACGAAGTTTTGAAGCAAACTTAATTTAGCGAATCGTGTGGCAAAAGCATCGGTGCTTTGGAACCGCGCTGTTTTCCTCCAATTCGACGGCGTAAAAGGCAAGTCAAACATAAAGCACCTCGAGAAACGTAAAACAATCAAATTTCGTTCGGGACGGGGTGTAAATCTGGTGGAGCTGGCGGGCGCGGTACGATCATTTAAAATCGATCCGTTTCTTTGGCGCCGGTGTTCGACATTTGGCCAGTGTTTGCACCGATGACGATTGTTTCGCAACCACCGTACTATGCGAGAACAGGGCCGATGACAAATTCCACAGAGAACAAAACAGCACTACAAGTTGTGCTACGAAAACTTAAACACAACTGTTTCGTGACGAAACAACGAGAGAGGTGGAGAGATGGAGTTTCCTGCCTCTGTTTACCTTTCCAATTGATTTGTACAACGACGGTCACACGCACACCCGCCGCCACGGTTTCTTTCTTCACAGTTCGGATTTGAAACCGAAACACCCGATGCCGTGTTGTCATCATCGCCGTCAGCTGTCACAAAACCCCGCTGCTGGAAAAGCTCGTTAACGATTTTCCCGATCCAATGTCCACCCAGCAGCAAGCAGTAGGGCCAGCAGTAGGTCTGGGTCTAGGAAACGTACCGGTGTGAGTGTAAACGGGCAACGAGTCCTTCGTCAACCTGGTTCGCCTGGTCCCGCAGGTTCGACCCGTGTTCGACATTCGCAATGCTATAAAATTAACAAACACTTCTACCTTTCCGCATTCGATTTTCCCTCAGCCTTCACAGTCCATTTTCATAGGGGCGCGCACACGAATCGTGCTGTCACCAGCCAGGCGACAACCCTGTGTTCGCGCGAACGCGTTTCCCGCCCAATGGATCGCCGACCGACACAGTTACCTGACAAAAGTGACATTCCACAAAATTACATCCACTTCATCACCGTCATCACCATCATCATCATCGTCGTCAGGATCGCTGCCAGTCACGATTGGTATCCTTCAGTGTTCAATGAGGGGTAAAAAGTGTGGGTGAAATAAGGGAGTTAAAACTCGAAGGGCTTCAAAGATCTGCCGCGATGATTTTCTACATTTTGTCGCTTGACTCGCGTTGACGGCTCGATGACAAGTAGTGCGGCCAGTGCTTCCCTGTGAGCCGGTCGTTACGCCCGGAGGTAAAAATGAGAAAGAAGAAAAAAAAAACGCTTTTTTCCCATGCACACCGAGTGTGTGTGAGAAGGAAAGAGAAAAAGTGGGTCAGAGGTGTTCAAAATCAATGACTAACATCGTCACACAGCGTGACACACCTGTCACTTTCATCATTTTTATCAGCCCCGATGGGATAAGGTAGACATTATTGTTATTATTTTGCATGAACCTTGCAGTGAGACAGTTGCGGAACAACCACCCCGCCGTCTCCCTTCCCGCTAGTAGATCGGAGATGGGAAACAAACCGCGCCGGCGGAAGTGGGATAATTAGAGGCTGATGGTTTTTTCATGAGGTAATGGGATGTCGGGTTGGTCAGGAGGGGCGGCGGCAGGGGTGTAACGAGGATGATTAAAGCGTAATTACGGCTAAACAGGAAAATTTGGTTTTCCATTTGGACGGAGAGGAGGAAAAACACACAGCAAGAGGTTGTATGGCTGAGGCAATAAACACGATTATCGAGAAACAGGCGACATCATCATCGGCGAGCCCCAAGGCTTACCGCCATTTGGGCGGGTGTGTGTGTGTGTGTGTGTATAGTAAATGTTTCATCAAAAATGCTCATCACGAACGTGTGATGATTGCATTTTATCACTCATCAAAATAACATTTGGTATAATTGCATACCAGGTTAGTTCGGGGGTAGCGGAAAAGGATGCGTTAATGTACTAAAGTAGTAAGGTTTGAAGGCAAAAATACTTATTTTATATACTTTTCGTTTATAAACTAGAATCCAATGACGCTAACCTAGTATCAATAGAGTATAGAAAAGCGGTCGAGTTAGGCAACGGCTAAATTAATTGAGAATGAAATCTTATCATTTTGATTTCTTTTTTCAATAGGTTTCATGGTAATGTTGTTTGGAAATTTATATTTACATAAATTGGTACTAGTCAGTAGATGTCTGTGTTGGCTAGAATCTACTTCATCGCCTCTTCTACGTTATATTATCACTCAGTCAATGATTACAACGGTAATTTAACACGCTAAACTTCTGTGCAAACTTGCTCCGCAAAATGTGGGATACACATCGATGCTAACAAGCCCGACAAGTGATATTTAGGATGGATCATGAAGCACGCAGCAAGGCACATTAATCTGGATGATTCGATTAAAACTTTGCGGATGATTTGCAAAGCAGAATACACAAAAAACATACTTGGGCCAACAGGTTGTATCCGGAACGGGTCGTCCGAATGAAGTATTTGCAACCATCATTTCCATGTCGTAATGCGATACGATGATACAACACGGGAAGTGGTATGCGTAATGAATGACTATTCGTATAACATATTTCAAATTATTACTTCGATTGAACGTCTTATGAAATTAAAATGAGTAAAAAAAAAAAAACAGGAGCGATTTGCATAATTTTAAATCACAAAATTATCAATGGAAGCCGAAATCTCGCTCACATCACAGCACTTCACAAAGAAAAATAATAAATTATTATGAAAATGCACCAGTTGCTTGCCGCTAATTTTCATCACCGCCAGCCCTCCAGCATCCCCATTGCTCGCCGATGAACGCTTTTACCGTAATCGATAAATCTTGATGTAATCAAATCGAATCGCAACAACGGCGAACTCCCGCCTGAAGTAACGCACGCACACACATCATTAATCAGTGTAGATGGGTTGAAAAGGAAATGTGGAAAATGTGAAGCTCATCAAACCAAACGATCGCGCGGGGCGCACTTTATGGAGCAAAGTCGGAAAGGCCTGTGAAGAACACGGCCAAACGCATTGCCGGGTGACGAAACAACGCATTAAGCATCGCTAGAAAGGGGGTAAATGTTCATCGAGTCAGTCGGTCAATGAGTGAGTTTGGGCATTGATTGAACACTTTATCGCTTTTGCGTGTACGCGTTGTCCAGTGCACAAAGCGTCGGAAAGCATTCAGCACCTAGGGCGGTGGTGGTGTGGTAGCCATTGGTTTTTTGGCCCACTTTCGTTGTCTTCAATTGCAGATGTCAGATGGTTTTTTTGAATCTTTTTACTTTCACAGAGGGACATTGATGGTTTTTTCGACCTTAAAGTCTTTCCATAGGGACCGAAGCACTATGCTATGCAACTATTTAAAGCGAACAAAGCCCGACATGATAAAACAAAACATAGGCACTAGGACTGTTGATGAAGAAGTTGCACCATTTGCTACAATCAGTTCAGGAAGAGGAGGAAAAATATGCCCCACTTCACTACCGGAAGCTTCAGAAATATGCTCCAACAGCTTTTATCGTGAGAATGTCAGTTTGAATATTTAATCGCCGACCGACCGACCGCGTGTGGAAAAAAGAGTGAAAAAACACCGCTCGACGAAAGTGGTGACACCGGAAAGGATATCAAACGAGCGCTGCCAAGTCTCAAAGGCAAAGGTGTGCGCAAAAACAATAGGCAAAGGTGTAGAGCGAAAGACAAAATCTAAGCCGAGCGACAAAAAATGACCAAGCGATAACGCGAACAAAAAAGGGCTCGCCGGGAGAGCATAAAAAAGAAATGCAGAAAGCGTCATAAAGCAATACTTACGGGAGATAGACTCAAGCGCTTGCTAAATTGAAGCTAAACGAAGGGATTCTCTGTCCCCGGGTCGACCGGGGAATACACATATAGCACATACCCGGCAACGAAAAAGGATAACAACTTCCGGGCGGAAAGTCCTCAGTAGTCGGGAAAATGCTTCTGTTGCACGCGGAGTGGCAGCAACAAAAAAAAAACGGCGGAATGCTTCCGTGAGTGGAGGACAAAACACAATAATACAAAAAAAGCGTTCGTGAAAGCGTTCGACCTCGGGGGATAACGATTTCGAAAACGATTGCTGCTGATCGTAGATTTATGCATTAATGAGGCTGATAAAGTATGGATGAGAGGGAAAGGAATTCGGACGGTTCCTTATCCTCGATAGCACAACTTCCGCATTTTGGCGACTCGCACGTGAATCCACGAACCCGTCGTATAGGCTGCTCAAGTGGAATGCTATGGGCGTGGGATATGATGCTTGAGCATCATCATCACACCGAGCATAGCACCACGGGGACCGACATCGATTGTGGCCATGCGGATAGCGGCCATTGATGACTGCTGCAATGGTGTTTCGGTCGAGTAAAACTTTTGCCCGATTACACACAATACGCCGCCGTTCGTCAGTTTTTGCTTCGCTTGACCATGGGGCAAGGCAATAATGGCGGCAACCACTCACACCCACAACCCGCACAACCGAATAGAAACAAAACACAGCAACCTACAATGGTAGGGCAAAGATTTTCCTTCTCCAGGAGCGGAACTGGAGTCGTCTCTTCCTTTTATACGCTTGCTTTTTTTTGTATCGCTTCGGTCAGTATCGGCGTGATATCTTGAAGCGGCAATATCAGCACCACACCATCTTCCCGTTGGAATGTGGAGCATTATATATTCTTGAGCCGAGTTTCTAGCCAAGCAAAACTTGAGCCAAAATTGATTGCCATTTATTCACGCTCCAGTTATCTAGCCACGGCATTAGGGAAGGAGGACGGCAAAAGGCTAGGGTTATGCGTCGACAAAAGGGCCAACCGGGGTCGTACGGTCATGGGAAGGCAAGTGAATGATTTAGTTGCCTTTGGAAAGAGTTTTATCGGATGGAGCTTTTCCTATCCTACGACCGCCCTTATCTAGTCGCACTGGAGGGGTCTGTTTAAAACTTTTCTCGTTTATCGTGTATAATATGACGTTTACCCGCGAGCGAACAGTTCAGCGGTGGGTACGATAGCTTATTTGGGACGTTTGTTTCGCAATGTGGTGATGAATAGGTTGTGCTAAAGATTTTATCACCTGATACTTTGTGATCGGGTTCGCTCGATAGCATAAAATCAACCAGAGCCTTATCTATTAATAAAAATAAAAAAGAATTTCAAACCAATTCCAAATTGGCTTTTGGAATGATGAGTTCCAATGAAAATCACACGCTGGCACTTCATACGTTATTGCGATTGATGTATTTTCATTTTTCGAATTCAATTCTTTAAAGTTTAATAATGATAAATTTTCCAAGAAAGCTTTTCCAATCCAAGAAAGATTGAAAAACAAAACGTTTGACTATTATACAAAATTGAAGTCAAATTATACGTCACACAGAAAATAAAACGTGAAGCAAAGCGCCACTGTGTTATGCAAAATCACGAGCAAAATCATTCGTTCCGCCGTTCCGGCCGCAAGCAAATCGTTTCACATTTAAACTCCCCCCTTTTCACGTTCGCCAGCTACCACCCGTCAGCCAGTGTGTGTGTGCCAAACATCAGCTAAAGTTAGCACTATTAAACATCGAAAGCTTTTAAATGAATATAAATTATGATGGAAACGGTGGTTGTTCCCTTCGTCCACCACCCCGAACGGGCGAGCGCTTCCGGGCAATGGGTGCAATTTGTTCCTTCATTTTTGATTCATTCGATAATTTTCGGCCAAAGTTCGATTTCCTTCATCAGCACACGCGCGCACATACGCAGGGGCGTGTGAGGCTTCAGAAAAGATGGAATAGGATGATGCAATGGACAGGAAGGGACGGGAGTCCTAAACGAATCGCAGCTATTTATTGTAGTTTCTGGAGGTTTTGTGTTTTTTCCAACGAATCATAGGAACAACGAGCTCAACTTATAGGAGATAACAAGCTTTAAACACTAGCACCGGTAGTGATAAATAACATAAACTAAACAAGAGTTTTGAGACTACTTTGAACGTCACTCCACAAACAGAACGTTGGCAAAACCAGGGTAGACCCATTTACCAAAATAATTCAATAGAGATAGAGATTTTACTTTTCGATTTACTCCAGCATTGCTCTAATACTTCTGGAAAACTTTATCATCTTTTCACATTCTTCACATATCCTGGTCGCACGACTGTCCCAATAAGACTTTTCCCTTTTCATGTTCCAAGTAGTCAGTCATGACCATGAGGTCGGATCAAACAACTAGCCCGTATCGAACTAATTGAATGAAAAAATTGGAATTCCTTCCTTCAACCTATTCCCACCACTTCTGATAGTCCCTTTTTGGTACAAGAAATTATCGATGAGGAATGAAAGATCAGAAAACAGTACGGGTCGCCCCTTAGCCACGGACCGGACAAACACACTAACAAGAGGGAGCGAGAGAGAGAGGGAGATCGGCCACACGTACATAAAGTAACATAAAATAGATAAAAAAGTCGAGCGCACTGGACGGTCCCGAAATGCCCGAAAGGGAAAATTAATAGTCGAAGGTGGACCAAGACCATTGCTGCAGCATGCTCCGCGCACACACACACACACACAAACCGGTCCCCAGAAGGCATAAAATTGAAAACGTTGTGAGTGAAGGAAACCAAGAAAACGCCTCTCCACCCACCGCCCTGAACCCATGTGCCCTGAACATTGGGATGGATATCTACTCACCCGGACGAATTGAGACTTTTTCTCGTTTCTTTGCCTCGCTCGAGCGGTCCACCGCCCACCACCGCGCTGCTGCTGCTGCTCGAGATGTTCAATTCCGATTGCTTTACGGCCACCGGCGACTCCAACGGGCCGGGCCCGCCCGCCGATCTGTTGTTGGAAGGATCATTTCCGGTTCGAATTAACGCACCGACGCCGCCGTTCGATTGTTGCTGATGTTGGTGCGCTCGATACTGGTGGTCGGCGGATGAAGTAGACGATGAGGATAGCTGGTGCTGATGGTGATGTTGTTGGTGCTGCTGCTGCTGCTGTTGCTGATGGATGAGTTGTTGGTGGTGAAGCTGGTTGTTGGCGCTATTTTTTAGATTGTTTTGATGAAGTTTGCTCTTCGCGTGCTGCTGCTGCTGCTGATGTGCTTGATGCAGCAGCAACGACTGCTGCTCGTCACCATTGCTCGGATGGTGTTGTGAGTAGTGCTGCCCGCCGCCAATCGTGCCACCGTTGTTGTTATTGTTGATATGGTTATGCGTGCTGTGTACGCCATTCGGGATGATAGGATTGGCATGGCCGTTGCCGTTGGGGCTTGTGGGAGACGTTAGGCCGCCGTGCTTGCCATTCGTTATCCCACCGTTCACACCGATATGATTGTTGTTGAGTTGGTTTAGCTTTTGCTGCTGGCGGAGCAGCTGCTGCTGGGACTGTGCAGTCTGCGTCGATGGTGCCGTTTGATGCTGCTGCTGTTGTTGCTGTTGTTGCTGCGGTTGCTGCTGGGCATCCTTTTTCTGCTGCTGCTGCTGCTGTTGATCTGATCGTTGCAAGATAAATTGCACGTCACTCGAGTATTCGCCCCATTTCATCAGGATCTTGAGCGGGTTCTCGTGCGGTGCCAGCAGACGCTCGTTATTGCGCCACCGTTCGATGAGCGTAAAGCGTCCCGTTTTGCCGGTGGCGTGTGCCAACGCAAACACAACATCCTGGGAAGCAAAAAGTGGGAAACGATTAGTGTTATCGGTTGCTTCTTGCTACACGCTGGGATCAAGAAACGTGGCTCTGACACATTGAAACGAGCTTCAACACATGTATCGCTTAGTGAGAGCGTGTTCAATAATAGGAACCAATAACATGAAAAAAAACATAAAAATTTAAACTCCTTATCAAGTTTTAAAGTTTTATTCCCTATTTTGCTCTAAAGATATTCCAAACAAGATTCTTGGTAGCGGAATCTCATTGCTTATGACCTAGTGTTCCAAAAATAGCAAAAATCCCTATTTGACATTTTCAAAATAATATAGAATAAGTAAACCCGAAGCTGTCTTTCCACATTGCCCAAGTACCTTTAATACACATCATAAAACATATGCCTCACCTAAGTAAAAACAAACGCAGAACGTAAGTGTTGGTTATACGTTTCACACACCCTTTTTGTGCTAGCGAGAAGCGGGTAGGAAAACATTATAATAACGCAGAAAGAAAATAGATGGCTAGATATCATCCAAATGCTAAATGATGGTACGCACCGGAATTATGACTCGTGATGTGTGACACGTGATTCGTTCCATTATGACATTTTTCCCTCCGAGCTGGTTCGCACAATCACTCCGGCCGCTTCCACATTCCGCATTGCCTAAACACTCTCGCCCAAAGCGAGGACGCGATATTATGGACGCGATTCTTTCCCAACAACGCCAGTAAAAGCCTTGCGTCGCTTTCATCGCGAGCAAGAGTGCAGGGGGACGGAGTTCGGATTCGCTCCATCTCCATCGTGCCGAAGCGCGCGTTCCTTTAGGGATGAGCAGAGAATGCTGGGCGGGCACAGAGCACAGAACATGTTACCATGCTGCGCGCCAAACCCATTTTCATTTCCTACGGCACTGCTGTGCTGTGTGTGTATGTGCGGAGAGGAGGAAGATCACGATTATTATTATTCCTTTCCTTGTTTTTCTTCGTCCCGTGCGGTTTGTCTCTGCACCGGGACGCATCATTTACGAAGCGAAAGCTCATCAAGGCTGCAAGGCATCGTGCGCGTGGGAAGTATGGAAAAAATCAAGACTCGGGACGTTCCATACGCTTCATCTGACAGCCGGCTTTTACTCCGATTCTGTTTAGAGCTGTGCGATTGGGAAAATTCACCATCACGTGCCCTTACTCCCATCGCTGTTAGCAGACAGACACACACACACAAACACGCAGATGATGCAGTACGGTTTTATCCGTGCTGGCACCGTTCGCTTGTAAGCCATCCAGCTCCATGCCACGTTTGCTTTTTGTAGCAGCAGCAAAAAAAAAAAAACACCAACACATTCTCCCCGGTGGGCAAGGATTATGTCGCTTGGATTTATTTTTAATGCCTGAGAAAAACAAATCACGGATAAACATTGACTCTGTACTGAGCGGTGTGCGGAAGAACGCAAAGGTACAGAATTTTATCATTCCATGTATAATTTTGTGTTCAGAGTTCACTGGAACAGGAAAGTCACGTAGCAAAGCTATGTGTGGTGTGGTGTGGTGCATGGCCTGTTTCAAATCCTGAACCCTCAGAACCCTGTGCACTGCATTCAATCAAATTAGTTTAAATACGTGTTCGAAGTTTCATACTTTTAATTACCGGCAAGCGAAACTTCGTTCTATCGGATAGGAAATGTAGACACGCGGTATTTCCATTTCACAACCGAAAGCCTTTTTCCAATCCAATTAATCGACCCGTTTTAATCTATTTATTTTGGCTGGTACGTACACCGCTGATCGAACAACACCCGACACCGAGAGCTCAATGGCTCGGTGTAAAAACAAGATAAAAATTGTACCGCGCACGTTATTCGCATAACACTCGCGCGCAGCGCAGTTTTGTAAACAAACTGTGCGAAAATAAAACCATTATTGTTTTGCAAACACTTGCCTAAAGCTGTGTTTATCCTTCCCCACCCCCCCCCCCCCGCAGCTTGCTAGTGTTGTTCCGATACCGTGTTAAATCGATAGACAGTGACTCATATGATCAAAATTGCTCTGAATTGGCCAATTGGAACATTTATTGGATACTTGATCAATGGCATTCCATTTTATTTCCAATAATCCTTAGTTTTTGTTACACTTCCCAAATGATACATCCAATTTGCGTTCATTGAAAGGGAAATGGGCCTATCCGAAGATGCAACAGTTTACAGTCTACCAATGGTACATCAGTACTAGAATGCTTTCAAACTAAAAAGATCACTACTTGCAGGTACATCAAACAAAATAGTGGTACTTCAAAAAAGGAAGTTTTTCATACCCACACATCGCAAACCGGAAATACCTCAAATGCTATCAGGACGTATAATTTATGCAAAAAGAGCACATGCCCAGTGCGAAGGAGCATCGATTGCAAACGATCCGGGTCACGAGGCTCCCTAATGGTACTCCCCCCACCAGCAACTCCACACATCCATGACGTATCTAGCATATTTCGAACAGCTCTCTAGTTGGGAGTTATGCTACCGCATCTTACAAATACAGCATCCGAAGCCGACAGACACTTACCTGACACGTGGTGACTTCCGTGACGCCGCACACGATACGTTGGATTCCTTCGACCCATACCTTCAGCTCCATCGCACCACCGACCGCCGGGTGCCCGCTGGTATCGGGGGCACCTCCACCGTTTGCTGCCTTCCGAGGCAGGAAGGCGTCCCTTTCGACGGCCACCAGCTACACACGCCGCCCGCGTTAACGATGATGGCTTTTCGAGACGTCCTGGGCCCGAGTCAGTCCCGGACTTCCGCTCCCCGATATCGGTTCAATGGGGTACCGCGTCGTCGTGTTTTCTTTTCCGTTTGCGCTCCTTCACCGCTGGCCGTACCACCGACCACCGCGATACACCTGCAAACAGGCGATGCGCCGGTTCGACATGAGCCGGGTGAACGGAAGTGTCACGTCGTTCGTCTCGTTTGCGTTCACTTCCGGGGACGCCGGAACACGCCGCGTTCGCTTACACTACACACACACACACACACATACGCTACCCTATCGGCTGCGTGCCCTACACACAACACACAAAACACACTACGTTACACCGGCGAGGGTTCTCATGTCCGGACGGGCGTGGATCATGGATCGCTCGCACAGTGCGACTTGGGTGCGACGGACGGCGCAATGAGTACCTTTTTCCGCTGGCTCAACATTAAGCTATGATCTGCCGGATTGACACCTCTGGAAAGAGAGAAAGAGAACGGAAAGAACCGGTAAGATGTGAGAAGCATACAAAAATCATAATATTTTCCCCGGGCTGGTTTTCCTTTCCTAGCGTACGCTGGGCGAAACAAAATTAAGGAGCCTTGTGCCTTGAGACGATGAGGTGAACAGTGCAAACGCCGACCGGGGCAAGTAGCAAAGTGGTAATCAATTTCGTTACGCCGCACTTTTTCGCGGCAGAAAGCTGGCTGGTTTCGGAAGATGTGCCTGCCGTGTCTGGCATCCGCGAGAGACCGTAAGCAACAGCGCACACCGCGTCGTCCCATAATCAGAAAATAATCGAATCGAAAACGCAACCGAAAGAGAGTGGGAAGCAGCAGGAAGGAACGTCCAAACGGTCCGGGGCAAAAATCGTGATCCTCCGAGGGATTAGCTACGCGCGTTCGCGTTTTCATTTTCATTTTTTATTACGTTCATGTTGGGCGTCGTTCTCCGCACGTTGATACGGAAAGAGTCCAGACAGAGGCCTACGCTGGGTTTTTGTGGTTGTTATTTATCAGCATCCGCTGCGCTGTAGACGAGATCCTTCGGTTCAAGGAAAGCTCTTCAGGGCCACCGTTGGGATCGTCCGTTTCGCACAGTGTGCAGTGATTTCGAAAATTGAAAAGAACGAAAAGGAGCAGTCCAAAGTGATTAGGGGTTTTTAGCAGTGAAACGTCCACCTTCGCAAAATTGCAACGCGCACACACACACACACACACACACACACAGACAAACAAAGGTATGGTTCGCATCCATCTGCCTTCACAAGAGCATATCACTTCACGGCGTATTAAAGCGCATACAGTGAAGGATGATGTGGTTTACACTCCTTTTTTTGCGTGCCAAAAAACATATATTTTTAAATTGCCCACCCGGCGCGTGTTGGGTATTCAAAAATTCATCTTTTTCGGAAGTATGTTTTGCCATCCGCTTTCACCGGCTGCACTGCTGCTGTGGTGCTGCTGCATCTCGCCCGAGTCGAAGACGCTAAAGCTAGGTCGGTATTATTTATACCGTTGCATTCCGGCCGTACCGGAGAGTGCTTTTAAGCATCGCGCCCTGTCCCTTTCGGTTCCAAGAAGCTTCCACAGGCGGACAAGGGTGTGGTTTTGCATAATCATCGTTTGCATCCACGGTTTGCGTTCCGCACACCCTCCTGGCTGCATTTTAAATGCAGCCGCGAGAGAGAAATGGGAGAACCACGGCGCGTCCAAATGTGATAGTGGCGCGCTCTGTGCCCCGAATGCCACATTGCATTCTACCGTGCACAATGCGTCTAAATGTGACGTTGCTGTGGCACAAGGAGGACAGAGCGGAGGAGTGAGTACGGCCAGCATAATAAAGCAGGAAAGGCAAAACGTACATTTCCCCACCGGCAAAGGAAGGAGGAACACGGGTTGGGGAGCGTTTTTTCATCCTTTCCTCCGCTTCATCTTTTTGTTTCTTCGCAGCGTCAAAGAACATCCTACAGTAAGACGAACGAAGCTTCTCCAGAGTGTGTCCCGGTTCGCAGTCTGTGTGTGTATGTGTGTCGTGCACGGTCACACGCGGGAACAGAGTCGCATGGATGCCGGAGCCATCACGTTTCAAATGAACTCGAATACGATACCGTACACGATTGCGCACGGTGGAGAGCGCGAGGCTAGGCGCGGTACGGGATAAGGAATCTCATGCGAGGGGCAGGTTTATTTGCGATAATTACATACACCGAACGCGCGCGAGCACTTCTAGCGGGAAAAAGCCCTCCACACGAGCGGTTCTTTTGGATTTGCGGAACGACTACGGTCGGACTAGTGGGACGAGAAAACGCTGCTAGAAAACAGTCGGGCCACTGCCTACGACGAGACCAAACCGCTCTCGTGTATGCATTGGCACAGTTACAATCGTAACCGGTGCGGTAGAAAAGCCATGTTTCGTAGCATCGAAGCATAGGGGGCCAGTAGCAACCGTTGTGGTAGTTGATTATGTTGCTATGCGTACCGTTGTTTTGCTCGAGTGTCGGAATGTCTTTGGGCACAGGCGCGGTGGTGCAGCACACATGCATTTTGCTTGCATGATTTGCAGCGTAAAGGACATACAAATATATGAGTGTGGCCGAGGACACTCTCGGGCTCGGGCCGTGCTGTGCATTGTGTCGAACCAACGAGCGGTACAGCTTACGTAATGGAGTTTGCTGACTAGCTCTGCCGGCGGGGGTAAAGCATGTCAGTTAAGAGCAGCTGTTACAAAATTTACTATGCCGAGCAATTGGTCGCATGAGTGTGGGGTAAAATTTAAATTATCTCACAAACACTCTTTCTCCCCGAGGAACGTTGGGAAATTCAAACAATATTTCAGGATATTGTAATAGATTTTAGATTTAAAATTACTGACGTTCCGAATACTTTTTCGCAATGCGTACATATTAACCTGTGACATTACAATTAATCATCATTCCGTTTGCATTTTCCTACCGCATGCTACAAACGAGTTCATCAAAACAGTGTTGTATTTCTTTTAGCTCATAAACACACAAAGCCATACGGATTGATAAGTGACGTGCGCTTCTAACCTAATTAACTTTCTAACCTCGTTTTGCGTTAAGCACGTTACATCGCTTAACCCGGGCGCAACAAACATGTCAACCCACGAACGGGCGGCTGTTGTTGTGCTCGCTGTGAGCTTAATTCTTCGTCGCGACCGAGTTCACAAACAGCACGCGCGTGCATGGGAGGATAAGGAGAACAAAATTAGCTTCGGCAGATGTGACAAATGGGAAGCCGGCGAAAGTGATGAAATTAATTTTGCCAGCAATTAATTTTGTCTTAACTGGAAAGCAAGACTGTGTGTGGCGCTCGGCAGTGAGCGTTTTCTTGCGTGAAAGATGAAGCACAAGAGGAGCTCATGATTTATCGAAACGCAGCGACACACAAAAATCTCTACTCGTGTGAAACGGCACACGCACGGGAGAAAAAGGTGAATTATGGAGAGTGAGATAAGACCGCACCGGGTTGGTGGGTTGGGTTTTTGTGCCCAAAATTAACTGGCACACGTGTACCATGGGACAGGAGGCTATGGGTGAGTGCGGCAAACATAAGCTATAAATATGTTCTCTCCAAACAAAGACATGTAACATCATTCTCACGTGATTCTATGGAAAGGACCCATCAGGAAGTGTGCTGAACGGAGCCGGGCGGGGATGCAGTGTTGAGGTGATAGAATCAAAATGTTTCTGTATCAACATCCGCCCAACCGTATGTTTGCATATCGATGGTTCGAAGTAAATCAAACGATCTCTTCCGTTGCGTTACATTCCTATCTTCTGTGAAATATATCATGCACAGCTCTTCAGCTCGACACTAGCAGTATGACAATCATCTGCTGTAAATTCCATTGTCTCCCGCAGCTATGTACTTCCAATCAAAGTGTACTTCCAGCCAGCTGCAGTAGAACGGAAGAGCCTCTGCGTTGCGGTACATAATGGATACAACATCGTCAGCAAACATGCTGACATTTATTAACGCACATCATTACATCCGCTTAAGTACATGTAACGCAATCCGAAGGTGGCTAGCGTGAAGCACTCTCCCCATTTCCTCGTGTGCTAGTGCCAGAAACATAAATTTGCCACAGACATGCGATGCGAAATGATTGACACACATTTGGTACACACGGCCACCCCGAAAGACATCACATCCATCACACTTGATCGAGACATAATTTCTACACGGCTACCGAAAACGTTTGGAGCTTTATCTCTTACCAAAAACAAAACAAAAACACAGCCTTCACCTGAGGCGACGAAAAGCAACCGATAACGACAGCAAACAGTGGGGGGATTGAGTGAGGAAGATTTTTTTTTATTCTTGGTTGTTTTGGCTGAAAATCAATTCCACACGTGCGTGGATAAGGCCGCTCTTGGGATCTTGATTGATTTCGTTCGATTTCCAGCAGTTATGAAACAACGGAAATATTTCAAACCGCTTTCGTACCTACCCAAGACGGTGGAAGGGATCGATCGATCAATCGATGAGGCAGCACAAAACCGAATGGATCAATGTCTACCGTTGTCTACCGACCGGTCGTGCTGAGGAATGAAATATTGCCCTCTATTTGCTAGGGCATTAGTATCCTTCACATTCACAAACACACACACAGACAGCTCCACAGAACAGAGTGCTTAGGGGAGCTTTTAACAACTCATTGCTTCCTCTCTCTCTCTTTATTGGAAGCTATCAAATCTCGAATCAACCCAACAGAGAACCTAAAATTTGCGTGAAACTTGAACGGAAGGCTCACCGCAGGACTCACAACAGGAGGGGAGACGATACCTCCCCACCCGCCGAGGGTGTGGATGATAAGATGCTTAAGATAAAGGAATCTTGCATCAACCGAAGGGGGACCGAACCGGAGCAGGGAAAGCTGATCGGGAAAGCCTTCGGTTGTGCGTCGATCCTAGTGGGAAGAGATAAAACATGTGCATGATTAATTTATGTGATTGAGCCAAACACAACACATGGCCCCCTGAGGGATGAGGATTGTGAAAGGACGTCGAAAGCACAGGAGGGAAAGGAGCTCAGCGTGTATCGATTATTCGTAAGAAGCAAATGAATTTGTGGTTACACGCATATCCGATGTTCTTTTCCGGCAAACTGACTTCAGCAGATACATGGAAACCACACAAGAGGGCGGAGAGGATACCGATGCAACATCTTTACGTACGCTGTTATGCCCGAAGGCTTCCAATCATTTAATTGCCAACGCACAGTTCTCAATGTGCCAAACGTTTTTCGGAAAAGGGAACCTTGGATAATTTCAACGATACACACTCACAACGTTATGAGCTATTTTCTTTGTTGCCTGTCGAGCGAAAGAATGATCACAGACCCGTTGGGGGTTATTTGAAAAGAAGCTTTTCCTTCATTACAGGCGACTTTATTATACTGATACCAATTCAAATTCAGTCCCATTTGCTAGGAACATGCGAGCTTCGAGCCCGCTCAGAATATGTTCATTTTGTAATGGGCTATTGTGACTAGAAATGGGAATATGAGGGTACACCATATTCTTTGCACATTCTTTGCCTTTCGCCAAGGGAGAACATAATGTGATGATATCGAGAAATTCAACCCAACTCCACTGTAAAGGCAGCATGCGGCGGGGAAAGAAATAATCTCTTGCCCAGAATTGCTGCAAAGCTCGTCATTTTAGATTCGAAATGAAGCAAAACCTGCGACTATCACAGCACGGAACACTTCACATCGGTTTGTGGCACTCACCACAACCTGACATCCGAAAAAGGGATACACTTCAGCACAAGTGTACGATATCATCCCCACACAGAGACGTTGACAGAAGCTGCAGATGACTCTCCCACTCCTCTGCTCGGGTGCTTTACAGCAGCTACCCAAAACAGTGTCCCACCGTTTCGCACATACACCAGCCACATTTCACCACATTACACATTTTCCCATACTCGACGACAATGCGCCCTGGTACGTCTGGGCAGCAGCTCAAACATTCCGGAGCATCGAGAGGGTAGGATGGATCGGATGGATGATACTTTTCAACTCCAATCCCAACGCCATTCCTAAAAACTAACCATAGATATTCTGCTCAAGCCTTTACTACCCGCGCACCCTTGTCACTGGAAAGCGGCTGAGCGCATTTCCTCCATTCCCGGCGCGGTCTGCAGTGGAAATTGCACCGTGGATCGGCCACTCCACGCGGTGACAACGGGCGCACCGCATAAAACTTGTCAGTTGGATGCTTTCCAGATGGATTTCGGAAGCCCATTTTCTTCGTACGCTTCGGCTCGTTCCGGAGCTGGGTTTGACATGGAATTTCGATTTTGATACTATTTTCCGACCAGTGCGCTCCTCCATCTCCACTCTCTACCACCCTGCTCCCTTCTTTCTACTAAAAATTTCACATTTTGACGCTTCGGACACTTGTGCCTCCCCGCACACGAGTGTGAGGTTGGGTTTCATTTTATAGTGTGCTTTTCTATCATTTCTGTTTTATTTTTATGTTTTGCGTTACGATGCGGATTTATGTCATACATCTGATGAAACTAAGTTTTTGTTTTTTTATTATATCACTCTCTGCCTTTGCTTTCAATGAAGTTCACGGCTGGTTGCTGTTTTGGGAGAGATGATGATGCTGGGTTTCGGCGAATAATCCTTTTAAGCAATCCGGCATTTTTATTGCGACATTTCTCAAATTCTCTCGCATGCCTGAGTTCAAATAGTTGGAAGGTTTGTGTTTGTGGATATGTGTGGGTTCTACAAGTTTTCTACGACACAAAAAAAACGAAAAATAGTTTGCTCTTGCACTCAGAGGAGTAAATGCCAGAGGAGTAAAGTGAAGTCTGTCACAGACCCTTTATCAAACACCTGCAGTCTAATAGATAAATATTTCACGGCAACATTCCATGTACGATCGTTTTCATTCGCGATTTCCGTTCGTATGATGCCCGCAGTAAATTTTTCCAAGTGCAAGTTTAATAGTTAACAAAAGCATACATCACCTACGACTTTGCAGTGAATACAACTCTTTCCTCAAGGCCTCTCCGCGCGATGGATTCTTTCCTACAGAGGTGTCGACATCACTGCTTGCCAACATTTTTACGCTGAATGTGTAACAACAGATTTCGTGGAAAAAGATTCAATTTGATCATTCTGGTATACTTTTGCTCTTCAGGTTGCCCTGCAAGCCCTCCCTGACATGATCTGCCCTGACCCGACCTAAGCTTGTTTTGCTGCAAAAATCTATTTTCACGCCCTGTTGCTTTTGGCGAGCAAAAGTTTTCCTCTTCCCGAGCTGATCACATGCGGCAGCAACACAGCCGAAACAGACGTGTGCAATGACGAAGTCTTTCTGATCGATGACGATTGATTTGCAAATGAGAAAGTATCGTCTAGCAGCAAGCAAGGATGGCAGTGCCAGAAACTAGCGTTCTACTTCGAGATGCCGTTTCACTCTCCGTGGCACCAGCGCGTCTGCAGCACAACGTGCACAAGTGCGAAGGATGGTGGAAGTTTTTTTATTGAGTTTCCGTGATTTCCATGAATAGGAGTTTCCGGAGCCACCGTCGTTCGTTCGATCGTTCCCTACTTGGAGCAGGGACAGGGTGTAACGAAAAGGAAAGTTGATGAGATAACAATAACCAGTTAGGAATACTTTCTTCCGCTCGCTTTATTCCTCAATCACGTTTGATACACAACTACTTTTCTAACCGACTGTTGAATATTAAGCGAAGAAAACAGTTTATAAAGCATTTGCAATTATGCGTTGTTTCATTGGCCACGAATATTGTTTTTTTATCTTATAACTTATATCATATCTTCCTACTCTTCGAATCGTTCCTACAATAACAGCCACTTATTTGTGATGCAAACAAATTGCAGAGGGCTACTGTCATCGCATAAATGGCAAACGATGACGAATGTCGATGCTACCGTTTTGGATGGGTAAACAACAGTCGTCCCCGCTCGTTGTTCGCAATGAAAACATTTCATCTTCGCTCAAGCTTAAGGTTTGAAGAATAGCGCCACAACACACACCATTAATTGTGTGAACTGTTCCGTTTCCGCACGAACCAGCGAACGGTTGAAATTCAAGTAGTCCCGAAAAATAAGCAAACACACCAGCAGTTACAGATTATTACACACCATAAAAAGCACCCTGTCAGCCATTTCGCCGGCGTGCTCCCACGGGATGATGATTTTATTCCGTAGTGCTTCACCCACCAGCGGCAACCAACGGGGCTCGTGCAGCAACAGGTTGCAGCCACAGGACGTGGGGAATAGAGCGCGCAGTGCAAGCAGTCACTCTCAAAGATAAATATACTGCCGACCGAGGGCAAACGCTGGGATTGAAAATATATTCCACCCCCAACCACGTTGCCACGTTGACATATGGTTTGCGTGTTGCGCTTCCCGTGATAGCTCGTATCATGGAATGGAGTGAAAAAACCCGCGAATGGATTGCGCCGAGCGAGAGATGATATCTTACAACTTCACACGGGCGTCTAAAGCCTTCTCGCCCATCAAGCATTAAGGATAATCGTAGAGTACATACGACAGGCAAAAGGAAATAGATAAGAAGGGTTTCCCTTACCTTTGCTACATTTGCTCACCCAACTGAGCTTGTAAAAAGTTCGCACAAATTTTGCAGGAAGGAAAACTCAAAAGTAGTTAGAAGACGTGCCGTGGCAAAGAGGTAATGCCGTTTTCTTGGTGCCCCGGAGCAGGAATCTAGACCAATTTTTCAAATCCTCCGCGATGCACGATACTCTGGGTCGCTTTGCCGGCCCGCCGTCACGGAGACGACACGAGGGCGCATTCATAAATTTCTCATGAACCAGCCGGGTTGACAAATCACGGGCGTTAGCGTAGAGTCATTCTAATCCGGTTCATAAATATGCTCCACGGTCGTTGCCAGACAGTACCTGTGTACCTTACACGCCAGCAAGCGAACCAAACGGCAACGAAGGGCAAGGGCACAGGGCTTTATCTTTGCCTCCGTCTACAACAACACAGCACACCGTGGACCGTGTGTTCATGGGTGTTTGAGGAATATGGAACGTTTAGGCTCATAAACAGGGGTTGCACGTACAGACTCCTCCTGTCGGTCGCGAGCCTTCGCGGAAAACACGTGTACAAATTATTTGATTTGTTTTGGCTTAAGAGCACAGCAAATTTACCTTTATTATGATTGTGGGTCTTGATTTGCTCTAGTTTTTTTTCATTTGCGGAACGAATCTGATTACGAGGAACGAGGCAGTATACACGATGTAAAAAAATGAGTATCCTTTAAAAAGGCAAACAAACGACGTCTGCTGAAATATAAGTAATCTGGAAACCCCTGCCCTGAAAAAGCAACATACACATAGCACCAGAAAAATGTTGCTCATGATCAAACGCCTTTACAAAAGCATCCCGCTACACACAACAAAAGCCATTCCCATTCTTTGGCCAGTTTTGGTAACCTATGGAAAGACGGCTACCATTTGCTTTCCGTGCATGTATACAAGTACGCACACAATGCCCACGTTGAGCACAGTGGCTCATGTCATCGTCATGTCATGTCATCGCCTGTACGCGAATCAGCCAGCCCCGAGCTTCCGTTTCATATTTTTCAACCATTCATCGAAGGAAATATTTCATTCCGGAGGTGAAAAACGACTCTCCGCAGAGTTCAGGTGACCGAAGTGACCGTACTACCGTGCTGCTGCTGGTCCATTTCCTGTTTTGTAGGTACCAAAAAAGGGCGCTATTCTAATGCAACTCCTTCCCCATGCTCTATGGCGGTTGTTTTGGTGATTTTTTTGCATCTTTGTTCAAACATTTCCGTCATCCTTTTGTTCGAGCGCTATAAAGCTTTCATAGTGCGAACTTGGGCTGGACAGGTTTCAGCCCAGTCCAATATTCAGCCGGCGGAAGTCTAACAGCAAAACAAAAACCGAAACATACGGGACAAAATAAATGAGACGCTTCTTCTCGTCTGCTGTCCCCATACACGGGACGAGGGGATCGATGTTCGTGGCCTTTTGCTATAATTCACGCTTTTTGGCCCGGAACACCAAAGCTTCACCATTTGGTTTGGTTTTTTTTTCTTCGCTGAAAAACCAATGTTGCTTCCGTTGTGCTGCGAAACCAAGTAGCCGGGGACCTAAAAAAACCCCTCCCCAAATCGTAAAGCCAAACAATTGTCTAGAAACCCGATGGCAGACATACCTTGGGTCAAGGCTGGCAGAAAAACCACTTTGAAGTAATCAGTATTCTAAATTGGAAAACCGGGAGAGAAAAATGTGACTACGGTGACCCTCCCGCTGCACGGAGCAATGCTGTTGGGGCCATTTACACACCGAAGGGTCCACATCTTTTTCCGCCTCCCACCTCCGTATTCACCACCGGGTTGTGAATCGACACACACACACACGGTGGCAGTAAGTTAGTGGCTTAGCATAAATCTTGCTTTAACGATTTATGGAGATAGCCTGGCCGCACACCATATTGAGTCGTTAAAACCTAACGCCTTCATTCGGTGCCAAAGCTTAGTCAGCTGGCAAAGTTTACAGTGCGGCACAACACGACGAAAGAGAGAGCAAATGTTCTGGAATGTCCTTCGGGTCATAACCCGTTCGCTTCCGGTCGTCCCGGTAATGGATTGCGGACTCATCACTCTCCGCCACCGGAGCCGAAAAAGAAGAAGTATTCCCCGAAAGGGGTGGGAAAATTCTCCAGTGTCGCTTTCATCAGCGCAAAGGATACACGGTTGAACAATTGGAACAAGATTCCATTACCATTTCGGTACCATGCTCCTGACCATCCACTCAGGCCGCACAGCCGGAAAGGAAATAATGGAACAGTGTGCCCCGGAACGTTCGTAATCTACTCACCGAAATATTAGTGGCTTAATCCGTTTTACGTTTATCCATCCGCCGCTCGCTCTGATAAAGCACTCACAGTGGCCGCAATCACCTAGGCACAAACACTACGCTAGCCGAGGGAGAGCGAAAGCAGCTTCGGCTTCCTGGCGATTTGGTAGTGGAGTCCATCTCAATCTCAACCGGATGCTACTACACTTCAGGAAACTTTTTCAACAAGTTCGACCGGGCGTGCGGCAAAAGAAACGTCACGCTGGGGAGTCACGACCCTTCGAGCTTAAGCACACGATTTACTAGGTGGAACGGGATAAGCCGGCACACCACACCAAGGTAGTGTACACTGGGTCGGTCAGTGAGTAGCAGTAAGGCAAATTTTTCACAGCTCGTCGTGAATAAACAGAAATCCTTCCCCTCGCGCAGCAAAAGGACCAAATCCAGCAGAACACGGAAAGCAAGCGAAAGGGATGGACGGATAATTTATTCTTTTCAAAGGCTGAACAGCCATCCCCGCTCTCCAGTACCGGTGGGTATGGAAATTGTTTTCGTGAAAAGTTTGCGCCCGCGTTAGCCTTAACTAATCAGTATTGCTGTGCCGGAAACATTTGTTCCGTGTTTATCTTGCGCTAAACTTCTTCCGATGAACAATTGCTTTTGCGAGTAAATAAAAACCTTTCTTTGTTAAAACACTTTTGTTTGGTGCAAGCTTGTGGGAAGATTTCAAACAAAGCATCGTTCCTAGTGCACAGTGTGACTTCAATTTCGGAGCATTTTTATTCGCTTGCCTAGGAAAACGATTAAATTTCCATCCCAATCTCTCACCTTTACAATTTACACTTAACTTGCAATTGCTACAAACGGTAACGGCTGTGTTTTTTTTTTTTTTGGCTACCAAGCGCACAGACCATAAGCACAAACCATTTTCCTTTTAAATTCATGACTCATGTGCAGGGGCACACCAAACCAAAGCAGCATGGCCCCCGCCGGACGGTAATGGCCGCACACTCCCGCTGCTGTCGAAAAATGCCGGGCCAGTGCGCCGGGGTAACGTTTGTTTCAATAGCAAAAAATCTCAACTCCAAAAAAGTGCCGATTCCTTATTCATGATATCATTCTCCCAAGCATTTCTGGCCGGCTGGGTGGTGGCTGGTGGTAGGACACATCGCACACACGAGCGGCACAGAAAACAGGGAAGGGATTGTACAACTCCAACATGTGCAGTATGCATATTTCATTCGATATCCAAACAGCAAACCAGCAAACTCTGGTCATATGCTGAGGGAGCCTGGAGTGGCTCTGTTGCGAGAGCAAAATAGAAAATAAAAGGGAAACACAAACCACACACGGACCACGATGGGTGTGCTTTTACACAGCAAGAAGAAGGAAAGGTTGGTGAAGAAAATCAGCCAATATGTGCAACACACACACAGCCAAACATGGCAAGAAAATGGAGAAACCTAGCTGGAAATTAATATGGTACGTACTACTACGGCAAGCCGGCCTCCGGCCTGTCTGGAGAGGAACGATGGGTGATAATTGATTCTGTACACATAAGCACGTACTGCTCAGCCCTGTCTGCATACACGTGCATTTCTACACGTGGAATCTCTTGGATGAAAGTGAAAAAATGGATGAAAAACTTTTGCCTTACGGAAAAAAGCATACGGAAAATGAATGAAGGAAAAGAGGGATCTATGTTGACCACACTTCGATGGGCTCTTCCTTCTCATAAATTAGCCTGCACATCATAGCACAAACACTTTACATGCCCTGTGGTGTAGGGGAGCGGAGCGAAGCACTTCCTTCGGCTGCTCTAAATCATGCTTTTGCTAGCTTAAAATGCTTACATCATCACCCCCAAGAGGAGCACGCTAACCAGCCCTAGTTGACACCCTAGTTGATGAAATAGGACCCAATCTAGGAAAGTATTTTGAGCTCCTGAAAACCCCCAAGTATAGAAGTCCCCAACCACGGTTCGAGGGCGAAGAAAATACCATAAGGGGGGACATGTGTTTTATCACCCATCCAACATCCAGCAGCACGACACAAATGAACCGGCGGCTGCTGCATACAAACCCACCAACAGGTCTACGACCCAAACACACACACACACACACACACGCGCGCATATAGACAGGAGATCAACAGAGAGGGATGATTTGGCTTCCCCCGGATCAACATCAACACACACTTCGTTCCTAGTTACTTTTATCGACTGCTCCCAGACACCATGGCCCCAAAAACCCGAAAACCACTAGGATTGAGTGTATTGGAGCATTACGAATGGCAGGCCCACAAGGGGACACCATACCATTCAAAAGCACACACACACACACACACACTGCCTTCATCATCCCTAGAAAGTGATAGCTAAATACACACCGTATCATTTCTGGGCAGAGTCTAACCACATAAACATGCTTCTCCACTTCCCTGCTTTGCCGCGCGTGCGGTTATCATCAGAAGCTCCGTGACATCATGCCTTCAATGTATGTCATCCGTGCTTATTTTTTGTTTTGTTTGCTGTGAGCCTCTTCCAAAGCCCTCCACGTCCCGTGCGTATGTTTGACGAAAGTTGATTGAATATTGACGCCTTCCATCGCTCGAACTGGGCGCTGCTGGCTGGCCACCGCCATGTTGTGCTCATATGGTGTATTAATTCACTTAGCGCCTTTCGTTGATGGAAGCTGCTGTGTTTATCTCTGGCTGCTTTATCATTAACGTGCAGAGTCTAACGGCAAACTATTGAACGTTTGCAGAGTGTGTTGAACGCGTTATACAAATAACTACGTCTGATGAAGTGCCAAATAGAGATATAAGTGTCTTCCAAAGTGTGATTGAGGAAGATAGTTATTTTATTCGATTTTTTTTCTTCTAATGACACTTCTTCATTCTTCGTTCTTCAATACGTTCACGACCAAATATCCCTAGATTTTGAAACATTATTTCCATGCAAGGCTTCATTTTAGTTAATTTGCACTTCTTGTCATTTTCATTATTTTAATCGAACTTCTCTTGCATTATCTTGTAGTGGCTTTCCAGCATAACGTTGTCTTTACCAGTCTTTGGCGACTGAAGTTGATTAAGTTTAAGATGCTTCAGAAATCATTTACCGCCGAGCTCGTTCCATCCCGACCACGACAAACTTTGGTGATGTACGCGCGCAGCACAGCACAGAGAGCAACTGCATCAGAACTCCACTTCACTGCTCCTTGCGCGTGCACACACACACACATACACACGCACATTCCGCTTCCGGATCCGGTTTCCCCGGTAGCAAAAGCGCTGACATTACACACCGTATTAGCTATGACCCCGTTTGACTTGCGACATACCAACAACTCGGCGAAGATCCCTACTCTAGAACGACGGATGTAATCATCATCTCTATGCTGAACGCATACAAACGCGCTGGCACACACACGCACACCCGTACAAACAACGACACTGGTGCAGCAATTGCACCAACGGAAGGCACACTGTTTTCCGCCAGTTGACAGACGGAAAACTTTTACCTTGCCTGTCCGCCCATTTCCAACGTTGTCCGCACCAACAGCGATAATCCAGCCATGCGCGAGTGAGAGAAGCTTTTGCCGACTGTACCGTGATGGATGGTAAAAATAATGAAACAACTCAACGACCGAAAGAAAACGAGCACACAACACACACTCGTCGGAGTAGCAAGCAAGCATTCCCGGTAGAACGTGCACCTTTTCCAGTCAGCATGAGGATAAGCAGGGGGGGAGGAGGAGGAGAAGAGGCGGCAATGTAAGGGGTGTATAGTTTAATGGCAACAATGTGATGCGCATACCGGGGCGCTTTCCACGTGGATGCACAAGGATCAGAGATCACGATCTGCCTTTTCGTGTGCGCCCATGCCATGTGAGAGCGTCCCTTCCTGTGCCATTGTCGGTACGCGGCAGCGGTTGTGGGTGGAATCGGGGAGGGGAGGCTTTATGCTGATAAATTGCGAGCACCATAATGGCCGTGTCTCGGTCGTGGTGGTGCGGCAGAAGCGCATTGTGTACGATTCAAATCTCAACCGGCAGCGACAGAATGATGACAATAACACCAGGGATTTGTGCTGACGTTGGGGTTCGGGAGGGATTCCCAGTGTACGGAAGCCACCCTAAAACAAGGGCGGAAAACGAAATGAAGAGAGCAGTAGGAAGTTGGAGGAAGAGCTGGGAAATTTGCAAAGAAATAGTGCCAAAGCAAAAGGTGTGAAGCTCACATCGGATCGGGCTGTTAGAAAGGGTTCCTTCGTTAGGCACTTGCGGACGGGCGAAGAAAGAATCACCCGCAGGCATCACTATCGCCCGCGACCAACACACGACACGGTGACACGGTGCCGGGGAAAGTCAATCTGCCTCTGGGTGTGCACGGGGCTTTGTGCGTACGCCGGAAAGCATATGGGTGTGGTGTTGGTAGTGGTGGTGGTCATACATTGTGTGGTGAAAGGGTAACAAAAAGGGTCGTCTAGATGGGGTCTTTATTTTCCGACTGCTATTACTACGCTTGCTACCGGCGTTAATATGTAGAAATGGGTCACCTACTGCTACTCCCCACATGCCACTTCGTTCCAGGCAGTCTCGAGAAACGGTGTTTCCGATTCCAGCATCTGTACGAATTTCTGTCTCGTGCTACCAGCTCGCAGCTCACTCCCCCGTTGCGTTCCGGCCTGGCAGCAGGTGGAAAACTTTTCCAAAACCCCTATTTCCATCTCGTCGACGGAACAAATTGCTTCGCCGTCTAAAAGGCACAAACCCGCACACTCGAATGAGCTTCCCAGAAGACGGAGGAAAGAGAAAGCTTTCCGAGCGAGTGACGAAAAGTTACGCCGGATAAGGCGCAACACATGGACGCAAAGTTTGGAAGATGTAGGAGAACATTGAGCAGAGAAAGAAAAAAAAACATCACACACATATACTTTCTTCTCCAACAAACAGCTAAGGTGAAACTTGCTGTGCGTATGGGCGTCCTTAAGCGAGACGGAGTCAATTTCAGTTTCTTATTTCCACCGGGGAAGGAGGAAACTGTTAGTAGACTGTTCTAGACGACCAAGGGAATTCCACTCCTGCTGGGATGAAGCGCGTGAAGACATTCTCATAGTACCACGCTCGTCGTGCAAGCTCTCAGGTTTTTCTCTGTTTTTCCAAGAAGGAAAACTACACCCTCGCACTAATCAACGGAAACAAGGCGCAACACAGTTGAAAAAAGGGCTCGCACTGTGGGGTGAGAAATGATAAAAACAAAACAGATGCTTTATTGTGCTGTACAGCGGGAGGGAGACAACAACAACGTAAACCTCAGGGATGTCTGTGAGTGTTCAGTTCAGGGGATCTTCAGAAGAGCGTTGCACTGCTTTAACGCTGACCAATTGGGGAAGGATTGTGCAAGTTTTTGTCCCTTGAGCACTCGTCCAAGAACCAAGTGAAGTTTCTTATTCTCCGTGGCAATACGTCGTCAGCGTTTGTGTAATCTAATTTTGCCAGAACCTGAACCAGAGCGAAATGGGCGGTAACTAATTAAGTGTGATATGTTTCCCAGTCATGAAAGATTGACGTGTGGATGTTCAAATCTGTGTCTGCCAAATCTAGCCGGATGCTTAGCTTTGAATACACTCCACTTGCGCGATGAGTGTACACACAACCGGGGCCAACAACATCGTGCAGAAACGCTCTGATTCTAATCGTCTCTGTAGACGAAGGGAAATTAGTGCCTGTGTTCTACCACTTGAGAAACGGTCAAAGCACGGTAAGACACTACACGTTCCCAACAAGAAGTTTGTCGTTCCAGCGCTACCTACGACAACTCTTGGACACACCGCCGACCGCTTTCGAACCAATCCAGGTGGCCCAATTTGCTGACGACATGCACGGGGAGTGAGTGCGCGCGCGCGATTACTTCAGCTAACCGTCTCATCATTATCGTCATCATCTTCAGCACTTCAACTCACTCAGTTGATTGCCACCGTGGACTCCTACCGGGCCGGTGCCTAGCCCTTTCCACTCACCCATTTCCCGGTACGGTTCTGCTGCCGTGAAGTTGGATAGTGACTCAAATTAAACCGACACAGCACAACAACACTGCTTGCGCGGTGGAAAACTGTCACACACCCGGGTTGTGGGAAACTCTTGTCGAGCGTGCTCTCGCCATTAGCGTGCCGGGGACGAGAGCCCGACCACTGTCATATGACCGACACACGGTTAGATGTCATTAAAACGAGCAAACGTGCAAAGGATAACGACAGAGATGATTGCTTACCGGTCACTGGAAGCTTCACCATTCCTCCCGCCCACATTCGGGAGAGTATGACAATTGCTAATGTCTTTTGTGTCGGCGGGAGACAAAAAGGAAAACTTTGTTCCTTACCATTGACGATGAAAAGTGGCGCTGAGGAGAGATGTCGGAAAGGACGCTACCACTCGAGCCCTCTCGCTTCGGGGCACTTGGGCAGGCAAGAAAAGTGAGGCAGCGAACATAATGATCGCTTAATGGGAGCGTGTACCTGTAGCAGATATGCTTTGTAGATGAGAATTTGGGAAGATCCTAAGGGAAGGGAAATGATAACAATTTTGAATAGAAGACAAAGAAAAATGACATTGCAACTCCTTTTTCTCTGACTTTGCACAATTTTATCAAATCCCATCTTACCTGCTACACATTCAAAGCCACACATAATACGCCCAGTGCTTTCTTTCCTATGGTTAAATTTGGCAAAACCAGTTTGCTCTCGACATTTCATTATTCATTAGTTCAAATACATAATTCAACGGCTCAATTTATTACCAAACCATCTACTATGCCTAATCAACTTCAACCGATCAAGCGCTACCACATTCCTAAATTCATCCCCACACACAGCGCGCTACATTATTCAGCCACACACATAAATTGCAGAACACACCGCATACAGCTTCGTAGAATTAGCCAAATAATTTACCGGTAACAGCATGTTAACATGAACATTCAAACGAATTTCTGTGTTTCATTTCCCCCGACCGGTAGCGATGAAGTGGTTGACTGTAACATGACGGTCGGCCGGATTGGCTTATAACTAACCGTTTTCACCGACAATCCCACGGTTTCAAACACACACACACACACATATATATACCGTACACGGTGGAAAACTTCAAACAACACGGCAACCGAATATCATCGTCCGAAATGTGCCGTTGGCAGGCAAGCGACAGCTTTGCAAGGGTCGGAAGCAACCAATCCAACCCGACGGACGACGCACTGGTCAGACACGGTGTGGTTTCAACATTTGATCCCTTTTTCCGCGACCAAAAAATGAAAACTCTTGACTCTTCCCGCGTCAGGTGAATGTGGTGGAGACAAAAAGCGATCCGCTCGTTTTCACTCCCACTCGCACTGTTCGCAGCTCGGCTTCTTCCTAAAGCTTATGTTAATTTTGCGTGCTCAGCTGTAGTAAAGGACAGCGCACCCGAGCGAAGGCGACTGGCAGTCAAAATTTAGGAGCTTCGTATTAAGGGCAAGTCACCTTGAAAAGGAAACCACCAAATAGCTGCCCTTTAAACGAATTACTTAGGGGGGACCCAAACTATTACGGTTTATCATCTTCGAGCGACGATCCGTTTCCGTGCGCCAGGGCTGGGAGAGCTTTGCTGCCATGGATAAGTACCCAAAAATAAATACAATAACATAAGGGTTCGTCGTTTCGTGCACCCGTTGTTGCGCCTTTGTGGCATTTTTTGTTGTTGCTGTTCGATAGCTTCTGTTATGATTAACCTTTGACTTCGAAATTACGCGAAAGGTGGAAGGATTATAATTAAAGATCAAAAAGGATTGGGTCGGTTCGGTTTGGCTGGTAATAGGGCGTAACTCTCAAACAGGCAATCGAGCGTCCTTGGGTTTCACGAAACGAACCATGAAAGAAAGTAATTAATTAATTATCAAATATGCTTCATTTGCTGCAAGGTTATGATCGAAGGACCAGAAACAGCTGAAAATAACGTGGATTTGGCATGCATTAATCATTTCAAAAACAGTAAAAATAATTACTAGATTTACCTATTTGTGAAGAAAGACAGAATACACAGAACTCTATTATTTATCATTTGAATTTCTTTAAATAATTCGTATTTTCAAAAGATACAATTTAATCAAAAAGTATATCTTTTTCCGCGAAGGAAACAGTTCTATTTGTCTGTTCCGACATCCCAAGAAAATGACAAAATGTGTGCAAGGCTCATTCCAAACACTCTTGTGACGCAAACGAACTCTTTCCATTTTTTGCCCACCGATTTCATTTGCTTCATCTGCCGCTCACAGCAATTGAATATTCATCTTTGCTACGTGAATTTATCAACCATACGCCAACATGTTACAGCTCTTTTTTTTTTGCTTGCCCACCCGGTTCCCCACAACGGCAGTTTCCGACAAGCCATCTTCGTAATCGTAATTCGAATGGAAATAAATCCATCCCCAACCCAAGCGCGCTCGCAGCCGCTTGATTAGAGTTTCTGCTGCTGCTGCTGCTGCAGGCAAGAAAATGAGCATCCGACTTCCTTTTTTTTCATTTACCAATTTCAAACGTCCTTGCCGCCTGCTGTGCATAAAGCGAGCAATGGCTCTGTGAAAAATATGTAATGAAATGGAATAAGTTCTTGTATCAAAAAAGATCCTTTTTGACGTTTTTCTTTTTCGGTTTCGCATTTTCGCGCAAGCCGATACAGAAAATAAATGGCAAGGTTCTAGATCATGCAGGAGCACATAACATGCGCGCAACTCCGTAACGATGCTAATCGATGATGATGTGACGTCTAACGTTATGATGTAGCTAAGCGATAAGCGAAAAAACACAGTTTTGTGTCGTAAGACAGGGACGAAAATGAATATGTTCACTGACCTACACACACACACACAAACGTCTCAAACAGTATCGATTTGCCCTGCTCTCAGTGGTTGATTGCGATGATGTAAAAGCCCACAGTTCAATCCTTCCGCGAAGATAACGTCGCCACCCAAAAACCGGCGGAGAACAGAAATCCACCTGAATCTTTAAGACATGCCAAGCAGCACTGCGGACGATGCTGACAAAGCGCAAATTCTTTCGTGAGAATCATGCTGCTAACGTCACGCACACACACACATATACAACCTTGCCCTCGACCTGAATTGGCTTTGTTGTCGGTTAGTTTTGGTTCGCTTCTTGCTCACTTGCATCCTTTTTGCTTCGGGGTGTGTTGTGCTTGATTTTCCCGGTTTTCCGCGTACGCAAATTCCCAGCATAAGAAGTGAGGTTAACAACATACGCACACACACACACACATACTCTCCCTTTCTTTCTGCCAGACGATGAAACAGCTTACGGGTTCCTTCCCAACACATGAAGGGAAGAAAGTCAAAGAACAAACGATACACACGGCGTAACACACGACTCCACTCGGCTCCCGCCACGACGGGCTGGGAAACAGATTATCGAGCCCATTTTCCCATCTTACGTTTAGGGGCTTAAAGGGAAAAGGCACCACCACCCGGGGATAAACGCGTGCGAATGTCGGCTAGTTAGCGGTTTTATCGGCGAAAGGATTCCTAACCGCAAATGAGCGTGTTAGTACGTTGTGCGCCATCATCACACGTAATGTAAGAGCGCGTTACCAACAAATCGAAATCACCACACAGACCGGAGGAAAAACACCCTTTTCCGGAAAAGTTTTCGCAGACGAATGAGTCTTAAAGTTGCCTCAACCATGCTGCGTGATGTTTGTGCAGTAAGAACGTGGAGCAATTAAAGGACATTTCCAAGCTCTGCCAATGGTTTTGGTAGAAGAAAACGCGTGCGAAGACGTGTGCTTTTCGTCTTCATGTTGGTCCCAAGAGTATAGCATGAAGCCAACAGACTAACGACGCGAGAGCATGGTGCTATTTTTGTAGCCGATTTTAGCGTGCCTTACCGTTCCGTGCGTAGGCCGCTGCTGTCCAAACTCAAAGCCTACGACAGATTTCAGTTCAATCTTGGCTAATTGGATGGAAGTTATGCCGTGCGTGCTAACGCAAATAGACTTACTGCCAGAACCATTTCTGCCTTGTCTTTCGAGATCTGTCTAGGAGTAGCAGTTAGTCCATTTTAATGAACACTCGTACATTGGCAACTGCCTCTTCAAGATATTTTTACTAATTGAAACATGCAATTATGCTACACAGATTATATGTAAACCTTTCTAAATTATGCTCTAAAATCCACTGGCAACGGTTCCCCTACACAGTGCGTTAAAGAAATTAAAAGCAAACACCTTTGTCCGCACTATAATACACTAACGCTATACTACTACGGTTGCATTCTAAGACCAACCAGGGCAAAGTTTGTAAAAGTTTACCCCTTCTCGGTCGGCGGCAGTAGCTAGTGGTTAGCGCTGCATTATTCATCTCGAGATTGCTACCCCATGCAGCTCCATGGCTCGGTGTACTGCATCTCGTTTTAATTATAGCCCAACAATCGATCCCTTTCCTATCGATCAGCGGCTAACAATGCGCCTTTGGTTCGAGCGTGTAGACTTACATTGTCGAAAATTTGCATGAACCTTTCGAGCAGGATGGTAACAGAGAGAAGGAGAGTGATAGAGAGTGAGAACGATGGTTCCCTATCCCTGTACACGGCTTTGCACTATCCATTAAGGCAATTGCTGGACGTTATTGAGGAACCGCACTCCTTACTAAGACGCTTCGTTAGAGCCTGTGCAGAGGCGCTAAATTGGAAATATGGAAATATGCTTGATTATAATTTATGATTGCGTAACAGTGAGCTTCACATCTATCAGCTTGTGCCATCTATCAGACGCAACAAAAGACCATTGGTTGAGTAAGAGGAAGTGTTAGAAAAACTGTTTCTAAAGCGACAATAGATCGAACTGATCTCAAATATTGTGTTAAGACTATCCTTGAATCCTTAAAGGTGTTAATTGACAAACAAATCGCGACACTTATTCCACACAATCGGTCCGTCGTACTTTATTCGATTCGAAATCAACATAAATTCAATTGTTTGTCCACTGGTTCGCACGAACGACTGATTATGTCGCCGCCGTTATTATGCTACAGTTGCGCTCTACGCTGCCCGGCCGTAAGGCACACAAACGCTGCATTGCGCCAGGGGGCAACACAGCAGCGACTGAACGGGTCAAACGTGGATGCATTCCATGCTTCACGTCGCATGCTTTCGGCTCTTTCCCTCCGAGGGAGGTGTAGGTTTAAATAATCACTCAAATGGAACGGGGCGTACAATAATATTTGGTATCTGGCATTGACCTGGTTTCGGGTGTTTGCCTATGCGAGGCCGGCTTGCTGTTTTCGGTTTCTATAGCAAAGGTTTTGCATACAACGGAAAACGGTCGCTCCATTTCTACTCAGGCGTGGGAGCAACGCCATAATGTTGTACAATAGAAAAAGAGCTTGAATTTGAATGTTTGACTCAGGTGTGGTGTACTGAAAATGGGAGGCACAATAATTACACCTGTCTTAATTATATATCCACATCCGTAATTTATTGCTAACATACAATAAATAGGTAAAAAATAATGATTTGCTAGATGATGTCACATAGGACGTGGGAACATAGAAATTAATATACAATTTGTACATAAAGCAATTTGTTATAAAACACGATTGACCGAGTACATAACATCCATTTGCTCAATAAAGTTCAATAATGTATTGTTCCATTTTTCCATATCTAGCTCAAACACTAGTAAGCGTATGACGATGGACATACTTGCAAACGGCCGTCGAAATGATCGAAGATTATCCTCCATCTTCCTAACAGTTGGCTTTCTCTCGACCAGATGGAACTCATCATCTTCCGTCCTTCCGTCCACGATTAACGCCAAAGCCACATTTCATTAAACGAATTCTCTCGCCAAATTGTTCATAATCACAGCGTTCCTTGGGTTAAAGCTTTGCCCCACGCCCCATCGCTGAAATCGCGCAGCAGAAGGGTCGGAAAAAACTACTAGAGCTCCCCCCGCATGGCGATCGTACCACGAGTAGGGAAAGAAATAGAAATGGATCGTTCCAAAAGCCATCCATCCGTACGAACGAACATCCGGCACCGGCAGAGGAATGAAGGCAACGGGTGAAATTGAATTGGATAGTCACTATTTCTCTTCAGCATTGCTGCTGCCGCTGCTGCCGCTCGTGGTGTTGGTGGTATGGCACGCAATGAACCGTAAAGGGAACCGTAAGACCGCGAACTGCCAAGGGCGGCCAGTCATGCAGGGTTTGTGGTTAGATGTGAAGGATAGTTGTGGTGAACAGCAGAAGAAAAAAGCAGAGGAGACCAGCAACATCGACCGACCACCGACTCCGAGAGTACAGTAAAACTGCATTGCGGTGTGGAAAATTACCGTCGTCACGGAACTGCGACAAACGGTCATTGCTCGCGCAAGGGGCTGGCGGGAGTAATAATGAAAGAGCACTGCGCAATTAAATCTGCAAACCACGGGGAACGCATTGCTGGAATTGCTGGACATTATGTCTACAACCGAATTAGAAAATTAATTGTGTTTCAGTAGGAATTGTCACAAGACGGTCAATTGCAAAATAAATGTCCCGTACAACGAACGAGATTCGTCTGCGTCTATCAAATTCAAACAAGACTTACATGTTAGCAAGTCTAATTTTCACAAACTCTCAAGCAACTCAACTGTAGCCAATCGGGAGATAACGCTCGAACCGCTCCGTCATCTTAATCCACTCTCCTTAAATGCAACTAATTTATTAGCATTGCTAAACTATGCTACCCTTTTATCGTATGCCACATTTTCCCATGCGAATGTTCGGACGTCCAATCGTGACGGCCTTTGATCGGGCGGACATCAAAAGGACTTTCATCCCTATCGTTCGTTCCGCCGGGTCGGACATCAAGGGCCAAGCGGCAGCTATCAACACCACATCTCCGGCTCTCATCACCATCATCGTCAATCGGTCCGACAAACGATTTCATCCGGAAGCACACCCAAGGTCCCAAAAATGACCCTCGCTCCCACACACGCACGCAGAGACTTACGGTAAAGGGTAACCCCAAAAAACCCACCCAGCATCTGCCATGCCAACAAACGAACTAAGTCTAAATAACGTTAGGAATTGATTTGCAATTACAATTCCTGCACCCGAAAGCAACTTTACCGCACTTCGGGCTGGCAGGCGCTGGTATTAAATGATAAAACAATGGTGTAAAAGCTGTTGTTTTCCTCGGAGCGCTATTCTCCTCGCCACACCTCTCTCTCTCTCTCTCCTGCTCAATGCCGACTTCAATCCAAGAAAGCCAATCTCGACGAAACGAAATCAACATAATGGCAAATGGAAGTACACAAGTGCACACTCCCAGTCAGTATCACTCGAGGGACGCAAAGGGTTGTGCAGTTGGCAGAGCGTAAGTGAGTGATTTGGTAAAAGGATTTACCTTTAGCTTCCTTCCCCGTTAAAGCCTTTACTATTGGTGCCTCGGTTCGCCTTTTGCGAAGCAAATGGGGTGTGCGCATTGCATATGGTGCCACCAAAGTCGTCGTCGAGGTCGTACCGGAGAAGGATTGCGAGTCGTTGTAGCCGTCGTCGACGGCATAGGATTGCAGAATCCTACCGTTCGCATTAGGTCGCAGGTGTTACTATCCGATGTCGATCGAATGGAAGAATGGCAGCAATCAATTGCTACTTGCGCACGTTTCTTACACCCTGTGGGAAGGACGGAGTGAAATCGATAAGCAGGAATGGGGGGCGACGTTCGCATTGACAGCGTAAGGGAATAGCGCTTTGGATAGCGTGGAGAATGTTTTGTTGTTGTGCTGCTGTGCCTTAACGTGTTCAATTGACACGTAACAAGGTTTGACGGTTAAGGGTTAGGCCCAAATACGATTTAAAGGAGGTGTGCGTGGGGGGATATTGATATTTTATAAGCCTTTAAATGGTTTGTTGATTCTGGAGTGAGTGAGAAATCTGTTACAAGAAAAAGTGCTATTCCATAATGTGAATTTCATACCCCCAGACACATCTGATTTTCCCAATAAAGCCATCCATTTTATAAGCACAATTTAATCCCCCGTTTTTTTACATTACACTTGAACGATTCACACACACACGCCCGCGAGATTTCCCGAGTGTGTAATATCGCTAATTAAAATCACTTAATCGCACATCACACACTCTTCGTCTTGCGGATCGATCGCAAGAAGAAGGAGCGTGAGCAGCAGCCCCGTCATCATCCTGCGCCACCATCAACCAAACATCAACTACCAGTACTCCAACATATGTTGCGACATCCTGCGACGAGCCAGCGGTGCGCGGATGCGGACGGGTGTGTAAAATCAATGTACCACCGCCAAGACGCCCTCTCCTGTACGCTTGATTGCACCGTCGTCTCGATGGTGAAACCGATACACAGCAAAGTGGAAAACGATTCCTGCCAGAATTGAGCATGCCAAACACACACACACACACACGCCACATGTGAGGCAGTGAAGTACCGACTTGAGCACAGTGTCCCCGAAAACAATGTCACAGTAGGGAGAATAAATATTCTATTAGAATGTCAAATCGCGCCACTCGTTACGCCCTGCCACCGACGATAAGCAACTCCTTTCTTTTCTTTTGCTTTTCTTTTCCACTTTTCCATTTCACACCCGGGCTCACTTGCCCGCGTTGTAAAATATGCATATTCTTGAGTAGGTGGCGGTAGCAAAAAAGGGAGCAGCAAAAAAAAAACCAAACAGCCACTAAACATGGCAAGGAAGGGCGTGTGTTTTTCATGACTTTTCCCATTCGCACCATGTATACTGGTTGGGTGTATTGAAGGACCTTAAAGGATCGCATTTTCACCGCCGGCATTGAGCCTGATGTACTGGTTCTATTTTTCGTTCAATAGCTTGCCCTCTTTCTTCCTCCCCTTCTTACCATCTTACTAGTTCTTCTTCAGTGCAAGTGTTCGTCATATTGATGCTCCAGACACGTTAGAAAGCTTGTCAATATTTTTCGCACCAGCAACAACACGTTCCCACCGATGATGCTGCGCACGATGAAGCAGTTCGGGAAACTCTTCTTTTTTATGCAAAAGACGCGCAACTGATAGCGCTCCACCAGGCAGAATCGAGTGTGGGAAAAAATGTCACACCAATCGATCGATATCACAAAACTCCTCTAGCGAGTCCCTACGGCTTCTTTCGCTACGAACGCCAATTGACTGCTACTGAAGGGTGACCCTCGTGTGCGAGTGTGTGTGTGTGTGTGTATGCTTTGGCAAACGGAAACGCAAACAAACGCCAGCGACAATTGGGAAGCAAACTTCCGGCGAATGTTTATTGCGAGCAAATCAGATACCGACACGAACGGGTTAGGATTTTTATTTAGTCTCTCCGACCCTGCCCCGACCTTACTTCCGGTACTTCCTGATACAATCGAGCAATACGCGCACTGGTTCCTCTATTCACCTGACTAAGGGTTGTTTCTTTTTCGAGTGAACGAAGAAAATACCGCAAAACAGTTTCTCGGAAAATTCGGATTGAATGTGTAGTGTTCATTTTTCCGCTTTTTTTGGCATCATTGGTAAATTGTTAGCCTTTCCGGAAGGACTCCTATTGGAATTGATTTATCCACTACCACCCCCGAAACCGGGCTGCCGGAGACACTTTCCCGGACTCGAGTCAATCGATTTTCAAACACAAGTCCACATAAGTAGATGAAGGATATGTTTACTGGCGTTCACCGGGAAGCAGGCTTTGTTCCGAAAACCCTCCTGCTGTTGACTCTGTCTGGACATTGTTGTTCCGCAGTGTTTTCGAAACGATTGAGCCAGCAGAAAACCTTTTATTTTCATCCCACACACACACACACACACACACACACATACACACCCTTATACGGTTTATGTAACGAAAGGTGAAGCAATTCTAGCGGCTCGAAGGGAAACTCAATTGACATTATATCGGTCACAGATACACGTTGGCCGCAGACAAACGGAAAATCTAATCGATTTTCCAACGAAACTGCCACCACAAGCGGACGACAACAACAATTCTGGACCATTTTTAAGTATCTCTTTAATATTCATTACCTCTCTATTAGGGGCAGAGGCGACGATTTATACAAATATTTACCCATTCGAAGGATGGCTTCCATTCTCCATCTACACCGAACTGTAACGGCAAAAGGAGCTTGCGCCTGCCTGCACAGTGCGAGGATCCAATCGAACGTGAAATATCAGCCGGCCGGAAAAGCCGTTTACCACCACGATGGGAAACAAATTCGGTGACAAATAGTCGCTGCTCCATCCCAATAATCACCCGGGCATCGGAAAACCATCGTCGCCGTAGACGGCAATACTTGCGACTTAGCGACCAAACTTCAGCGGCACGTGACCGCCGTCTCTATTTGTTAGCGGTTAGCGACTTAGTGGATCGAAGGGGAGGAAGTGGATGGCTCGGACCGGTTGCCCCCACCACGCGTGGGAGTTATAAATTTGTCTCGCGCGCTTTAAAGCAACGAAAAGACCCGACGTCCTTGGGCAACGGGGTTTTTCTTTGCTGAGTCAGACATCAAGTCTAGCGAATTTTAACACACCAAAGGTAATGAAGCATTTTTGTGCAGATCTTAAAGCTTGAAAATCATGTTAAAGAAGAGATACTAAAAATAAGAGATTTTATAATAGAAAGATTTTGTCGTTCAGGAAAAATGGATTGAACAGTGACTTCAATTAAGGTTACAGCTTCAATGCTATTCCTGGTAGCGCTGTAGTGTGCGGTGAGAGGACTCAGTAAACAGAAGCCTTAACCAGCGCAACCACCAATGCTGGCCGTCAGTTACTTGAGTTTATTTTTTACCCTAACCTATCACAACCTGGAACCGCTTCTTCATACTCTCCAACCACGACAACAGCAGCGGTGTGGCCCTGGGTTCAAGATTGTACACACCAACCGAGGCGAGAAACAACACAGGCGCCAGATTATGCGCCAGCGACGACACTTTAATAAGGCTCGTCCCAATTATACACTAAATTGCTAATCGGATTTGTTTTATTGGTTTCGGTAGAAAGGAGAAAAGTCTTCCGGCGAAAAGCGAAGGTTGTTTTCTTTGCTAAACAGTACCCGGACGCTGACGGCTGGCAAGTTTGTGCGACGACGCGGTAAGATGACCCCGCATAGTCTGTCCCATCATTTGGGGCGACCGAGAGTTCATGAAGCAAGCGGCGGGAACACACAGGATTTGCATTTGAGTGACAGTTTGCGTTGCGTGGCGGCGACGGAATGGCGCAGGAACGGACGCAGGAAAACCCTGTCAAACGGGACCAACAAACTTTTCATCGGGCTGCGTCAGCTTGTGCGTAGCAGGCTAGCTGGAGCGGCGTTTGCCAGTGTTTAGAATACATTTGTGTTTTTTTTTTTTTTTTTTTGGGGGGAGAGGATTTCCCTCTTTTTGTTGTCATCCAAAGCGCCAAGCAATTCATTAAATTGTGAAACGAAACACCAAGTTACAGACGAAACACAAAAAAGGCCCACAATGGACGGATGCCGGATGGGAGGTCGGAAAGGAGACGCTTGGAAAACAATTGATTATTTTGTGAGCTTCTAGGGGTTTTTTGGGGCGAAATGAATAACATTAAAGTTGAGCTAGAATGGCATTTAATTAAGCCGGATGAATTGGGGAAAATTGCTGATGAAACTTGGTTAGTTGTATGCTGGTTGGCAAAAATTAACTTAATTACTTTCATCATAATCGATTGCTTTCGGTCTTTTCTTAGTGTGGGATGGATTGTGAAAGTTTGGAACTAATCCGTCTGAGAGCTGCACAGAATCGAATCGAGCTACTGTTTCAATTATTTCTGTCATTTAAGTAGCATTTCAAACAGCAATGTACAATATGGAACAGCTAGAAAGAAACTCGAAACTTGTCAGCTTAAAGGATAATTATCTCATATTTTAAATTACTAAACATGTCATTTCATGATCAACGAACCACAGAGCGCGTGTGACTGAGCAGACAAAGCTGTACCGGGAACCGATAATTAATTGAAACACTAAACCCACCGCAACAACTCCGAACGACAACATTAATTGATCGATTAGGTTCGGCAAGTGCAATCGCTCCCAGTGTATCACTTTCAACCTATTTTTTGCACCCTCCGGGAGTTCCTTGCTGGTTGGTTGTATCGCATTAACAACGGCAGCAACCATCGGCAGACGGTTCAGAGCACGTAGCGTCATCGAAACTGCACAACCGGGGTCAACCAAATTGGCCAGCTCGCGGGGCAGGGAAGGCGGCAGAAGGAGGTATTAGCGGCACTGCGGAATCGGAAGCGAAATCCATCCATCTTTGGGTGACAGTTATTTTCTCGTCCGTCGGTCGTCATCCGGCTCGGCTGCAGCGACTCAGGGCTTATGGTCGGCGAAAGATAACGCCCTCTCTATCACTTACACCATCGTCCTCCCCCCCCCCCCCCCCCCCCCCCCATCGAATCAATCACCGAGCTGGCGCGCTTTTTTGTGCTCCGTTTTCCCCCCCCATTCCGGAACCAAACGTCTTCGATTCCACCTCGAAGCCTGACTACCGGGGGGGCTGTCTGGAAGTTCGAGCCATAGTCAAACGGAAAACCGTCCTCCTCAATCACTCTCGCTTGCGTTTTTTGCTGCTCATTTTTTTTTTGCCCTCCAAACCACCCATCCCACTGACGCATCAAATATATCGCGGGACAGTGGAAGTTTCCGCAGGCACGATCACCACGGCACGGAACGCGAAAGCGCGACAGAAAAATCACCCTCGATAGCGATAAAAGCGATGGAATGTTTTAAATCAATTCAGTTTCCACCACCGACTCGTCTCGCTCATGTACGGCGATATCTAAATATGAAGCAGCAAGAAGTAAACAATCCAACGCTTTTTAGCCGCCGGTCCGGAGGAACACGATTGAGTGAATTATTCTTGAGCAACTTTTTTTAAGCGAGACAATATTTACCATTAAAATAATCACACCAAATGCGGGTGAGTTTTTCCCAACCCCAGAGGTAGCCGGTATTATGCGAAGTCCCTCTATCGGTGTATTTATGTCATCAATCAATTTGCAAACTATGGCCGACTTTGGCTGATATGAAATTCACACAACTGAGACGTTTCTTCTTGGAATTGTTCTAAATTTACTTTAGTGAGCGCTTAAAGAAGTCTTCCAATAGATGGGGACAACAAATATTGCTCTACTTCTGCATAAAAGAAGGACACTTCAGATGAATGGCAAAGTTTGAGCGGAACATTCTCAAGAAGCTGACGCATGGGAAATTAATATTCATCCCCTAGCGTTGGCCGTACCGGACATTCAATCGTGTCCCGGCAGTCCATGCGTCCAGTCCGACCGAGTAATCTATTATTGCCACCCACCAATCCTCCTCCTTCTCTACCAATTCTTCTCCATTTGTTTGTTTTTCCTTCGCTCGGCAGTGATGTGAGCGCACACAGAAAATGATTTGACCTTCTTCTTGCGTGCCCCCCGGGAGTGGACAACGTTTCATATCGCACGACACTCATCATCATCATCATCATCGTAACAACCTGTGCCCCAATCGAACAGTGGCCCGCAAAAGAGCACCTGCCTTCGGGGCGGCTTCAGTGGAGCGTTCAGAATAACAAATATTAGATACCACCGGGCAAGTCCAAGGGCAAGGTCGAAGGCATTGGTTTAGCCTTTCTGCTTTTATTTTCGTCGCCTCCCGACCACAGCATGGTGTACGAATCGATTCACAAACTATGCTCCTCCATACACTTTCACGTCGTGTGTACACACAAACAAACATTCACGCGTGCAAACGGTTGTTCTTTTTTCGATTTCCAGTATGCTTGCTTGTCATTCATTTTCATTTTGTGTGTGCATTTTAATTTCCTTCGGCCTCCCCCCGGTCACGGTCAGTGGAATTTTTGCATCGTTGACTACGGAACTAAAAACAGAACTCATCAGGCACGAAACTGATGAGTGGAAATTTATGTTTCATTCAGCAGCGTGTGATCCGGATTGAAACATCAACCGCGTGCAGAGAGTACAAAAACCACTGAGTCCACATAGGAAATGGAACAAATGAAATGCAAACCGTTTTGCGGGTGAATTGTAAACGTGATAGCGTGGCTTTGAAATGTTTCTACGGCAGTCGTTTGTGTTTAAGAAGATTTATGTGTTATTTCCGTGCTTGCAGTAGATCAGCATCAGCTATACTGCTTCATTGCCATGCAGAATTATTTTGCAATAATTTTGGCTTCCATCTAACCATTATTTCAAACCGATTTTCTCGCCACGTTTAAACAGAATTGAATGATACTAAAAAAAACTCATTCTGCACATCACTTCCAATTTCATTCACAAACGTGCGTTCCTGGACACTGAATGCTGACTCTATTCCATAACACTACTTCGGGGCCAAAGTTAGGCGTTGCAAACAAGGCTAAAAACTATGCTAACAATCTGGCCAACTGCTGCCTGCAGGGCTCGCTCAGCGAGGCTCACAAGGGCAAGACTCAAGGGAGGGAAGGAACCCGTAGAAAGTCCAAACCAGTACAAAAACTATCTTTTGGACGTAAGTCGCAAAACAACATTAACACGTTAGCACCCCGCAGGCACACCATGGTGTGTGTGTGTGTGTGTGTGTGCCAGGTTGCTCGAAGCGACCGATTCGTCCGTCGACTTTCGAAGCCTTCGCTATCGTTGCGGGCTGATGAAAAGCGCCCGCACGTGGCGTGCATGGAGGCAACTCATAACTCTTAACATGAAACCCCTCACACATACAAACGAACACAGCAACACAATATGAAGAGTGTTTCGACCGACAACCCGGTTTGGTGGTGGTTCGGTAACATTTAAGTTATTTCCCGCGGGACATAAACCAGTCGTCGGTCGCTACTGGATTCGATCCGAAAGCTCGCCCCGGCCGCAGAAGAGACTCAAGTATCGACCGGTACACCACACCACCACCCTGTGCACAGTTCTGGAGTGGCCATTTAAAAAGCGAATTTCGTGAGGTTACCGTCACGGACATTAAAGGAAAATGAGTCCCGTCGGACACACGCCCTCTTGCACTCTCTCTTTCTGTCTCTTTCTTTCACTTTCGCCACACCCGGAGTCCGGACGAGTGCGCCCGAAGCTGGAATGTGTCTCCAACATTTTTGCCAACCCAACCCGGGCAGCAATTCGTCTCTTGGAAAGCAAAACAAAAAAAGAAAAACAACTGTGACGTGCCAGCCACCGCCATCACCTGGGGCTGGTAGAAGGAAAAAGAAAGCGCTCACACGCGCCAAGGTGCAAAACGTGACTAGAATTTGGGCGGTCCCTTCTGCCCGCCGGTGACACTAATGGACTTATGTTTTACTTACCTCTCCCGGCGGCCAAGCCTTGCCTTTGATTGAAAGGTGCGTATAAAATTTTATGAGGGCTCGGTTGGAAACAAAAAAAAAAATGCCCCTCCCAAACCCCCAATTGGTAAGTTGAGGATGACGCATCATTGAAACGAGCCGTTAATAGACGGATTATTGTCCTCCCGTGACTAATCCGATCAGCGATAGATCGCCTGCCTGGGCTGAGAGGGCCGAGAGCCAATGGGCGGAAAAAGGATTTGCCATCAATGTTAAGGCGCGGCAGCGGGGCATTTCTTTTCCCCGGGTTGTTTGGGCCCGCTTGTTTGGTTGTAATTGAATTGTGCCCATTTAGGGAGTGAGCTAAGAGGTGTTATTGCTTAATTACGAATCATTCATGTCGCCGTGGTGAGTGATTTCCAAGTTTCGAAGTCAACGCCACGACAGTCAATTAGCGTATGGAGCTAATTTAAAAACACTTTTCACGAGCTTTAAACCTTCCGTGTCTCGTATTTATAGACCAGAATTGAGAGCCTGTGGGTGACGGTCCCGTGGTACAGTCGTCAACTCGAACGACTCAATAACATGCCCGTCATGGGTTCATGGGTTCAAGCCTAGAATGGACCGTTCCCTCGTTGCAAGGATTGACTTTATCCGGCTCACGTGTGGTAATGAATTAAGTCTCGAAAGGCCCTGTACAGGCCAGCATGTCCGCGTAGGACGCCAAATAGAAGAAGAAGAAGAAGTTGAGGGTCTGATTTCAAAGAACCACCCGTACAACTCGACCGTGTTTTGCAAGTATCGTCTGACACAAAATGCTAGCCCTGTAACTCAGCCCCCATCCATCTTCACCCGAAATTCATTCCCATATGCAAATCGTCCCACAATTTTACGCCGACAAAAGAAAGTTTGTTTTTTTCTTCTGCCGCGCTGCTTGATTGAACATTTCTCTTCCACTTCCTTTTCTTCTCCAGCGCATGTTTTACGCTTTTTTACGCGCTTCGCAGCCCTCGCGTTGACATCGGAAACTTGCCGATGGTACGCTGATTAATGCTAATGGTGGACGACTTTCAGGGGCGCTCCCGCAACCTTCCGCACTTAATATGTGGCCGATGTTGATTTTCGTCACCATGGTGAAAGCGATGCGTTCCCCTTGGCCTCTGGCACAACATGCACGAGAAGCCTGCACGTGCTGGGAAAGCGGCCAGCGGCGCAGTCTGCCGTCGCCGTCGGACTCCGATTTCGATCCGGATGTTTTGAATTTTCTATTCCGTCATCGATACTCGCACTGGGCGGTTGATTAGCACACTGGCAACTGTTTCGAGTAGCGTGTGAGTGTTTGGTGTGCTTTTTTTTGCTGTGGCTGCTTTCCCTAATCGACAGCCCTTTTGGAGTGACCATGGGGGATGATGCTAGGCGCTGGGCAATTTCAAGGCGAACGAAAGTGGCGGCTCGGGGTGGTTTTGTTTACCCCCCTCCAGGCCAAACGGCGCGTAGCAACGAGCACAATAAACAAATTTCCGTTTGCGCTCGATTACACCGACTGACGCGAGAGGTCGAGGTCCTTCCTGCCCTTCTGTGGCCGGTCCGAACCTTAGCCGTTGGGCGGTGGTGGTCGATGCAGCAAACAAAATGTTGTTCCCGTTCGCTTTGATGTTTGTGTTCTGCGGCGAACTTGTGCGTGGGGCTGCGTGTTTTTTTTTTATGTTGCGAAAAAGGTGCGCCCGCTACCACCGTAAGGAAAACAAATTCATCGTTTCATCTCAGGCCAAACAGGCGCCGAAAAGCTGTCGCTGGAAGGCGTCGCTAAACGCGTAATGATGGTTACAAATTGCCACGGGGGGGGGGGGGGGGGGGGAGTGTTGTTTTCTTGACCATCGAAAAAAGGACTTTAGCTTTTGAATGGGGGAAAAACAAATCCGGCGTAACAAAAAAAGGTGAGTTTCAATTGCTTTGCTGGTCAAAGCACGAGCGAATGTAACGCCTGGGTAACGCATCGTAACGACGGAATCGGCTATGGAAAACGTTGCGCGCGGACGAACAACGTGCAAAACAAAAATAAAACGCCATCGGTCCTCCCACCCTCCCCCCTTCGCCTCCACGTGGGATTATGCTTCCAGCCAGAATGGGGAGAAGACAACCCGCGTGGCAGCACCCATACATTGGCAGGCTCTGTGCTGCTACGCATGCAAGTTTTATTTCACCCTCGCGCCCTTCGCCGCGGGAGGTAACGGACCTGTCGGGTCTTCTCCCCCCCTAGCCGGCCAACGTAAACCGGACCCGACGAGTTCTCTCCATTGGGGTCTCTCTGTACGAAGCGAGGTACACGGTGGTACGAATCGATACCGTCAGGAGGACATTTAACGTTACTGTTGCAATGTTAGTACTTTAAATTACGTCTTACGTATTGCCAGGTTTGTAATGAGCCACAAGTCAACCTCAAGCTGCTCTGGAAGACAAATAGTTTAAGAAAAATCCCAACCAAAGGTTCAAGCAATACGGCCTTGGTATGTCTATTAATCTGAGTTTGAATGCAGGCGAGGAATTCCGTAGATAAACGAGGTAGTTTGAGAGCTTATAAAGCATGCTCCGGACACATACTAAAGTTTATTGATCGTCTCATTCATAAAAATTAAGCCATAACTCCCAAAACCATACCGAATGAACAGTTTCCCAGACCAATTTCAACCATTTCGGAGAGTTTTTTACCTCCTCATTCATAAACAATTGACCCAATGCTTTTCCCATCGTGCCAGAGAGTTCCCCCGGGGAAGCTTTTGCCGAGCGGAAGGAAGCTCCGGGTTACTGCCGTTTGGCTGCAAACAAAAAGGGGAATTCAACTATTATTCCTCCGTCTGCTGGACGGCAGGGAACCCAAACGAAGGGTTGATTCGATCAATTCCCTACGACCTGTTTCGTTGCGGGTTCCTTCCATTGAAAGGGCTCCTAACATTGGGACTTGCTCGCTGCTGTTGGGTTTTCGATTTGCCGCCGCTCTTCCATTCTGCGCTTTCACGGTTCATTCGTTCGTTTGTTCGTGTTCTTTTCGCCTGCCCATGGAATGCAGTCGAGGCAGGTCGGACGCAACAACCACCGCCGCGCGCCCGCTGCTTCAAGGTGTATGAGCATGTGTGTGTGTGTGTGTGCAGAGCAAAATAACAAAATGAAATCGAGCTGAAACAAACAACGCGCGGCAGTGTGGTCGCCGCGATGACGGACCAAAATAATGTTGAAACAAAAAAAAACGATTAAAAAACAGCAAAAAATACTTACATTACGCATCAACAACAACAACGCCATCAACAGCATGTCCGTGTGCGTGTTTCTAGGTGTGTGTGTGTGAGTTTGTTTGGTTGCAAGGTAATGTAAATTAAAGAAGAACACGTTGTGGGGGGGAAAACAACCCAACCAAGCAGCGAACTTGTGTTGTTCGAGAATAATAGAAGCCTTCACCATGGCGACGCGGGCTCGAACGTCACGATCGCGCGTTACTACCACATACAGACACGTGTGCCCTTTCCGCGTGTTTTGAATCACGCCCCAAGGGGATGTGGGAGGGAGGGGAGGGTGGAGGTCCGTAAAACCAAAAAATGCAAGCCAGGCGCAACGCGTTGTCGATGACGGTTGGCCATCCATGGTGTTCGACTGGTTTCGTTTTGGGGGGGCTCTGTCCGTCACACAGCCCACACACACACACACACACAAACAACCAACACGCTTTGGGGCCACTGGCTGCAGCAGATGTGTGTTAGATCCCAAAAGCCTCCCCAACACCAACCCCTAGACGCGGCCGCGGCTCTGTCTCTGTGTGTGCGGCTCGCTTGTGGCTCTCTCGCTCTCTCTCTCTCTGTGTAGGTGCGTTCTCGCGTATTTTTATTTTATTCGCGGATAAACTGTTTAAGCAAACACACCGATAGCTCCGTTTTCATGCTGTGTGTGTGTGTGTGTGTGTTGCTGCCACGCATACATGGCCAACAGCGAGAGCAGACAAATAACAAGAAGCGGACAGAAAAAGATATTTTATCGGTTCGCGATAATGTGCACGTTAAGAGCACCACGTAAAGAACCAACCAAACTGCCGCGTGGGGTAAAGAGAGGCAAAAAGGGAAGCCAAATGATGACGGTACCGAATCAGCCCTGGCACACACACCCACACTTACACACTTTGCCAATAGAACAGGGGGCAGTAGGAGAGAAATAGCGAGTCAACACAAAAAAATACAAGACGGCCAGACATTGGATCGTTCCAGCATAAAAATTCGCGAGAAAAGTCGCTCCCCGAAAACTGGCCCCGTTGTCGTCGTCGTCGTCACACGTTCTTTTGCGTCTTTGTATGTATGTCACAGAGAAGCACCGTTTAACGGATCAGCATTTTTTACTGCACGCTGAGTTCGTGCTGGAACCGGAATAAATATTGCTACGCCAATTGGTTTGCAAATCGCCCAGCCCAGGTGGGTGCCGGGAGGGGGAAGAGCATGGGGAAGGAGCATAACTTTGGTTGCTCACGATCGCGCCGAGTTGCGCCATGGTGGCATTAATTTCGCGATCAAATCAAATCCGGCGGCGCACAAGGATTAATTTAACGGCTAAAGTAGATTGGGAATTGGGCGAGCTGGATGATGCTTCTTGTACATTAGGAAAATTTTCTATATTTTTGCCCCTCTCTGACTTATGTTGAATAACCAATTGCATAATTGTAGACCTGGTACAAACCTGATTTTGAAATTGTTGTAATTGTGTGAATAACGCACCTTTTTGCTGTCGTACGTCGAATCTTGTTGAAGTGCTTACGATCAGGATTTAATTTCAAAATACACAAAACACAGCTCACACTTGTTAACACTGAGGACAACAATCAACACTTTGAGGAGCTACAATTACATAAACTACACAAATGCTCCTCCTTTTTGCACTTGGCTTTCTTTTAACGCCTTATTTTGTTGTTGTTGCTAGAATAAAAAGAAACATAAATTTTTCACCGCACAACTATTTTGACACATCGATCGACACTTGATGTAACGAAAGAAGGAAAGAAAGAAATAAAAAAAAGCACCACTCCTTCGCCTCCTCTTCGATCGGCTTTACGGCTTCACCTTGCTTCTTCACACGATCGAAAAGCCCAAACCACACACACACACAAACACACACACGGCCACTTATCCACACACATACACACAGGCCCAGGGAAAAGGCCATCGCCTCCTTTTTCTTGAGACGTTTTCTCCCGTTTTCGCTTCGCCCGCCTCACTCGCACTCGCACAGCAAAGCGCAGAAGAAACCCTAGACGCAAAAGCTATTCACCTTTTATGATATGCCCTTTAAAACAGGTAACGCCGATATGTGTGCCGCGCCGTGTTTGGTACATTCAACGAACCAACGGAACAAACACAACGCAACGCAATGCACATCGCACAGGTAGGCCGCCGGCCAGGCCAGGGGGAACCCTCGGTGGGCCCCTCGGTGCAACTGCACGCAACCAAAACACTCCACCACAGCTCTGGCCGATAATGCACCAGGACAGGACGGGCAAGGGGAGAAGATGGCGACAAACGAAAACAAACGACACACACACACACACACACTTGCCACGCACCGTTTGAGACGCCGTCCGACCAGATTCACGTACACAACCTGTGCGTCAGGACTATTTTCTTCTCTGGTTAGAGGTTTTTTTTTGGGGGGAGCGAAACTTTAAGCCATCGAACGGGGACGGTTCTGGCGCTGAAGACGTGTTTGACGCTTTAACGCACCGTCACAGTGGAATGGTGGTGTAGATAGAAGAAGCATCGGGAAGTTTCATCACAGTAGCCGGCTTTAGAACTTGAACTCGCTTGTGTGTGGTGGACTGGCACTGAACTTACTGTATCGCGAGCAACTGTTGACTCATCTTGCCATGTTGTTTTCGGTATCAAAATTGTATTTGGCCAAATGTTTCACATTCTTCGACGATAGTCAGCTGACGACAACCATTCCGCCGAACGAATCACGGAACACCCTTCACCGGTTACAAGAACACTTTGCTCTCGAATCCCGGCGATTCGCATTTTTGTTTAAATACACACACCATTCCGCCTTTCGTAAACTAAGCGTATTAGCAGCTCACATCTACACTGATACTGCAAGAATTCCGATTTCTGCGCTTTTTTTGCTCCGTCGACCAGCCCGCAGAAAAAAACACACGTCACAGCAGACACACGCCCGGAATCTTTTACCGTTGACTACGGGCGGCTACGCTAGCTTCAGTACCTTTCGTCGGCTTTCCCGATGACGACTGAGGAAAACCTGTTTTTCCGGCTAGCAGGAAACCCGGAAGACTCACGCGACACAATCGGACAAAAACAGCGGCGTACGTACGTGCGTCCTACTCCTCGCGAGAACAGCAACAGATTGAGAGTACCAAATGGGAGAGCAGCACCCGAAAGCTTTTACGAACGAAGGCGTGACAGTGTGCGTTCCAATGCCGCACAGTGGGCCAGGCATACAGTTCATTTCGGATAAAATTGATTTCAAACTAAAATTTATTTATTTTTCTTTCCAAATATTGTAACAACAAACGATTTCGTTACACGAATGTTTATTAATTGCATTGTTGTATAAATGTGCATGAAGTATTGTATCTTTACAGATTTTATAATACGCAAAACATACCGCAAGTGCTGCGTCGCCGCTCACAATACAATTCAGAGGGATTTAGTTTGATCCATAGCCCATAGTGCAATTAGGGCATATGTGTTATACAAACGGTAATTACCGCTCGAATGTCTCGCAATAGTGCTTTGTTTTTCAAAATGTAGCTAATTTAAATCATAGATCATCAATTTGCATCAACATCATTGATCGAATCATTATTATTGTACGTAAGTAGCTAATTTATCTTTTGCATTCACTACCACTGTGCATGCTTGGTGCGAGCCGATAACGCACTCTAGTGGACACTAGTGAAAGCTTTGAGTTAAAAAAGTTCGTTAATGCACACTGGCCGCGCCTTTCAATTAAATTGGTAAAATAGTTACGATTTTCTCATAAATCACGCGGTTAAAATCATATATTCAGATTATTTCATAAAAATGCCTTCCTTTTGAATAACATGGATCCACGTCTCAATAATCCTAGTTTAATTAAAGTTAGCCACCCATACACCTTCTACTTTTGCTTTACCTCATGTTTATTGGCGATCATACAAGAGAGATACAGTTTCCAACAACTATATAATGCGTGACAATGCGTATCTATCGGTACATATTGTTCTAATCGAAGTTCCCGTCGCGTTTACTCGGGGTTTTACTACACCGCCATCAGCCAACAACAGATGCCTCGATCCAGATAACTGACCGACGCACGAAAAAGCACTTTATCTATACTACTAAAAATGCACAAATCGGCATGTTCGATATGTTCTAAAAAGGTTCTATCATGTAATGTCTTAAAAATGAAACAAATAAAACAAAAAAAAAAATACATATATACGTAAGAAATGTAAAATGCCTAGCAGCGTTGCGCATCTGAGCTCCGTTTGACGTTCCTTCTCTGTCGCAGGTGGTTTCTGAACCGGCCCCTCTAGATCTCCCACGATCATTTTTGGCAACATTTTTGCAGCAAAAAAAATGTCATAAGGTCTCAGTGTTAGAACCAAAAGAATTGCAAAATAGAAGAAAAATATCGTCAAAAATCATCGTAGCGATCTTTTGGGTCATCTCTAGTAGCATCGCTAGAATGATCGTGGTAAGGTGCGGTGGTGTCTTTCACAAAGTTTCCTCTTCAGTACAACGTTCCCTGGAGCTTTAAACGCCTGATTCATATATGCTTTTTTACTTCCCTAGAAACCTTATTCGATGAAATTTTACTCGTTCCTTTTTTTATAAATCCTCTTCCGATAAGCTCTTCCCTCCTTCTGCAAACAAAAATAATAAAATGAGATCAAACATCTACATCACAGCCCCTTCCGTACGCCAAAAGCACAACATCAAAAAGAATTAAACACTCCAATCAACGACAGATACCCGGTTTTGGGGTGGCCATATCAGTACCGCCGATGCTACTACTGCACGTGTTTCCAGAATGCACTCTATCTGCAAACCTGTTCAACACACATGTATGTTCCGATCGTCGAAAGCTAAGCTAACCTTAGCAAAAACAAATTACCTACTTCTCATCTCGAAGTAGTTCAAGCGGGGCGGGTTTTTAAGGCCTGCGTATCTATCGCTTCAAAATGTTGCGTTCTTCCTGGGAGAAGCCAAATGCGTTCGGAAAAGCGTTCCCCAGAGGTAAATTATTTAATAATCACCGACAACGGTTCCGTTTCGAACGAACCCGTCTACCTCTAGTATTCGTTTGCCGTATGCTTTGCTTATTAATTTAAATTTTCTTCTCATTGCCACATGCTGTGCGTTGCGTGTGTTGAATGATGGATTCGGTATCCTCGCGTAAACCAAATGCATTGCGCCAAATTATTCTAACTCAAAGGAGCTCGGTAAACCGATATACAAACAAACTGATTCGAGTGCCGATACTGAGATCAATCCTGTCTTTGTTTTCCGCCCATGTAACAACATCATCATCTTTAGTTTGCTAGTTTTGTCTCCCCATCTATTGCATACGGTAGCAGCGGAATACAAACAGAATGAAAAGGTGCATTGAACATAAGAATTGAAGGCACGTTAAGGCGCTTGTTGTACAGACAAGATGGAAGGAAAGGAGAAACACTTTAGCAATTATCGGCGAAACAAAAGTAAAAATCTTTGGGCACCTAACACAGTGACAATTTCTTTTTTTGCAAATATTTGGAATAAAGGATTGGTTTCCTCTTCGTTCTCATTAGCAGCCCAGATAAGCTCACTCGCAGCAGTGCTGTATTGTGCGCAGGTTGGATTGGATCACACAGTGAACTGCAGCTTTCTTTTCTCTCTTTTCACATAGCTGTTTTTACGCTACGGGCTTTTTGATTTGATTGCTGTGTCTGATAACGAATTACAACAGTAACATTCCTCCTTGTAACGAATTTAACTATACTTCGAGCGCTTCATATCTTGTAGCTATTCACCCTCTCACTGTCTTTCGAATCACACTTAGCTTATAGAATGCCTTAAATGTAAGATATAAAAAAAAGAACAGAGACATCAACATTCCTGAAGGCACATGGAGTTGTGGCCATGCATCGGGCGAATTGATCCAAAAGCACTTAATTGTACCAAATTATGCTAAATTTCTATCGACAGCAGCTGAATGCTGCTGCATGCTTTTCTCTCACGTCCTCACGCGTTGGCACTGTTGCTTCACGATTTATCGCCTTCCGGTGGACGATTTCTTCATGTACAAGGTGGTTTGAGGAAGATATATTCTTCAGTGCGTTTTTACCTTTCCTCATTAAACGCACAGTTATCATCCTCTCCTTTGCTAAATACACTGAAAAATGTTGCTGCCTATTCAATGGATACCTGGTAAACCATTATTGCTTCTGCTACCTTGTTTCATTTCGATTCGACTCTCCCAATGGCAAATGCTGTCTTACAGGGTTTTCCGATTTATCTCAAGTCCACAGGACACTTCTAAAATTTCTTGTGAGTCAATCCGATGACTACGACACGATGCCCTGGACTATGGAGCCTAAAATGTATGGCTTTCGATTTGATAAATCGTTGTTGTGTGTTTTACAACTGAGTTGAATCAGACGAAATCCTATGTAAGGGTGGAAATAAACGTTAAAATAACTTTAGCTAGATCGTTGTAAAATCGTCGGTAAAATCATTCTATATTCTACGTGAAGATCATCATTTGAATCAAGCTAAAAAAAAAAAAATGATACTGGATACAAGTATATACTCCCCGGCTGAGATACAACACAAGCATTTCCTACTTCTAAACCTAACCCACACTCGCTTTTCGGGTGGTTGCAAAATGGCAGAGATGGAAGGAGAGAAACAAATTTGATTAACTTTGAGGAAAAGCTTTCGTTCCGAGGGAGGTATAAACATGTACAACAAAGAGATCGAACGTAATGTTAATGGGTTAAAAGGGAAGTGTTAAAACGAAACTCGATGGCTGCGCACCACGTTCCTTAAGCGCTACCGAAACGCGCGTAGTTTGAAATGCATCGTTGCACGAAATCTGGGATAAAACATCATTTTTTTAAAAGCTCAACGGCCACGGGGCGCGTCCTTTGTCTGTCTGTAATACTGCTACTAAGCTTACACGCAACACGGTCTTAACTTTAATATTACACACTACACATCGTCGGTTTGCCGCCACCTTACTTATGGTTCGCTATGCACTAGTTCCCGAAAATAGAAATTGCCTAACGCTATCCTGGTAAGCTGTAAATCAGCTGGTAAGTGTTTCTGCTCCTTCGTAAGATCCCTTTTTGCAGGGTAGAAAAGTTGAGCCTTCAGTGTCCTGTCCTATCGCACGGTGCTTGTAAACAAAAAAAAGGCAAACAGCTTTAAAATGCAACAATGAACGCGTGAAGGATCGTCTTCGATCGATCGACTGCACTCGAGACTCGAGATCGGGATGTACAGAGAATGTCAAACATATAGTCCGGGTTGGGTCTTTTCAAGCTTCGCTTTCCTCTTGCTTTGCCGAGTTCTTCGGATCTTGCGTGTGAAACAGGCACATTGGAAAAGTGTGGCACTTATCGGACAGGAGAGAAACTGTTCCCTAACGCTATTTGGTGAAATTACTCGCACGTTTGCAAGTTGAGACCAATATGAGTTTTTCCTTTCGCTTCCTCCACACACTGATTCTTCGATTTGCGCTTCGTTATTCTTATATCTTTTTTTTATCACGGTGTAAGTTCTAAACCAACGAGTTTTTGCTTTTTTCTTTCTTCGCTCAGCCTGGGACACATCTTTCGGCACACAGAAATGACACTTTTGCTTCTAGAAATTCCAGAAATCCAGCGCTCCAGTCGGGGATGGGATGGGGATATGGTGTGGAGTTAAGGGTCCTGGTTCGTCCCTTGCTGGTTTGTCTTGTCCAACGGCTCTGTGAGCTAACTTGGGACAAGCGTTTGCTGCCGTCGGTTCACCTTGCCGCCAGATATCCACAGCCGAGCACAATGAGCGCCGCGGTAACCGCCATCTGCCACATTAATGGTTGCTCCAGAAACTGAAAAGAGTAGCAAAAGCCGAGAGTTAGACGAGAGTATTGTAATGAGATTTACCCTAAAGGTAAGCTCTTTTTGCGCAACGAGACAAAAACATCAATTAATGCTTCTAATCACACCACATCAATGATCCCAATCCGAACACCTCTACATGTGCCATGTTCTCCGTGCAACACAAACGATCAATCATACCACGAACGAGGTCATCTACAGTTCCCTTGCCCGTGTTCTGGCTGCATCGAGCACTCTCATTTTAATTACAACCTACCATCCCTCTTCATATGCATTCTGACGGCACGAAGCTTACGATGGAAAAACTTTCTTAGAAACGATCGTCACACCAGTTGCGTGGACCTTCGGGGCTTTTCGCTGACCACGACGTTTGTGGTTGATGTTGTATGCAGCGCAAACAGACGCACAAACAACCACACACCCGAGAAGTGGGTCACACGACACTGTGCATCGCCGTCCACGTCCAAGGGTCGAGAAAGGATTCGCTCGCCACTCTGGTGCACCACCAGCGCCGTTGGATGACTCTAGCAAGCCGAGTATTATCAGTAATTTAACCCTCGTTAATAGGTCTTGCCGCAATGGGGAGAATCAAGGGGGGGAAGGGGAGTACACTGCATCGCTGCACCAATGCAGAACGTGATATCGACACCACGTAACCTATATCCAGCACCGCTAACCGCACGCAGCACAGCAGCAAGCGAACGCCGATTTGTAGGCAATTATTTAGCCGTTCTTATCGGGCGCGCGCGAGCTGTCCCGCTTCCGATTTGCTTCTGAAGCTTTTCCCCTCTGCCCATCGGGAGGCGGCAGTGATCTATTTTGCTCACGCACAGAACGGTTGCGCTCACTAATGCACTCACGGCACGACACGTGCCCGATTGAGGACGTGATTTGATTGCGTGCGATTGCAGTACAAGCTGATCATTTCTCTATGATGCATCCGCTCGTAATCGACTCGCGGGATGCAATGCTTTGCTGCGTTAACCTGCGTTATTATTTACCATTCTTTTCATTTTTTCGATGGGGTAACGTGGCGAGCTATTGAATAGAGAGAAAAGTGGATCACACCGAGGGGAAGTCATAACGGTTGAGCTCCCTCATAGCAACTTTCTTGCTCGATATGTGTACGTGTACGCGATTTTATTTGATTTTGAAATGTTATGGAGACATTTACATCTTAAACGTGGTAAAGAACTCCATTTACGCCCTTTCAATTGAATTTGAAGTCCAGGCCTAGCTACAAAACTAATATCACATGTCCATCACATCACTTAAACAACCTAAAAATCTGTAAGGAATTATTCTCCAACTAAATATAAATAAATAAACACAAAATTTCCCTTTTAAACCCCTTCATTGCTGCCATCGTCCAGGACTATCAGACCTTTTGTTTGTGCTGCGATGCCAAGCGTAACGATCACTTATGATCATCTGGAAGCAGTTTTCCTAAATAGTCCCATCCACAAACAACCATCCACAGCCCACTGGGCAGGGCACGACTGTGGGTAGCAGAAACACACACAAACAATAGATGGAGGCGCATGGTCTCCGCCTTCAAAGTCGAATGGGTCAACGAACGCAACCTCCCGGGCCGTACCGGCACAATTTTCACCGATCAAACTGCATCCATTTCAATGCCATCGTTTTGTTCCCTCCGTTTGTTTGTAGTGCGCGATTAAGAAGCGCATCCCCTAACAAATCGTTCAATTTCCCACAGTATATCGCTCATCGCGCGAGGGTAATCAGTAGCCGGCCTGCTGCGCGCGCGTGTGAGTGTGTGTGCGGCGATGGAAAATCATAACACCCCACACCCCGGCTCGCACACCGAGTTGCTTACACGTGTCGCCCGGCGAAAGTGAACCGGACCCGAATTACCCGAGCAGCGAGCAATGCACAACGCACACGTGCGGTCTTGTTCCGGGCGGGTGCGCGAGCGGCAACAGCCCGCAGAACAATAAACACACGCGCACACGCCCCTTCGCGTTCGATCAAATAAACAACACACACACAGATTTTCGCTCCCCTGCTGTGAAGCTGGGTCAGCGCGGTAATGTTTGCTCGCCCTCCGCCCTCGGTGGTTATGATCGCACCCCGCGCCATGATCATTCGGATGAGTCGTGATCGTTTTCCCGTTTTGTGATGGAACCCCGCCAAATGGAAGCAAATCCCGGACAAAAAACAAGTCGCTTTATTTGGTTGCCTTCTGCTGATTTGCGTGATCACTTGCAGTGAAAGATGCGTTTGAGAATGAACAGTGCAGCACAAAAACAGCCCACTGCCACCGCAATTGAAAGAACGTCATTATGAGATTGGCTTCATCCATCAATCCAAGCATAATCCTCAGCCGCGCGATGCCGCGTTAAAAATGGTGTAAGGCAGCAGACACTCGTAGGCACAGTTTTCACCAGCCCGGGACGACGATTCACGGGACGGGGCGACGGACAATTGTTTATTTACGAAAATAAAGCATTCCGCATGGCGTGAGAGATGGGCATGAAAAATAAGGCAGCGCACAAAACACAAAAGGCTATGTACACACGTACACATCAATGGGGCAGCATCGATCATAACGCAGCAGGACGCTTGGCCCATCACTCTGGCCCTCTGCAGAAGCTGTAAACGTAAACACAAAGTGCATCTTCTTCTCCCGGGTGCGCTTGTTTACGCGTAGCCGGGATATCAAGACGACGCGATGATGGTGTACGGTGCTGACGAGGGGCGGGTGGCAGTGGCGGTGGTTGCTACTGGACAGCTAATTATAAACGAAACCATCATCGACGCCCAGGTTCGAAGGGACATGTTAAGTAATTGCTCGAGAGAGAGAGAGCAAGCGGATGGAAAGAACGGGGGGAGAAAAACAACTGGAGCACAACGCCGCTGATGAAGGCTGCTGCTCTGTCCGTGGGGTAGCGCACATAATAGCATAATGATGGGTGGTAGCACTGGGGAGCAGTGTTTGCCGCTGGCGGTGGAGAAGCAAAAGCGGGTGCAGAGTTTCTTGCTCTTCTCACCCGCTTAAACAGTGTACGAACGACCCGTTGGGATGTTGGAATTAACGTTTGTTATGATCGCTCGATTGTCCAGCATTACTTGATGAAAGATTTTCTTCATGCAAATGTGTCTTATGGCATATTTTGAAATCCTGAATCTCCAGAACACAAAAAAAGTTCCAATACTACAACTAATCAATGGATTCGTTTACTTACTCCCGGTTTCTTCGGCTTTGGTGTGCGCGATTTGCGTTTACGCTGCGGGATCTTGCCCGGGAACTCCTGCAGCTGCTCCCGGCCGGCCATGTAGTCGAGATGGGGCGGCACGGCAGCATAGAGCGTACCACCGGACGAGGACGGACTCATGACGGTGGACGAAGATGGCGTACTGAACGAGCTGCTCGGTCCACTGCCATCCATCCCGAGACAGTGCGGACTGCAGCCGGACGAGGAAGTGGCCTGCGATGTGGACGCATCCGACTCGCTCGAATCTCCGTCGTCGTGCCAGTTGAACTGGATCGGCTGAAGCTGTCCCTGATGACTGTGAATAAGAAGTTGTACATTAACGACTGATCTTCGGATATTGGAACCAAAACACCTACTAGTGCGGCGTGCCGGACGAGCACGATGGCGTATCGACGGAGCTGCTTACTCCACTGCTGCTGGAATGACTGTTTGCGGACCCGGGCGGTGGCTGTTGCTGCGACTGGGAGTTGCCCACCGGAGTGTACTGCGGGCCCGGGTTCGGTGTCTGCTGGAAGAACACTCGCGCACCATTACGCCCGTTGGCGGTATTGGCCGGAGTGCGGGGGAAGAACACCTGTCCCGAGCCGAAAAAGTTACCGTTCGCGAACGGACTGCAGGAGGCGCTCGGTGGTGACTGGGACAGCGGTGTTGTTGGGACATCTGTGAACGAAAGGCACAAAATAGGGAATTGGATAAGTCTTTATTCAAAAATTTATTGATGAGAGTTATGTACTTGAAATTATTATTGGAATATCCATACCCGTAAGACCCTGTGTGCTAAGCTTGACTCATTCTTGCACGGCACTGTTCCCAATAAAGAACCCAATTCCACGCACCCGGAAGCACTTTCGGTTCAAGTGCCCCAGTAACAAAAGCCTTTGTTGCGTACCTTCTAACCCCTCGTCAGATAACACACTTCAACCGTCCTAGCTACTGTGGGACTTGCGGAGGACTGTATGTAGAGCGCACCGTCTCCGTATCTCCGTATCGGAACCTTTTTCCTGGGTTCAATTAAAATTCTCACCCAGTGACTCAGGCGTCCACTGTTGGATGGTGGAGCTAGCGGATATGGAGGAACTGATCCGAGTGGCAAGCAAAACACCCGTTAGCAGCTAAGCCTCAGGAAGCATTGATAAAGGCACACGTTTTGCTTGGTCATGCTAAGGGGTGTGTGAGTGTGTGCTATGGAACGGTACTGCATCCTTCGAGTAACTGTTGAGTTAGTACAGTCCGGTTAAAGTGAATCATTTTTAAGTTTTTGTTTTGTTCAAAAGATCCCTAACTTCACTACTGCATGTCATGACGAGCGTACTTTAGCTACAGTTACCGACAACAACGACAAAAAATGAAAGTCTCCCTCCCAAAGCCTCAAGGATGTCGAGAGGTAATTATAAAGTTCAGCAAGAATTGAATTTCCACAACAACCACAAGGATCAATAAAGTGACCCGCATTCAAAGCTCGTCAATTATCGATGCCTTTCTCACGATAAATCCCTTATGCCCCACTGCCTACCTGCACCGATTCGCCCGACTGAGTCAGAAATGAGTTGAATGAAATCAGCAAAAAATAAGCGTACCTCTTCCCCGAGACGAGCGGGTAAATGCAATAAAGCAAGCAAGTAAGCAGGAACAGGATATCCAATCGAACAAGGAACATTCCACCGTGGCGCAGCCCATTTAAGGCACCAGCTCACACACACGCAACGAGGCGCTCCAAGCAAGACGAGCAAAGGAATAATTAAAATTCTCACGTGTGCGACGATCGGTGCGCAAACGATCGATGGAAGATCGGGCTAGAGGTGCAGCAATAATCATAATGATGTTTGGTATGACGCTGGCACCGCAACCGGACCCGTTGTGCCGCCCTCGGAAGAAAGAGCCCACGCGGGTATGCCTTGATTGCGCCTGCCTGAGTTAAACGATGCACCAGAGCGGAACGCAAAAAAGGGCAAAACATCTTGCCACTGGGCATGGTGCCGCTGCCTCACAGGCACATACCACCCAACTGCTATGGTGTGTGACATCATGATTGACCGCTGATTGACTAATCGGGTTTTTTTTGCTTGTTTGTGCTGTTGTTGGCGAAGCATATGTGACTTTACGGTGCAAACACTTCTCCACACTGCAGGGGTTTTCCTCACCAGTCGATCTCACGCAGCCATCTAATGGGAGTATTGTTTTGCCGTCGCGGTTAGCGCGACGCGGTGCCATACTGTCTGGCGCGAGTTCTCGACACGCTTCCGCCGCGAGAGTAGTGCACCCTTTTGCGCGTGGTGTTTCATTACGTCGGGCCGTCGGGTTCCGGTGGCTTTCGGTTGGTTCGGTCGGTTCTGGTGTGTTACTTGAAACTTTTCCGCTCGCGTGTCTCAATTTACCACAAAACGGGAATCTCCGAGCGCTTCTCAGCCAGTCGGTGGTTTTTGTTTACGTATCAGTTCTAGCATCGGCTATTAAGTCGTGAAAAAAATGAGTGGGAACATTCAGACGACAAAAAAACACGACACACCACGGGAAGCTACTTTGTTACACTTTGCTTATCTGATTGAGATCATTCCGATGAAACCTCTGGTGTTTTTTTTTTTTTACTTTCGAACGACTACAAGCCTCGTTTGTATTATCGCCGCAGCAAGATAGTGATCGCGATGCTGAATAGGTGCAACAGAACGCGTGCCACCGGTTTGTACCCACTCGTTAACCTTCCGGTGTGTGATTTGTGTAAGCTTTTGCCGGGTGAGTGCTGGGCCGGAACGGATTGGGGCGGACAGTGGAGTTCGTTTCAAGTTGCGTTTAACATTTCGCACGGTTGAGAACACGGCGAGCAAAGAAGGGGCTCCTTCACACACCGGGCACTTGTGGTCAGCACCAACAGTGGAAAAAGTAACCCAACACTTAATGCCTTCCACTCTGTTCGTCGATTGGAAATAAATTATTCAAATTGAGTTGTGATAAATGTCCCACCAAAAAGGAATAAAATAGATTTAAAATATTGACTCACACCCATTGGGACACTCATTTTTTTGCTAGTGCTATTGGAATCATGCTTCCCTTTCATTGCACATCCAACCATCCAACTCGCCGCGGTACAGGTTCATTCTCCAGCCGCGACAACAGCGAGTGATTTATCGCAACGGTTAACCAAATCCGGCCAGAAATCGAATCAAAGCATAATGGATCAAACCACCATGGGCAGACGGGAATGAAAATAAAACATTTATTATACACCAGCCACTCGCGCTACTGGCCCCGACGGTCCCCGCTGGATGCATGGATTATGCTCCGCTTTTTGTTGGTGCTCCTGCTGTTGTTGTTGTTGTTGTCCTCCTTCTTCCACAACGGTTTGCTTGCGCGTTGCATTTGACACCAGCGTCTTCCACGGTCAAGGATTGAATGTCTGCGTGTTCATATCGTAACGGAAGCACCATCGCCGGTTTCCTTTCTCCAAAGGCGAGAGAAAACGGCGAAAAGGTAGAGGAAAACGTGAAGCAACAAAAATCAGTTATGGAAATAAAATAGGGCCACGGGCCAGGTCACCGCAGCGGGCACCGGTAAACCGAAACTCCGAGCTGCAGCCGCCCGGGGGGCTCTGCGCTATGCTTCACCCTCATTTGAATATGAAAAAAATACGCCTGCCCGATAACCCGTGATTCACGGACACCCGAGAGACGCAACGTCCTGCACGTCCTGCATACATCCACACACACACACACACACACACACCCTGGAGCACGGTGCATACGGTAGCTGCATTCGGGAACCCGTTCTCACCCGTGTCAATGCACTCCATGTGTCCCGCGGGCCGCTTGGAGCCAGCTAATGGGGAAGAACAAGAACATGGCGCGACGGAAAATTGGCCCCGCCGGGTTCTAGCGGCTCGGAGAGCTTGTGGAAAGCGAATCCGTGAGGCAGGGCGAAAGACCAGGAAAGAAAAACCAGTTCCGTAGCGTGGCCTACTTATCTCGGGTGACGCCTTCGCACCGCGGCTTACCGAGCGGGGCTTTTCGGTGCCCCGACGATACACGAGAAGGACAATTTCGATGATACAGCCGGACGAAGGGATTCGGGGCGACTGGATATCAACCAATGAGGGGAGGAACAAAAACCGGGTAGGTTAAACCCGTTTCGATAACGCGCGCACTGTACGAACATTGTAGAACGGCGGTACGTGCATCTCGTGTGAGAGGGGTTTGGATTGGTTCTTACCACAGGCAAGGTGTGTAGGACGGAACGGGTTCGAGATAGCGTAATGTGTTGTATGTGTTTTTGTGGATTAAAAAAAATGAAGAAAACAAGGCCACAGTTTGATCCTTTAAAGCTGAATTAAAAATAGAATTATAATATTGCGATAAAGAGAAGAGAAAACAGCAAGACAAACCACATACAAAGCAGGACCATTATCCATGGGCGTGATGCTTCGTATCTTTCTCTCAGAATAAAAAGCGCGCCAAAACTTCCAAACTTCTTCCAAACGGACCGAAAAAGGAAAATAACAAAACAAATCACCAAACACAACGCGCTACCGAAGCGGACACGGACCGCGCAACGAAAGACGAAGAAAAGTCGTTGTACCCTGGCTTCTTGATGATGCTGCTGCTGCTGCTGTTGGATGGATGGCTGGAGGGCTTGATTGCATTAAGTGCACGTGGAGAAACGCAGGACAAGACGCGTCCAAGACGCGGCGGCTACCCACACCAACACACTGCGCGTGGCCACATTATAACAACACTTTCAAGTGGAAGGCATAAAAAAGCAACAACCCCCCAAACAAACGCTCCGAACAGATGGAACGATCGAGCAGTAAATCTGGTTTGGTACGCAACGATCGTAAAATGATTTACAAAAAAAGGAACTCGAGCAAAATTTATCGGCTACAGGAATAGTGATGTGTTTTGAGTCTATTTATGGTTTAGTTATGAGGAATATTGAAATTAATTTAATAAAACCATTCAAAGAAAATAGAAGACTGTGATAAAAATGAGTCGATTTTCATTCGTTATATCTGCCATATGCAATTGTGCATCTTACGCAATAAAACTTAATTGTATTTGTGTCGATTTGCACACCACCCATTATCGAACCCGTTCCGTTTGATTATTTTCCATCTACTAAGTATTGTAACGAGCTATAGATCTGCCATGCACAAAAGGGTGTCGCTCGAAACAGCCGAGAAGCGTTGGAAATGGGGTAAAACAGAGGTTAGCTTCACCAATGAAGAGGAGATGCTAGCACCCCCAAAAACACACCCCCTTCCTTCGGGGCGCAATTCGCTGGAGGAACAAAAGCAGTCGAGAGACGCGACAAGAAGGGCTTCAGAATGGATGTTCGGCGCGTCGTAGCAAACGAGTCCGGAAAAGGGAGCGAAAGAGAGAGAAAGCCATCGCGAGTGATCGTGGCTTTGGTGCGATCGAATGACAGAGGGAAGCAGCTTCCCATGGCGGACACTCGCCGCGACCAGTGCAGCCCAGGAGAGGTACAGTGCCGTAAAAACGTAAAGTGAACGCAGACACAAGAAGCAACAACAAGCAGCGTAAACGAGGACGAAGAAGAAGAAGAAGAAGAGGGACAGATTAAAGCTAAAAAGCATCGGGGAAAAATCGTAACCGATGAAGCGTACAGGAAGGTCCGGGCGCGCGCGCACACAAGCAGAGAAGCATAGAACGAGAACGAAATGGTAGAAAATCGAGCAAAAGCTACGGAGCGGATTGTAAACAAAAACAGAAATCCGTTCACTTGCCCCCGTTCTCCCCGTTCGGCCCGTGGTTGCATCCAGCGGAGTGCATCCCGGCCCAGTTGCAGTTGTTGTACACTTTTCACCCCGATCTGACCACAGCACACACACGCGCACACACACACACACAGATGATCCTGAAATTGTGCCCCCAACGCACACAACCGCATACGCATCCGCACACGCCGAGAGCGTCCAGAACGAAGAAAAGCGTGAATATTAAATAAATAAAAGCGATAAATAAATAAAAAAAAAGCACGGGAAAGGGAACGAAAAGGGTGGCGGATGATCAACCGGGGGAAGCGAAGGGAAGATGCAAAAGAGAGAACCTGATTCATCGTATTTGTGTGTGTGTGTGTGTCTGTTGACCTGTGCGTTTGTGGTGTAGTAAAAGGCCAAGAGAAAAAGATCGATTGTTGAGTGAAGAAGTGGAAGGAAAAAAAAGATAAAGGCGCGTTGTATGCTGCACTTGCGTGTGCGCTGTCGTACGATGTGCACGGGAGAGCAGCATAAAGAAAAGGCAGCAACGCCAAGCGAAGAAAAGGAAGAAGAAGAGGAAATGAGGATAAAAGGCAATAGCAATAAGAGGACACACACCGGGGCCGGAGCGAAACTGGCGAACAAAACAAAAACGTAAAAACGTTAACGTAAAACGAGCTCGAGCTGGCTCGAAAGACGGCTCTGGGTGCGGGGTGAAAACGGGCAGGGGGAGTGTGTAGAAGATGGTGAGAGGAAAGGATAGAAAAGAAAGTACGATCGTAATTATGGATCATGTGGTGGACAATGGAGAACGGAGAACGGGTGCAGGATACGGCGGGGAACGATCCGTGTATGTGTACACGTTCTGTAACGCGGGCAGAATAATTCTCGGGCCCTGATTTTCAGACAATCGTCCGTTCCCTTCCTCGTCTGTGTGTATGTATGTGCGTTCGGGGTGAATATTGCAGAGGGCTGAGGGTGCAGAAGGGGATGGAGCGAAGCTGTATGAAAGCAAAACGAGAACCAAAACAACACCGTGCATTTTGAAGCTCGTGTGTGGAGAGAGAACGAGGCTGAGGTTGAAGTAGTATCAAAAAGAAAAGAAAAACCTTATAAACGATCAAGCCACGATCAAGACGGTGCTGCCTTCTCGCGATCGCGCCAAAAGCGACGCACTTCGAAGATGCATCCGTTTATACCGGAGTGCTCAGGGCGCTCGGGAGAACGATTCTCTCGGTCCGACCCGATCGTTTGTTTTTGTTTACCTTCCCGATGTAACACGCCCATGCATGCGGCCCGTGGGCATGTAACGGCAAAACCTGTTCTGGCTTCACCCACAGGACGATCGAAAGTTCCCGCTCAAAAATCAGCCGTACGCTCGCTGTGCCACCTCCAGGCAAAATAAAGAAAACAACAAACAACAGAGCCTTCCGTTTGACAAGGAACGAACGGCTTGCGCATGTGAGATGAGAAGGCACGGCCGCGCTGAGGGGTCTGGAGCTGCAGTTTGCACCCCCTTAATGTGGGGGAACGGAGACGGATAAACGACGCCCAACCCCACGGGGTGTGGAAAGACCCCCTCCCTTCCGTTCGATCCACCTACCATCATTCTCGGCGTGTTCCAGAGCTACATCTTTGCTCTTCTTTGTTTGTCCACCCGTTTTGGGGTCGTTGAAACCGAGCGTTTACTCGGCAGCCCAGGTGTTCTGTCCGGGTGCCCGGCTCGGTTCTGCGAGCGATCATTTGTTTTGCCACGCAACCCGGTTCCCCCGCCTTCCACCCGAGCGACTCTCATGATTTTCAGCGCGCGCGCAGATTTCAACGATCGAACAAGCAACGAACCTCCGAACGGCAAACCTTCGTGTGCTGTTGTGTATGATTCTACCCTCTGTACGGTGGTTCGTCCCTGAAGCGGACGATTTAAGACAAGAGGCGAGAGGGCGCGAGGCACGTCACGTCAATCTGAAATCGTCTTGCGATGGACTTTCTTTCCCGATCCCAGCCAACCAGCCACCATTCGAAAGGGTTTATTGCAGCTTCCAAAATGGATTTATTGTTCTTGGCCCGTTTCGTCCTGCCCGTCTTCGCGCGGCCTACAACAAACTGACGAGAGTCACGCAGATCAGTAGCAGCGTCTTAACTCACGCGCTTTGGAGCATATGGAGATGGGCATGAGTCTGTTTGTGTGTGTGTGTGTGTGTGTGTGTGTGTGTGTGTTTGTGGTTTGGCTACCGAAGCGTAATCGGTTGCTCAATTCTTATTCCTCCAATTTACGTCTCAACCATATGGGGGGCTACACCAAACGTGGCAGGAACACACGGGGTAGGGTTGAGCCAGAAGATTTAAATCCCATTTAAAGGAGAGAAAACGCTCAAGCTACAGAATTGAACTACCGTTCAACTGGCAAAGTCATCGACCCGGGGGGCGATGTTTTGGGGAACAGGGTTGTGGTCTGAGGCCCCGGCAAGAAGCAAAAGAGAACGGGCTACTGCAGCGCGATCGTCGTGCAGTACACCCGCTGACCGGAACGATCGGAGTGGCTTCTGGTTGCTGCGATCTGGTTGCAGGCGTCACTTGCACAGCACGCGGGCTAATATTTAATCCTGCTGCTGGATGCACCGTCACGTTTCCTGCACGACTGCGAGCGTTTCGGGAGCGATGAGTTGTTGTTGGCCCATCTGTCAGGCCAGACACGTTTTCGGGATCGTTACGCAGTTTTTACGAAGCTACCGAATTGCTGCTGGACGAAGATAATTGTGTTATGCATGGTGCTTGCTATTTCATTCCTGTCCATGGAGGTTCATTGTCATTGCTGCAACATTGTTTGGCACACAGCACACAACAAGTCCAAAAGAAGATAAGCGCTCTTTTGTGTGAGATTGATGCATCTCTGGGTGTGTAATTATCGACACGATGATATCGAAATTATCGAGCCGAAATGCATGGAGGACGTTTAACGGAGGGTGGTATTCGTTTTCCTCAGCTTCAGCAAAACCGAGGAGGATTGACATTAAAGACATTAAAGAGTAGGCTTTGTACAGATCGAGCCCTTGATGATCATTAACACATCATACGACTCTTGGAGTGATACGGATTCATTCTCTGCAAATGTTTCTTAACAAAGCTCCACTTCAAAACAGCAGTGTTGTGCCGAAAGTATAATGCGTTCGCGTTTAACAGTAAAAAGAGCTGTAGAATTAACAATTTCACGAGCATTCAACAGTAACCAAAATAAGGCTCCTCTCCCGAAAAATGAAGCATATCAAATCCACACCCAACATGCTTCTGGGCGCACCGAACAAGGGCCACTGTTTGAGAAAAGCAGAAATAAAAACCGCAAGCACAAACCGCAACCAATCTCGGGTAGCCTGCAAGCGTCCCACCCATCTCCCAAGGCAAAACCACACCAAATCCTTTTGGTTAGCTCTTGAGGAAAAGATTTATTTGGCACCTTATCCACCAGTGGCCCGGTTTCTGTTCTGATGCGCATCGAAATCGTTCGTCGTTAATGTGCTGTCTTACCCCGCTTTGCGCGAGAGGGCAGCGACGGTATCCCGTACCGGTAGCTGAAATGAGGCTTTTCAGCTTTGTTTCGTGCGACTGATCCACAGTCTCGGCTGTCGTTCGCAAATGATGCTCCTCTGCTCCTTTTTGCGGTTGCGGCCATGCGTGTGTACATGTGAATGTTTTCTTTCTTTGCCTTTTTGTGTGAGCTGTGTTCAGTCCTGCTTATTTATTGTTATTAATCCACGATCGTAAACATACGCAAGGGTGTAGGCAATAAAACTGAGCTTCGGTCAGTGTAAGATGCAACCTTCGTTGATGTATACACACCAGAGCACACACGCACACAACAGAAGAGCACGAACGAGCGACAACCTGCAAGAACATATCACTGCTGGAACGGCTTTGGAGATTCATCACGAATCGCCCAGCACAACAGCACCGAAATGGTAATGACCGGTGCAATAATCTTTGTTATTACTGGCCATCAAAATCATTCGTGTCTTCTCAGGTTTTTTGTTTTGCGTATCTTACTGGTCAAACGCGTATGTTGTTTTGCAGGAGAAAATTATAATAATAATCGGGAAAGCGCACATCGCCTCGCAGTCGTACGGTGGGGCGTCGTTTCTTAATGAGCCAACAGTTTCCAAACTGCTTTGCATGGTGCAATTCAGTCTGTATTTTTTTTTTTGCAATTTGGCAGACATGATCATTGCAAGATCATGCTGTGGGTCAAACAGGATGGATTCTGCAGAACCTATGCTGAGATCAAACCTTCCCTTAAATAATTGGAAGGATACGCTAAACACGTTTTTTGGCTTTACTGCATCTCCCCACAGCTTCGGTAATCGACATTGACTTCATGTTTTCGCCCTGCGCATCCATTGAAAATTATAATACAGAATCAATAAATCAATCCATGTGGTCAGACCTCAGTTTAGAAACAAGTCTTTGTTCTTCAATGTTCAGCATCTAACCAGAACAACTTCCAGGAAGGTCTTCGTTCGCGATTTTCGGTAACTACCGCACCAGGTTTTACGATTCCAGACGCGCTATTATCTGGTTGCCCATCGTCCAGGAAAGGACTGGTCGCGAGCGATTAAGAAAAGTATTTTGGAGGCGTATCACACCGTGAACCAGATTTTGTGTTGGAAAAACGATCTCGTATTGCATCATCTTCGCTTGACGGAGGCCGGTTTCGGCAATCTTCATGCCCTTTTTATTGGTAGCCTGTCTTGGCCTGTCTTTAAATTTTAAACGGAAATCCTTTCCGTGCCAACTCAAAACATTCCCCAAGGGTATGGTTTGCTAAAAAATGGACTTTGTTTTATGTTTCCTTCGTAATGGGAGAAAAGGGATAAAGAAAAATCGTTCAAAACACAACCATTGTGTCTCGAGAGACAACCACCTGCATTAGAAAAAGGGTTAAAAGAGACAGGGACAATAATTTGCCAAGGAATCCAACAGCGAAACCGCCCTTAAACCGCCGACTTGATTCCGCGAACATAATAGTTAAAATATTTAATGGTGACTAATCTTTTGACCGTCATCGGTTGATGGTGGAATGCTTTGTGTTTTGTATCGAGCTTTCGCTGTCTGGCTGTGAGTCATCTAACACGCGAGAGATGCTGAACCGTTTCGAATAAAGCAAATACTTTAATATTACCGTTCAAGTTGCATCATGTTTCATAATTTAATTTTCACGCAAACTGAGGGGAATAATAGGTAAGAAAAAACAGCACACATTCACACAACTGTACTGTTGATCGATTACTGTACTGTGGTTAAAATCTCCAGCACGATCAATCACACCATTCTAGCACGCCTTGTCACTCATCCTGCTGCCACGGTACATCAAACAGAGCGAACGACTACTTCATTTGCGCACCAATCGTTAGTAATCACGTTAGAGGACGTCATTAGGAAATGTACACACACACACACACAAACACTGCTGGACAGTAGTCTATCGATGTCCTTGGTGGAAGACACTAATTGACGCAGGACGCCTTCTTTGCAGCGGATCGCATCGAACTGCCCCTACAACC